>NC_134311.1:21562057-21865087 GCF_949628215.1 Phalacrocorax aristotelis | reverse complement strand
AAGGTCTCCCTGGAGCCTTCTCTTCTCCAGGCTGAAACACCACTAATGTTCAGCATTATCACATCACTGTCTTTGCAGTATTAATAGCCTACAGAAAGTTTCTATAGTTAGAGCTTGATAAAAGGAAACTGGAATCCCCAAGTCCCAACAGAAAGCACATGCACCAATTAGTTATCCTATATGACTTTTTCAAGTTTGTGGCAAAGCAGCCTCCTAGGTATTTTCTCAACGACTATGTACAAGAGCATCACTCGTATCTAAATTAGTATTTCTAATAACTTATTTTTGTTGTTAAGCCACATGACAATCAGAATTATACATTTATAAGAAAAAGCAAGATCTTGACTTTTCTATGATCAAATACATGGGAATATAAAGGCACCTGGTTGAAGGATAAGACAACTATTAAATACTCAATAAATCTAGGCCAGAATAATGCAGTAACCAAATCATGCAACTGAAAAGCAATCTGTGTGGGAATTTCCCACAAAGCCTTGGACTACATAACCTGTCTACGTCAGGTTTCTAAATTAGATACCTCCTATAGTTATGTTCTGCACATAAATATAACCTGTAGTTACACATGTATCATTTCCACAGGACATGAAAATTATTGTATTATTTCTCTCTCCTACAGATACATCCCCCTTTTACACAACATTTCAGCACACAGAGTGCTTTCCAAATTGCATCCTTTGAGGTGCTATAACTTTACCATAGAAATTAATTTCTCTGGCTTATTTCTTTTTGCGTGTGTTCCAAAATGTCTTCAGTTCTTCTGTATCTTCAGCTACTGAGCTGCCATACACTGATAAAAATATTTTGCAGATGGGCTGAATGGTTCTGTATAACAAAAGGGCTGTATAGCTACATCAAAAAAATACATATTTTCTCTAGACATGTTCTGTTTTCATTAAATATACTCTCCACTTGCTGCTTCAAGATCTCTTTAACCATTTTGTGTTTACCAGAACTTTTCATATTCAATACCCACTTCTACAGTCATCTTTACCAGTTATAACAACTTCCATTTTCCCATATGAACTTTAAAAAAAATTCTTAGCTATAAATACTGACTTATCTACTCTAGATGCATTTTTCCTCTGGATGTTTGCATGTTCTCTGAATTTACTTTCAGTTATGAATTTTAACCAATATGCTGTTTGTCCACCTCATTAAAGTCATTCATTCTATTGAACACTTCCATTATTTTCTGCAGGTTCACTCATGTTAGTTCTCCTACATATCACTTGCTTACATAAAAAAACAAAGCAAAGGAAATAAAATATATCTATCACAATATCTGTGTTCAAATACAAAGATGGATATATACAAAATATATGTGCATAGGGGATATAGTGTTGCAGTAAGGGATCTGTCTAAACCTCCTACACTAAAAGTTTTGCACCCTCAATTATGGAATTTTGTTCTGTTAGTAACGGAATCTGGTGTAACTAGGCATTTTAAAGACTTTTGACCTGAACAGTATTATTATTTCCAAGAAGTCTCATCTCTTGAATATTTTTTGCTAAAGTGTGTTTACAGAGGGAAGACTCAATGTGTCTGCTCAAATAATGCAAAGTTCATTTATGTTGTCATGCTTCTATTCATGACAGTTATTCATCATATGTATAAACTTATCCTGCCTGATACCTATGGTTTGGCACAAGCCAAACACATTAATGACTAGCTAAAAGTAGTGACAATACTTACGTTAGTGAGGTGAATTACTCCTTTCGATGTAACAGAGCAGCCCATAAAACCGACATACTGCAGCTCAGGACAATGTTCAGCAAAAGCTTTCACTGACTCATCTGTCACCTACAGAAAAAAATATACAGGTAATAGTTGAATAGGTGATGTGAGCACATACTTAACACAGCCTAACCCATTTCTTTGTAACATTGGCAAGTTGTTCATTAATACTTTTATTATTATCAGCACTGCTATTATTTATTTTAAGAGTTTGAGAGAAAACATCAGGTATGCAAACATATATATAAATGTGCATGAAAAGAAAGGAAAAAGATGACCTTTGGCAGAGCGGGACCATCTTCCTGGAGGAGGAGAAGAAATGGAAGAAGAGAGAGAACTATGGTCAGAAATTCAAATATTATCATCATCCTGTTTACCTGCAGATAACCAGACCACTGTATCCACTGTTCTCATGAACTGTAGGAAAACGTGAAAATACTAACAAATTTGTTATTGCCATCCTGCAGACTCATGCTTTACCCACTGACACTGCAAAGAATTTGAATTGTTCAATACCTCAAGTTAATGTGCCTTTTCTAAGCATTTTTAAGAAAACAAAGCAATTTAAGTTAAA
The DNA here is from genome assembly GCF_949628215.1 of Phalacrocorax aristotelis. Taxonomy (NCBI): domain Eukaryota; kingdom Metazoa; phylum Chordata; class Aves; order Suliformes; family Phalacrocoracidae; genus Phalacrocorax; species Phalacrocorax aristotelis. The sequence goes on along the minus strand of NC_134311.1, from coordinate 21,862,758 downwards.
ATAAAGATAACATTACATGTTTCCCACACCAGACTTGTATCTCATAGTACTATACCATTTTGTCAATTATCAGTTGGAGACGTTACCTATTATTGTGATTTATTTATTCCTACAACTATTTTTTCTTTATATTTAAAGTTTTTCTAATAAAATATTAACTATGAAACACAATCTATTGCATAAATGTAATGCTTTGTACATAGACTAAATATTCAAAAGAACAACATTTTGTGAACTTTGTGAAGAATATAGTACTGACATGGGTATACTTAAGACACCTGTATATCTTCCTTTAAATAAGTTTAGTTTTTTTCCTGAGAAGTATAAATTCCCAGTGCAAATGACAGTAATTTTGGGACCATCTCTGTATTTTCCAGCCAAACTGCTCAGGAATGTCTCACTATATCCAGAATTGTAAATCCTGAATGATGAGAACGTTCTGGGTTTGTAAGGAAGCCTTCTTGTTATCACATAACTCAGAAGGAAAACAAGTTTTGAAACATCTAGTCCACAACTGAGCCTCAGGTGAATACATATATAGGAATGTTATTCCTCCTGTGCTGTGGATCACCTTTATCCACAGTTCCAACTTGCCTAACATGTCACTTAACTGCACACCAGCAGCATGTGGTGACCTTGGTGCAGACTTTGGCAAAACAGTTTCTGAAAAGATAGCCCAGAGATAAGGGAAGCCAACAAGATTATAGGTATAACACCACACAGAAGCTCTATTAGGTTGGGGTTACTGAATATGAGTATGGTTAGAGGTCTAATGCAGCTTTCTCAAAGCAACAATTTCTCGTTGAGCAAAGATTTTTATTGTTGCTCACCTGCCAAATAAGAGGCAAGCCTTTTGGGATAGCCTATTTAGAAGCCAATGAAACTGAAAAGAAGCCAAAAGAAAGGGAAAAAGGGTCAGCTAAGCAGCTTTGGTCACAAATCGGGTAGCGATCATGTCATATCTGCACAGACCCATGTCTCAGGACTGCCTACTTAAAGAAGAACAGCAAAAACAAAAAAATAAGTGTAGCAAGAAATATCTTCTTTGATTTTGATGTGACACGATCTTACGTTTTTATTTTTGCACATTCCTCGCAGTCGGTGTGGCTGTCCTCAGCTATTTGGGAATTCTAAGATACTGACTACCAAAAACATTTGACAAACTATCAGAAGTCAATGACTTACAGATTTGCACTATTTAGCTTTCTACCAGCTGGGGGGGGAGATTATCTTCTGTGCAGAAGATAAACTAAACCTTCTGCTTCAGCTAATGATCTAAGAAAAGGACCATGTTACAATGTTACCCTCCTCTCTCTACGGAGGATTAGAGTATGATTCTCTGTCGCAGACAAATTTGCTTAACAAAATTAATTCATGACAGAGCTTTACTTAAAAATTCAAATAATTTCTTACATATAGATGACATCTGGGTTCATGAGGACATTTTTAAAAAATGATGTCTTTCAATGTAAATAGTAAAATCACTATGTCTTAAAATATCTTCTGTTCATACCATGGAATTTCCTGCATTCTAAACACAATTTAGGAAAAAATAGTTTTGGTAAAAGTTAGTAACAGTATATTATGACTATATATATATTAAATAGTTTACAGATTAGCAGTGAACCTTTTCAGTGCTCGTTATATATGCAGCATCTATCTAGTCAGAAAAGATTCATTACCTCTGTATGCCATGGAAGCTTCATGATTTTCCCAGTTTAGAAAAATTACTTACAATCTGTCAAAATGTAGTGTGGCATTACCTGAATATGCTTTACAATTACTGTGGTAGAAATCACCACTTTAGACAAGCATTTTGCTACTGCAAACAGCAATTTCTGTCCTTAAATCTTGACTTATAAACAAAACAGCAATGCACGGAACCTGTTGCTGTCTTTCAGCTCAGCTCAATAACTGAACTCATCCTTTGCTGTCAGTCACAAAATTCCACCACCTGCAGGAACTGACTTCAAGTTTTATTGGGAAACACTGTAAAACTCTTCTCGATCAGCACTGTAATCTCAGAGTCAGCATTCTTTACTATAGTTGTGCCTAGAACTACATAATTTCTTTTTCAGAGCCTATGTCATTTATAGCAATTGATATTTTAATAACACGAATCCCACCAGTAAGCCTGTAATGAAGGCCACTTGATATTCTGTTCAGTTAGCTACTCTTAACACATGACCACACTCACTGGTGACTGTATTAGTTGGGAAGGGATATATGTATCTACATACACACAAACACACTTGGAATTTCACAAGAATGGCTTCTCATAAAGCGAATATATTAAGATACTATGTATAGAAATATCAGATCAAAACACTCAAACTAAATATCTGACAAAAAGGTAAAAAAAATTATTAGGTCTGTCCTCCTTTTTGCAGGGGTGGGAAAGAGGAAGAACATGTAATAGTTTGGAATTTATTTATAAACATATGGGTAGCATTATACTCAGTACAATTACCTAGTCTTCCATTAGAATAACTGATAACTGAATCCTATCGGTCCTTATTTGTATATGGCTCAAAAAATCAAAATAAAACAAGGTTTGGATGCAGTAGCATTATTTTTCGTTAGACCTATTTGTATAAGGGAGAAAAAAAAGCTTCAAACAGACCTGAAATAGAAGGAACAAACCTAAACTTAAAGCTGGTTTTGGCTGGGATAGAATTAACTTTATTCAAGGTAGTTTTCAAGGGCTGTTTTGGATTTGTGCTAGAAACTGCTCCTCACTCCACACACCAGTGAGTGGCTGGGGGGGCACAAGGAGCTGGGAGGGGACACAGCCAGGACAGCTGACCCAAACTGGACAAAGGGATATTCCATACCATATGACGTCATGCTCAGCATATAAAGCTGGGGGAAGAAGGAGGAAGGAGGGGACATTCGGAGTGATGGCGTTTGTCTTCCCAAGTAACCGTCCTGTGTGATGAAGCCCTGCTTTCCTGGAGATGGCTGAACACCTGCCTGCCCATGGGGAGCAGTGAATGAATCCCTTGGTTTGCTTTGCTTCTCTGCGTGGCTTTTGCTTTGCCTATCAAACTGTTCTTATCTCAACCCACAAGTTTTCTCACTTTGACTCTTCCAATTCTCAGCACCATCCCACAGCAGGGGAGAGCAAGCAACAGGCCTGGTGGGGCTGAGTTGCTGACTGGGGTTAAACCACAACAAAAGCTTGAGTAAGTTTCTAAGGCTGAAAACAACTATTGTTCTGCTTAATTAGACTTTCATTTATTTTGCCATTTGCAGTACAGATGGCTTATATATATATTTGAACTTTTATATTTCAACTCTATCATGCAGGCCAGCTTACTATCTCTACTACAAGTAGGTGCCAAAAATAGTAATCACTTTTATTGTACGGATGTGTTTTACACTCCCAAGACATGGCCTGTTCTGTAGAATGAATGAAAGATAAATGACTTATGAAAAAAAATGCATGGAAAATTAGCTATGGCATGTATGCAATGATTATGCAATCTTAACACTGTCTCTTTGTAATGCCATATGTAACTGTATGTTATATTTTCCTCAAAGGCCTCTTCACCATTTAGGAGATAGAACAGGTAAGTGAAATGTGTATTATAAATATGGCTTCTGCAAACTAACAAATATTTTAGAGTATAAACAACTGACATTCAGAGGTAAGATACAAACAGATTAGACTAGCATTATCTAAAAGCAGATTATCATAGATAATACACCACAGTTCTACAGAAATGACCCTTGTCAACAAAGATACAGAAATTCACAACCAATTCTTTTATAGATCACAGTACTGTTCTTCCAAGAATCTTTAATAATTGGATTGTCTAGTCGACCTTCATTGACTTTCATTCATCCTGTCTTGCTTGATGTTAGTCTTGCTTTGAAAAAGTAATATAGGATGATGAGGACAGATTTATAAGTTATGCACTAAAGCATTGTGAATGGGAAATACACTGGACTGGAACTAATGGTACAGATTTTGCTCCTATTAAAAAGATCTATGATAAGTGAGATATGGTTTAATCATTTTCTTTTTATGTATTGCAGCCTATTATATATTAATCCCAGTTCAGCACTGTTTTATGGAAATTCAATATTTTGACTATTCTGAAGTAGATTCTGTAAGTATTAGTTTATTTTACATTCTATTCAATAATTGAAGGAGTAAAGAGAAACAGCTCTGAAGCAAAGATTATAATTCAAGAAGAAAGTTTGAAGTACAACAATATAAACCACTTAAATTCCAACTAAAAAGCCTCACAATTAATAAAAACTTACAGAAGCCTAAACAGAAAAAACTGGCAGATAGGAAGATAAATAGTAACTGACACAGAACGAACACCACATTCTCTTATTTGAACAGGTTCACTGCAACGTAAGTCAATCTTAAAATGCATTTTTTCCCTGTAAAATACATAAATACAAGTTTGCAAAATACGTAAAATATTCCTCAGAAGAAAGACAGCATAAACTCTGCCAGAGCAAAATATGCTTTCACGTAAGTAGAGAATCAGTCTGCTATGAACGTAATGTTAAGTAACCACTGCAGAAGTTAGTGCTCACAGTAGAAGAAATCCCTTTTCTCCCAATCCTTTAAGTCTTTAGCTGTCTCAATCAGGCACCAACTTAACCATACTTATTTTTGGGCAGCACAGGAAGAAGGGAAGGGTCAAGGAGGACTTACTAAAATTCAGTTTTAGGTTTGAAAAGAGATAGGCTCACAAAAAACTCAGCGCTAATTCAGTCCTAAAATTTTCTTGCCTTAACTCTGTCTGTAGTTACTATATACTACAGACTAAGGTCTACAAATAACCCACTCAAAGTCTGCCCTGCAATGCTGTGTTTTATACCATGTACTCGAATGACATGCATTTTCCCTTGCCTGTTTTCCTTGAAATCCTTGCATGCCATAACTGACTATAATGTGCAGTTAGGCTAACCTCAGGCACAACTTTTACTTCTTTTTACCAAAATTCATGAAATGCATTCATTTCCGAAGATGCAGGCAAATCACACAGACCAAAGGCATTTATCCTGGCTAACTCAGCTCATCAGCTTTCAAGTGAGCTAAATTACATGCACAAAAATGTAACACATACAAAAAAGTAACAGAAAGCAATGAGATTGCTTGTATACAGAAATATCTATATCTACTGTAAACAAAGGCAGCCAGGCTACCCCTGTTCTATCAGCAGGGAAGATACAAAATATCATTAAATAAAATTTTTTTAAAAATCATAACAATGAAATAGTTTTGAGAGACACTGACTGACTACCTACAGGTATGTGCTTACATAAGGTCTTCCTGCTTAGCTTAAAATTTGCATTGCTACCTCTATACCAAAATACAATCACCAATAGCTTGCCGAGACGCCAGGTAAAAGTTGAATTTATTGCACTTTGTCAAAGGGTGAAGATGGAAATAAAGGCTAGTCATTGCAAAGAATTACGATCAGATGATCCCTCTTTGCCACACAGGGAGAGATGATGTTGTCTCTCTTTTGACTAACGCTTTGTACATTACTTTAACAAAGGGTCAAACTGAGATCACAATATTACACTAGAAGTTCAATACTAGTAAACTTTACACTGTTAAACTAAAACATAGAAACATTTAAAATTACATACACCTTCCCAGTCTAATGAGTAAGAAATTACAAGCAAATTGTTTTCATTTAACCACTTCTGAATCCAAATACAAATTCGATGTAATTTTTGAAGTCATTCCTACAAAAGGCTGCAATACTGAAAGTATTTACTTACAGATTTAATCCTGAGGTTCCACCAAACATGCCACAGCACTCATTAGCATCAGTTCCTAACCTTATTTTAATATTACAATTTACTAGAAATAGATTATACTAGTTGATTGACCCTGAATAAGACCCAACTCCTTTTAAATTAAATGGGATTACATCACAAACTTATCTTACAAACACACACAAATACTGATAAAGGGCTCTTTTGTTCTCCCTCCCCCAGAAAACAAAAGGCAGAAAAGGTAAAAAATGATGTTTAGGCTTAAAAGTTTTATTTTAAACTTAAACTGGGAAAGACTGTTCCTGTTCAATAGTAGTGATACATTGTTTGCTTTCCACAAACATCAACTTAAATTATTTTTGTCACAAAAGCTGTGACAAAGTAATTATTGTTGGCAAAGACACATTTAATTCATGACTCCATACTGCAATTACAGAACATTGACAAAAATCAGGCACAGATAATCTGTCATCATGCTCAAGTTTTCAGGACTCCCAAATATCATTAGTGAACAGCAGCAAGGCAAGGCTCATCTTAACTAACTGCCATTGGACAAACTATATATTTCTTCACATTCAGTAACATATGGATAAATGTAACCACTTGCTCAATCACAACAGAAATTCAACAACTGTCAGGTTTAACTTGCAGTTAATAAGGAAAGATTTAAGAAGTACTGCCAATTTCTAAGAGCAGCCAACATAGAGAAATATAAATATTTCTATTCCTTCATCTTTGAAGGAAACAATTTAACTGAAAAGGAAATTATCCCCATTTTTTAATATATATTTGTAAAGTTTAGGCTAGATTTTCAATCTTTTCAAGTCTGGGTTTATAAGTTTTGATTGGTTTCTTTTCATTATTAAAAAGGTCTTTATACAAAACAAATGTGCAGTCTTTCATAAAATAGAACACTGCTGATTACTAATGGAAGTAAAACTTGTTTCATTATTAACTGAAAGGGATGACTGTTAATCCATCACTTTAAGTGACTTTTTACAAATAAGGAAAACAAACCAAGAATTATCCTACAATATTTTAAGATAAACTTAATATTTAAATGTTAATTTATTTCAGAAATCTGTTTCTTGAAATGGGTCTCACCATTTAAGGTGAAACGTAAACATGAAATACAGAAGGAGAGCCTGTATTGCAAGGTGAACCTTACAATATGAGCTATTCCATCAGAATCAACAATTCACAGCACACCACACTAGTACAGTAAACTAAACCATGGGCTCAGAGGAGGCCTTAGCTGCCTGAAGCAACATCCCAAAATACAGAACCAGTCTGGCAGTACTCCATATGTGCTTGCTGCCTTGTATCTGTGAAGCACTAACTCTGCGGCTGTCTCATTTTGAGATGAGAACATGACATCTGGAGTTTCTACCCTGTGCACCCCTGGCTACCTCAGACCTCACAGGAACATACTCTCTTGATGAGGGTCTGAGCAACACTTACCAGATCCTCACATCTGAGAAGAGGAAAAGATTGAAAAGAATTGCAGAAGTATTGTTTCCTTTATTCTTATACATAAGCTCAGGAGTTAGCATTACTATCTGCCCATGATGTGAGAGGAAGATAGACAAGAGTGTAAGGACTAATGTGAAGAGCTGAAAGGAGTATTTTATTTTATATTATTTTACCAGCTGGACTCATCAACTACATTCCAGCAACATCAACTACTTTAAAATATCACAAGTATTAAAAAAACCTTCACAGTTTTGCAGTATACTCTGTTGAATGTTCAACTTATGGTAATCATAATTCTATCAGGTATGTATTTAGAATACATTTGGATTTAATGTTTCTTCCTTGGTTTTAAGAGGATTGAGCAACTGGCTATACAGAATGGGTGTTCCTGTTTTATCTTGATAGTAGTCCAAACCTATACAAATTCTTACTAAAGCATCTCATAATTTTTAGATACAGAACTATAAGTAGCTCAGTTAAGGGCAGTACAGAGTACTCCTTCCATTTCTGTCACACAGTATCACTGCTTAGTCATATTCTCTTCTCTTGATAGCTGTGCCATCAGTAACAACAGGTTAGTTCCTTCTCCTATTTCGATCTATTTTATCCCCTGAATTAATTAATAAACAAAGCAACACACTTGGAACACATTAAGTTTGAAATAATAAATACAGACAACAACTATCTTCAAATGAGTTTAAACGTCTGGGTTAGAAAACAGATCTCAGTTCTCAATATAAATTATCTCTGATTCCCATTAACTCACAATTTAATAAAGTACAGTTTGAATGTAGTTATATTGAACAAGGCTATCAGCACACCCTAATTTGTTTGTTGCAAAATGCAAATAAAATTGTTAAAACAATTCTTCAGCTTATAAAATATTGCCCTCCTAGCAAAAGAGAAAAATTTATTATCAAAATGTGTTTACTCTGGATTAGCAAAACACTATTTCCAAAATAAAACTCTACATCTTTTAAACAGCATATATGCATAACCTGATAACCACTCACATTTCAGAAAAAAAACCAAACCACCAACCACACACACACAAAAAAACCTACTTAGACAAATAGTGCCACTATATTACAAAATATGTAGTGAGAACAAAGCATCAGGAATATTGTATATTCACAAAAGGTTATGGTAAAGGTAAGCATTGCTCAGCATATTATGCACTCCTCTTTTTAAAAATAATTCATAAGAATTAAAAATAATATCCTGCCCATCCTTTTTTAGTCATAATACTGAATCAAAAAGACTGATGTGTCCACATGCTAAGAAATATTTAAAGCTTTTTCATTTAGTATCATTCTGAATAAAAAGGAAATACTTCCATGTAACTGCAAAATAGGTCCACGGTTTATTGGTCTAGCCACTTAATCTCTCCTTCTTGTGTAAGTAGTGTATGAATCAAATATTTATCCTTTTTGTGACAGATGACGACTTTGCATTATCTCCCTTTTTAAAGCCCCCACAGCTATACAAGCATATTTCCTATTCAGTTTCATTTCGTTCATTAATCTGGTTATCTTCTGAAGGCCTCCTAACAGCTCAAATAAACCCCTTCAGTTTTCCTGGTCAAGAATCTGACAAATCCATACTCCATTCATTAAAGGAACCATCATGATCATAGCATACGCTTGCTCTGTTGTCAGATCATTGTCATGGGCAAAACTAATCTATTATTTCCTCAATATTTTTATTTCAGGTAAGAAACTTAAATACCAGCTTAGGCAACACTCTCACTGCTAGCCCACTACACCAACTCAAAAATAGTTGTTTCTGACAGATTTTCACGTACTAAGACTGTTGTATTATATTGTCCTGTATTAAAGCAACAGAGCAGAATGAACATACTGTAACTCTCCTTCTACCAAAACCTACTATATGCATCATTGTGGTATACTGTAAGGGTAAGTACTTGCCAGATGCTTCACTACGTCTAAAGAAGTTTCCTCAGTGGAACAAAGCGATAATCAAACTGAAGCAAGCCAAAACACTGATAAAAAGAGTGATTTTATTCTAACCAAACCCTCAAATCCCTCCATCTTGCCAGCACATAAACATATTCCTAGTACGTAATGCAATCAGTAATACAGGCTTGTAACACCTACATAGCATTAATATGTATGACAGTGGTAACACAGGCATTGTAACCTCTAAGGCTAATAGGCACACAAAGACAGCAAACATCTGGTATTTATTCATGCCTACAAAATCATCCAGAAATCTGAAGAGGAAAAATATGATATAACGCTTGGTAGGTATCACACGTTTATTTTAAGAGATAGTAAACATGACTGAAAAGGTAATCTTCTAAAATAATGTGAACATTTTCTGTCAAAAAAAAATTAGACACTTAGAACACTTAGTACAACTAGAAAACGACACAATTCCAGTTCAAATATTTTCTTCAATTTTCGGAGACACCATGTAATTTTAGTGAGCCAGGAAACTCAAGCAGAAGTTGTGAATGTGATGTAATGTGTACACACAGTACAGCCTACACCATAAAAACCACTACAGAAATCACCACATTTGAATCTGTTTTTCATGTAACTATGTTTTTTTAAGCTAAATCTACTCATACCAGCCGTACATAAAACTACACAACTAAAAGTATGACATCACAAAGCTGATATCATCAACTGTAACAAATAGGTAAGGCTGCCAGCAGCAAATATATACAGATTGCTACTGCAGACACTGAAAGGGGACACAAATACCAAAATCTTTCTTGTAACCCACCTTCAAGACATTTCCATCCTGACATTCTGTACACAGTATTTACAGATACATCACCTCCTCCTCCTCTTTCACAAGCATAGAAAGACAAGATTTCCCAAAATTTTCCAGAATAGGTCACAGGTGCAGAAGTGTTGCCTGCCCAATCCAGCCAAATAAATTTCATCCAGGAAACCATTCAATCCTGGTGATGGGGATTCTATCTGAGGCATACGGTCATCATATGTTGCAAATAATGGGATAAAGACACGTATTAAGGGAGGGAAGGAAAAAGTCTTCTGTTGTAAATTACACTCTTCAACATGAAGCATGGGCTCCTTAACTGGTGAAAGGTCTTCCATGTCACATAGGAGACAGGAGACAAAATAAAATGAGAAAATTTCCTACATATTGCAATAAATACAAGTTAAGACAGCAGAAGAACTATGATTACAACTGCGTAGGTCAAAGAAAGTAATTTCATAATTAAGTGCTCTTCCTCTTCCATACTTTAATAACTTTACTCCACAAGGGGAAATGGCAGAAGGTATTTTATTGAAAAACATTAAATGACTCTGTACGTAATATCTAAAACCAACATTCTATAGCAAAGCTCAGAAAAGAATACAAATCATTTAATGGACATTACCATTCCATGGGATACCACAAGAGCTTCTTAGAATAGTTACTTCTTGCTTGAACAAATTTATGTATCAGTCTTCCTGGGTAGCACACATTATACAATATATGCCATTATGCTTAAAATAAACAACACAGAATGTAACTCAAATTGCAGATACAAACAAGGTTGCCAGCTGAATTTATTTTAATGCATCTCTTAGGGAGGGCAGAGAACTTAATTTTAACCAGCCTTGCAAACTTCCTTCTGATACTGTAAGGTGTTAAAATAAAATTACATTCTCTTTGAGAAGTCCTTCTAAAAAGAAAAAAAAGATTAACTATGTGTTCAGGAAAAAAGTTTCTTGTAATACAGGTTAATCGACATGGTATTATCTTTATTATCGGCTAACAGAGAGGATATGAGGTATTCAGTAGTAATGGTTACTCATCCTGCTCAATCTGAGTACTAGAAGTCTTCAAGTTTCATTAACGAAAAGTCTAGAATATTCCATACTATTCCAAGCCTACAAAAAACAGGTAAAGCCAGAATCCAAATCCTAACTGGAGCAGATTTTTTTTTTTCAAAGCACCTCTATTCAGAACAGATAGGAATCACAAGTTCAGATGAACTCAGGAAACGTAGGATGAGCTTAAAGTCAGTGAAAGTGAGACACATTGCATAGAAATCGAAATGTTTTTGGTTTGATTTATAAATTATCTCCACACAACAGAACTACCATTAAAAGGAAACACTTTGTAAGAAGAAGCAACCAGAAGAGATGTTTTCCTTGTATCTTTTCCCTTAGTGAACTGTATGCATTAGAAATAATTTAAAATAAATTACTGTTAGAACAGTCTGGTCAAGTACTACCACCAATCCACATATTATACTAATCTGAAGCAGAATCAGCCTTAAATCATGAAGCAGTTAAAATCTCGAAATGTGTCAGACACGATGAAAAGACTAATAGGAAGAGGATGTGATTTAATATAGATCTCTAAGTTCACACTTGCATGAAATATTTTTGTTTTCATGCTTTCTGATCTACTCAGCACTACAATCAGGGGACATATGGTCTGCTCAGCAAAAACACTAGCGTAACAGGCTGGACATCATGATTTTCTTAGCAGCAGCTTTAGTCTTGTCCCTACATTTGTGATTTGATATAGAGTTTTCTGAGAAATTTTGTCATAAGTAGTAAACATGCGACACCCTGTGAGTTATTACGTGAATGGTACTGGCCTACAATGAAAAGCGGCAGGAAAATTAGTCATTAAAATGGTAATCTTCAGCATTCACTACTGTGATTGACTGCTTCATTACAATCACAGTTTGATATCAGCAGTAACTGGTAGGAACGACCTCCAAACATAGCAACAATAACAAAAATTATAACAGCAGAAATAGAGCTTTAATATGCATATACATGAGGACTCAGATGCAAATACACAGTGTGGATCAAAAAAGTTAAAAGAAAACCTGATATTCCACAGGATACATATACACATTCTCACATGCACTTCAGTGGAAATCTAATTGATAGATTTTAGCAAATAATCCCTCTAGTCCAGAAAAGAAAACTCTTAAGTGGCAGTTCTGCACATTCTATGCTTTACTTCTTATACAACTTTTTTTTTGTTCAGTTAATAATAGTACACTATTATATCTTGTGACAATAAATTGGAAATATTAAAATAGAAACAGAGCTGTATTTTTCTTAATGTTTGCACTAAAAAACCCAAACAAAAACCCCCAAAAATCCTAAAACTTTTGCTTTGTCCAAATCACAATAGCAACAAAAACCAATTACCTCCAAAATGCATCAAAGAAATGGTATTTAGAACTGGTAACAGATAATCTCCCGAAATTCTTCATAACACACCTGCTTCTTTAATTTTTTTTCTAAACACACTTTTGCGCCAAGTAACTTGTAAAAACAAAAGTGGGGGGATTTTTGTTTTGCTATTTTGTTCTCAAATACTTAAAGCAGTCTTGATTTTTTTTCCTTTCTGAAAGCTGGGCGAACAAGGAAGTCATCAGTGTTATTTGGTAAGAATACCATACGTACAGTAGTCTACCTGGCTGGTATCATTTACGTCACTAATATTGATCTATCGGAGTTAAGTCTGAAGAGGCCATCTGGACACAGACAGCAAAAGAAATTGAGAATATGTAAAAATAAGCACAAATAAATTGTAGTCAGGGAGGCACTTAAACGTATTAATGATAGCCATTTACCTTTTTGTGACCTGGATTAAATAATTTTACATTTCCAAGGCCATAGACAAAAATAGGAAGACGAATCATCTCATAAGGGCCCTCAACTGACACAGTAGGAATTGAAGGAGCAGGAATCTACAGCTCCAAGAGAAGCACAAAAATATAGAAACTAGACATTAAGGATGTTTCTCTCTGTCATATACCAAGGCAGAACTTGAAACTGGTCCAGTAAATTATGGCTGAGACATTAAAAAAAAAAATGTATTAGGAGCATGTAGGTGATGTGAGTGTGAATATAGGCTGGATTTGATTTTTTATCCTTACATGTTGTCTAAAGGCATATGCAAGACCTGTTCAGATTATTTCAATCTACCACTGCATATATGCATTCAAGAACAGCATCTTGCTGATGGGAAATACAAGTGGGACTACTACAGTAGTTATGACTGGAAGCGGCTACAATCCTGATTAAGCCTGGTGCAGAACCAGACCTCCATGCAGGCAGGCTGAAACAGGAGAACCTGTCATCACGTGCATCCACAACCTGAGGGCTGACAGGCTTGTGTGAATCCCTGTATGCTGTGTGATAATGGCAGGACCAGCACAAGAGGGTGCTGAAGTTCAGCAATTCAGAAAGAAGGGAGCAAAGAGCAGGAGCAGAAGTGAAGAACAACACCTGCTTGCTCTTCCCAGAATTCAGCTCATTCAGAAAATAGGGACCACAACTGTTGCTAGTCTTTAGACCATCACAGAGAAGGAAAGGGGAAAAAAAACCAAAACAAACCCTAAATTAAAAGTAAGAAACAAGCAAGCAGGCAGAAAGGAGGAAAAAAATCTTATCTTGACAGTTCTTCAGCTTTTCTTATCTTATTTACTAAATCACTAAGTCAGTATGCCTTGATTTAACCCTGGTAGGCAGCTAAGCACCACTCAGCCACTCACTTAATCCCTCACCCAGTGGGACGGGAGAGAGAATCAGAACAGTAAAAGTGAGAAAACTCATGGGCTGAGTAAAGACAGTTTAACAGTTTGTTTTGTGTTTTGTTTGGGTGGTTTTTTTTTTTAAAAAAAAGGGGGAAACAAAACAATTGGGGGGTGGGGGAGGGAATAAACCAAGAAAAATAGTCAATGGAATGGGAAAAAATCCACCACCAAATCCAAAACAATTGCTCACAACCAACGGACTGATGTCCAGCCAGTCCCCGAGCAGTGGCAGCCTGGCCAACCTCCTTAGTTTTATTACTGAACATGACACCATATGGTATGGGATATCCCTTAGGTCAGTTTGGGTCAGCTGTCCTGGCTGTGTCCCCTCCCAGCTCCTTGTGCCCCCCAGCCACTCACTGGTGGGGTGGGGTGAAAAGCAGAAAAGGCCTTGACTCTGTGTGAGCACTTCTCAGCAGTAACTAAAATATCCCTGAATTATCAACACTGCTTTCAGAAAAAAAATCCAAGCCATAGCCCCATACTAGCTACTGTGAAGAAACTGAACTCTACCCCAGCCAAAACCAGTACACAGTATTATGACAAATTCTTTTTAAGAAAGTCAAAGCTTAAAAAAAACAAACAAAAAAACCCCACACAAATACACAAAACCCAAAACCACCACAAAATGAACACACCTTCAAAGAAATAAACCCAATTCTGGATAGACACAAAGTATTTTTTTCTAGGCAAGCTAGTCAAAAAGTTTTTTTTGAAAGAAATAACACATTTTTTTCTTGATCTTTCTAATCTTTGCCAATATAACACCCTTCACCTTTACCCACCCTCCCCTATTGGTAAATATGACAATTACAAGCAGGAAAGTAATTTTTTATGCCAGAGCTGTAAAACAAGCTATATAAATCGATAGGGGAAGACGAGCCATTACCTTACTGAAAAACACACAAACTATTGCCAGCCTCCTAAATTGTGATCAATTCCTTCACAAATCAGCTGCAATTTTGTGAAAAGAGCAAACTATACAATATCCAATGCTTTGCATAATCAATGCATCTTCAACACCTCCAGCTTTTGGCAAAGCAATCAATTAGGTCAGCTCTCAAATAACCATCAGTAGCACCCAAGTACACTGCTTAATGACTTCCAGTTGTACTGCATCAGCTATTTTTTTTTTTTGGAGGGGAAAAGTGAGGGGACACATGGGATGGGGAAAGCAAGAGAGACAGAGACAGCAAGAATGAAGTTCTCCCTACCCCTAAGTATAAACAGGAGAACAATTATGTTGTTTCTATTCCCAGTGTAATATCTGGAAAGGTGTTAAATTTATTTTTGTTTCATGTCTTTCTCCATCCTTATCTCATCCCCATCTCTCATCCCTATCCCTTACTCTCCCATCCTCATACACCTGCTGAACCAGCAGAATATAAACGACTGCTCAGGCCTCTTCAGGCTCTCCTTGGCAGCCTCTTCCTTCAGAAAAACCACAATGACCAGCCGGACAATCATAAAAATTATCTCCTACCGTGTTCCTTTATCCTTGGACAGTTGGACCCTTAGCTAGCTCAGTCTCATTACCTTGAAATGAGACTTGCAGAGCCAGTGTCTGTCTGTGCAAACTCATTAACTCAATTCCTCTTCTTCTGACCTCCTTAGTATAATTTGTTCAAACAATTACCAGAATAAACTTTAAGGAAAGAAAAAGGATGCAGAGGTAAATGTAGAATTCAAACCACACATTTACCACATTAACGGTACTGTCAACTTAGCATCTGTATTTTTTACAGTTGTTTGGGGGAGTTTTCTTGGATGAAGAAAACGCAGCAACAATTTATATGAGTAATGTCCTTCACAGACTATCACAAAATAAGTTATTAAACTGAGGAAGGCGGCAATCAATATAACAATTAGAAGACAGGAAAGGAACTGGTTAAGATGGAGATAGCAATGAACTGGATTGCAAGGAGAATAATTGAGCTGGGTGGGGTGAACAGCAGAGTTTGTAAAATAACAATCTTGAGATAGGTATTAAATAGTTTTATTAAGAAGAATGTACAATTCCCAAAAAGCAGAATGCCATGAACTTTGCTGATAAAGTTTAGAGTACAATCAGCACAGATGAGAATAACACACCTGTTCACGAAGAACAGGATGAGTTTGAAGACTGGAGTAAAGCAAATAGGATGAAACTGAAGAGCATTATGTACAAAGTCATTAGAACTTCTGTTACAAACTCAGCTCTTATCGGCTAGAAACGCATCAGAGAAGAAAACACTGGGTATACTATCTGTTACAGATTAGCACCACAAGCACCAATTTAGATGCAGCCATGCAAAAGAAACTGCCCTATAACATATCAGGCAAGGTTTTCCTACAACAGAGAAGGAACACCATTCTGCAAGGCATTCAGTGAAAGTATGTAACAGAAGTTCTCTGCAACTCTGTTCACTCATATTTGGACCAGACAAAGGTAAAGAGGTACCAAAATCATGGAATGGAAGCAAATGGAAACTTCAGAACAGCACAGAGTTTATCAAAGATAAAGCCAGGATCTGATTTCTCCCCGAGATATACCAGGAGGTGAGAACATAATTATCTTAGCTAAGGACAATTATAATCACAAATCTTATGTGGAAAGACTGGTAACAAATAAAGACTAGGAATTCAAATGAAGTTTCAAATTTCACAGCATTTCAACTTCTCAGTATTAATAGCGTAAGCAATTTAACTATTTTTTTGATCAAAACAGATATACTTCCAAACAGCACTTAATCATGTGATTAGGTATGCTAGCAAGCAATGGGAGTCCCTGATGCAATAGGTCTCTCTTCCATGTTTCCATATATTCCTTACACTAGTTAAATAAACAGCCAAGTCTCATAGACTTTAGGAACCTCAAGATTAAACGAGAAATTCCAAGGAGTCTGGACTACATGGCAGAATTCAATGAACATTACTACACAGGAAAATTTTGGAACAGTGTTGTTCCCACTGAATCAGCAGTATAGTAGTCAGAACATAAAAACATAACTGTAATCATGGCTGCCAGCAGATTTGCTTAGTGATTTTTTTACTCTTCTCAATGACTTAAAATGCCAAATAGGTCTCCAGTTCATGATGACAAATCCTTCCAAAAGCATATCCGTTTCAAAGATAAAAGCAGAAGTAAAAAGAAAAAAAAACCAAACCAAAACCAACACCACCCAACTGGCTAGGACTCTCATCCAGCAGAGAGACTATATACATATATATTAGTCAGTAACCAGCAGAAAAAATTTGTTTCAGTAGTATATGTGTATTGTTGGGGGAGTACCAAATCTGATATCTCCCCAAAATGCATATGAGACAACATCAAAAGCTTATTGGATAAATGTTTTCAAAGGACTGCTATAAGAAAATACTTTGCTTTCTGAAGGATAAGGACAATATCCTTGCTACATATTGAAAAACTTATATTACCAAAATTAGAATTGCATCTATATTAGTAAACTTCTTGTGTTTTCAATTGTGGGTTTTAATTTCATGAGATCTTATCTAAGGGATGCACATTTGTTTTGTTTCCACATGCTTCAAAGTCTGGTGGTAATTTTCTTGCGAGAAATAGATCCAGTAAGTGCCCTGTGCAAATATACTTAACCCAAGGCCCACGGAATCTGCTTTAGTGGGGTAAAGGCATCTAACAGGGACTGGAAAGACAGGAAGACTTAATACCTGACAGTGACTGTCACTAAAATGGCTGTTTTCCCCCAAAGTGAGAACTGTTAGCCTGAAAATGTGCCCTACACAAACAGGAAAAAGCAACTGCCTCATTTTGCAGCTGTTTTTATTTCCTATCTCATTGCTTCACTGCACTGCAAGAACCCCAGGGAACTGGTCATGCAGTTTATTCAAAGCACTCTTGTTACTGTAAGAATATGAAAACAATATCCCAGCTTCACTATGAAATGACCTTGCTGATCTGTATAACATTTGTCAGAGACTAATAAAATTTGTAAAGATACTTGCTGATATGATTGATTGCATTCTTCACTGCTCCAGTTACCTCAAAGTAAATTGCCTGTCATTATAATGATGACTTTTCTAAGTGCAGTTTCTTAATTTTTTCCTCAGTCTTTCAAGAGCAATCTCACAATAGATTAAAAGTGTTTATGGATCAATAACGTGCAAGAATAAAATACTGCATTCTAACAAGTATTTTTAATCTTCTTGCTTATAAGGTGCTGTGACAGAGCGTTAGCAGAGAATGTAATTTCTAAGTAACAGAAAATAATATCCAAACCTAGTTTGCACATATCCAGCACCATCCTACAGATTCTGAATAGTACTAGATGCTGGTGATTCATGGTTGTCCCAGTTGACAAAAAAGTGAAAATATTAATAAAGAAATTGTAATCAACACATATATTCTAGACATACCTGATCACAGTCTGTCCTGCTAAGGTACTCAAGTGTGCATGACCTGCTTTTCCCTGACACTGTATCACATGGTACCATGATAACCAGAAAGGCTTTGAAAGGAGACAGAAAAGATTCAGAGCATTTACTCATTTGAGGTCCAGGCATGATAAAATGTCTGTATTACTTTTGGTCTCTGAAAACGGCACATCTTAATTCATATGAGAACCCAGTTAACCAGGTAATGCTGACAGTGTACTTTAGGATAGGGTACTTGGGAAGCAACTGTATCTCTCTACAAAGAACAGTAAATGTTCTGCATAGATGAGAAAGCTTTCTCATTCACAGCCAGGTGCACCAATGTCACAGGTCTAGATGCTCTTAAAGGAACTCTCCTCCATAATTCACAAAGGCAAAGTTGAAAGAATTGCCAGGGAAGAGGAAATTTCTCTGTAGATCAACTTTGTTCACTAAGAATTCAGCCAAAAAGAAGGCAGCCTCCAAGGGGAACTCACAGTTAGAGAGGTTCCAGCTCCAAATGAGAATTACTGATTTGTACCACCTACAGAGACTGCAAAAGATGGCACACTAAATTGTTGCAAGCAAAACTGGCTGTGGTGGGCTGACCTTGGCTGGCTGCCAGACACCCACCCAGCCACATCCTCTCCTCAACAGGACAGAGGGGAAAATAAGAAGGAAAAGCTAATGGGTCAAGGTAAAGAGATCACTCACCGATTACTGTCACAGCATAAACTGACTTGACTCCTCCTACCTCCTCCCCTCCCTGAGGAGTGCAGGGGCATGTGGAATGGGGGCTGGGATCAGTCCATAACAGCTCCTCTCCACTACTCCTTCCTCCTCACACCCTTCCCCTGCTCCAATGTGGGGTCTCCCCTGCAGGATGAAGTCCTTGATGAACTTCTCCAACATAGGTCCGTTCCACTGGTGCTGTCCTTTAGGAACAGACTGCTCCACTATGTGTCCCAGACAGGCCATAGTTCCTCCCAGAAAACGTGCTCGTGTCTGGGCTCCCCTCGACAGGCCAAAGCTCAAGGAGCCTGCTCTGATACATGCTCTCCATGGCTGCAGCTTCCTTCAGGGCATCTCCACAGGCTGCACTATAGAAGTGTGCTCCACCATAGTCTTCTCCAGGGGCTGGCAGGGGAATCTTTGCTCTGGCACCTGGAGCACCTCCTCTCCTCGTCCTCCAATGACCTTGGTGTCTGCAGGGATGTTTCTCACAGTTTTTCCTCACTCCCCTCTCACATTCTGAAGTGCAGCACTTTTTTCCCCTTTCTTAAATACACTTTCCCAGAGGTGCTGCCACCTTGGCTGAGGGGCTCAGCCATGCCCTGTGGTGGGTCCACTGGTGCTGGCTGTGTCCCACATGGGGCAGCCCTGGGCTCTCCTCCAGAGGCTGCCCTGCAGCCACCGCTGCCAGCACCTCACCAGAGACACCCATGACACTGACCAATTAACAAAAAATAAAACCCGTCAGAAAAAAAAAAGTGAACTGGTTGGGACTTGACTAGGTAGGAGCAAGGTAAAGAGACTATATAATGTATCTGAACATGGCAACTTGATGTAGACTTAACAGTGACTACTTCTAAATTACAGCTTCTCATTACCTTGGACTCCAGAAAGTCAAGGTTCAAACTCATGCCCTAGCACATACTTTTGCATTCTAATACACAAAAACATTTTATGGCAAAGTTTTATTTATAGGCTCATATTGCTTATGGGAAAAATAAGGGAATACCTTATTTAGGTAATAACAGGATTTATAAATGTATAAGCCTAGAATATGGTATATATAATGCATTACATATTGTACCTACATATAAAATATTATATATTAATCCTATAATGTGTAAATGCAACATAAATACAGGATTATATATATTATAAATATACATAAATATAATAGGAATTATGTAGCTTCTACTTTTATTGGCCAATCCCCACAGTTTTTACTAAAAGTGCACAATTATCCCATTACACAGACAGATTCAACTGCTTCCGGTCACAGACATGATCTGAAGCAATGTCACGAAGACTGCAAATCTCTTTAAACCCACTCTCTTGCTTTTACTACTGGATCACTGGTTTAGCTTTAAACACCTCTCAGTTCACAGCATCCTACTCATTAATATTTTCAACTATAAAGTATAATTTCACATACTTCCATTAGGCTACTCTAAAGGTTAAAGCAGTATCTTCAGAAGCTAAACTACAAGAAGAAGAAAGTGGAGTTACATGCAAAACTATGAACAACTATGAAAACCTCTCCAGTATTAAAAACACCTGGTCTTTTAAGGTGGTAATAATTTTTCACTTACTTTTCAATACATCTTACCTCTCCCCCTTTAGCAGTTCTGAATACCTGGATATATGAAGCTACATAACGCATTGCAAAGCTTTATATAAAACTATACACAAAACCTCAGCCTAACACTTGTGCTACTACATAACAACACCTTGACCTATATAAATACATTATATACACTTCATTACAAAATACATCATATATATAGGCGCATTAGCCAAGGAATACACACATCTTCAGAGATATCAGCATACAGTATGAGGGATGTTTTGCTTTGTATTAATTTTCCAAAGCCAACTTCCTCAAAGAATCCCACTCTTTCAAGGGGATCACAATTTTGAGGAACCTGCTGGCTCCACCCATTCTGTGTGGAACGGCTCTACAAAGAAACCTCAGCAGGCACAAAGACTGGTGAACTGTTCAGTTTTGTTCTAGCCTGTGCTTCACAAAAATCTGTATCTAATTTGATTATACAAAAATAACAAAGTGAAAACACATTTACTATAAATACATCATTGCTGGTTTGCTCAACATTTTTGAAGATCAAGTCACTTACCGTTGTGAATTTTGTCCTACTTGTGTTGCTTTGTACCAGCTTAACTCATTGTTTCCCTCCGTGTTTACACCTTTCAAGTGCTTGCACATAACTGGTATGACTAAAAATTTGAAGCTCAAAGGCACAAATAGTTAAAAGAATTAGTACTGCACTGACATTATCTACGTAAGACCCTATTGCACTGTGCCTGCTAAAACTGTAACCAGATCGTTCAGAAAACTGATAATTTTCTGATTACTGGGATTCATCAACATCAGTGATAATTTTGAAATGACTTTAAAAAAACCCACTATTCTCCTCCTGTAATTAGATTTGAATGGATACCCAAATACATGCTTTTCACAAAAACATGAGAAATCCTCTCTTTGGAAAGACACTGTTGTAAACAAATCAATCATACCTCCTGTCACTACTGCAGAGACAAGGTGGAGTAACACAGACCTCTCCTCTTACTTGCAAAACTTACACCAAAAGACATGCTACAGCCTCAGGGAAGGACAGAACTACTTTCCCCTCATCATTAACCAACAGTGAGGAACTAGAAATAACATCCAAGCCTTTGTTTTGAAAGAAGGCACCATTTCTTCCCATTGTTCTTAAAAATCAGCTGGAAGAGTTTATGTTATAAGCTTACAGGGATTTTCTTCCAAAATTTCCACTAGTATATAATTTTCTTAGGCAATGGAAGAGTGCATCACAGAGTTCTGAAGAGCTTCTGAATTCAGATGAAGTTAATTTAGAGCCTCCTCTCAAAAGTGCCAAATTGTTTCTGGGAAACAAAATGTTTTGTACCCAAAACATGTATCAGTGTTTTGTACTAAGCTTTGTACCTATTCATGTTTTGAACACAACCTTCTCACACATGGAAAAATACAAACATCGTTAAGAAACATCTTTCTTTAGTGGCATTGCTTTCTGCTTCCCCATATGCAGCCTTTCAGTACCTAATGAGGGCTTATAAGAAAGATGGGGACAGACATTTAGCAGGGCCTGTTATGACAGGACAAGGTGCAATGGTTTTAAACTGAAAGAGGGTAGATTCAGGCTAGGTATAAGGAAGAAATTTTTTACTAACACTGGAACAGGTTGCCTAGAGAGGTGGTAGATGCCCCACCCCAGAAACATTCAAGGTTGGACAGGGCTCTGAGCAGCCCAATCTAGGTGAAGATGTCCCTGCTCACTGCAGGGGGGTTGGACTAGATGGCCTCTGAAGGTCCCTTCCAACCCAAAGCATTCTATGATTCTAGGATCTCCTCATAACAAAGTGCCTAAATAACTGAGGCTACACTGTTGTCAAGTATTTTCCTAAACTGAAAAAGTATTAACGTTATTAGTAATGATACTAGTCACCTTAGTAAAATAAATTCCAACCATTAAGGCCTCTATATTATGCTTGACATGGATGACAGCAAAGAAGTGAAATAATTATTGCTTAACGAAACAACATGTTCTCAAAGTTATAATAAAGCCCAATAATTTCTGTAACTCCAGTTCTTAAATTTAACTGATGATTTCCTATGTTTCAGAAGTGTTCTTCAGTCATTCCCTCTTAATCCACTAATGCTTAGACTCCTGAGAAGCTTTTAAAGGGTGACTGTAAAAACATTCTTTTGGTAATCCAAATGGACTACATCAACCAAAACATCTTTTCTATGAATTTTAATCCCTTAAAAATAATTCTCTTTAAACACTCTTCCCAAATGGATCTTACTCAAGTGTCCACAAATTCTACTTTCTATTATTGCTTCAGCTACTTTGTCCAGTGCATTTGCATTGCTTGCTGTCCAGTAATTCCCTGGCTCATGGAGAGAAATATTAAAACAACAAACAAGTAAAATGCCTAATGTCAGATTTTTCATCCTACAGTCCTCAGGAGATAAGCCAGCCCTAAGCAAGAGATCATACATGTCCATTGGTAATTCAGACATTTTATGCTTCAGCTCCGTAAGAACTCTGCAGTGAATGCCAGATAGTCCAGCAACTTGCTCATGTTCATTTCACTACAAACATTGGTGTATGTACATACACTCCACACTTTTTCAGGGATTTGAATTTCAAACATAACCTCTTATGAGCCCTCTATGAAGGGAGGCTCTGCCTGGGAGTCCTCCACCGCGAACAGCATTGTGACAAATTAGTTCAGCATCTGTACAAGAGGGCATTACAACCTCCCCAACCATGTTCCACAGCTGAGTGATCTGCAAAAGCATTCCTCAAGAGTTTCCTTCTTTTGCTGGCTATTCTCCATTGTTTTTCAATTGCTTTACCACAAACTTAAAGTTCATCTGCCAGATTTTATAATTCTGTTTCCTTCATCTGACTGTAAATTCAAATTTCAAGGGATGCATTCTTGCCTCTGAAGGATTCTCTCACCAACAGGTTTAACCTTGCTAGTTAACTTTTTGCCATTTTAAAAATCCTTCTTATTGTATGCTTCCTATTCTTCCTTAAATACCCTCCACTGTCTACAGGGATTTAATTTCCTTTACTGTATATTTTACCTTCTTTTCAATAAGCTGGTTTATGTTACTTATTTCCTTGAAGCGCACACTAACAGTGCAGGGGGTGGGTGGGTGTGTTCTGCCAATTGTTTTCGCAGGATTTTTGTCCTTCATTTTTTTTATTAATTTGCAGTAGGTAATGGTCACTTTTACTGACAGATGCTCAGCTGCAAGATTTTGCACCAAATCCTGTGGACTACTCAGCACTACCCCATTAGTGAAACCTCCTTTTACACACTCTATAACCAGTTTTTGCGTATCACTGACAGTCTATAAATCTCACTTAAGTTGCACCTCAGTGCAAAATCCTCCCATAACTGTTGTCTCCCATGACTATCTGTACTTCAGGACCATTATAGTTCTTGCTTTTCTATCTCTTTCAGTATATTACATACAGCCAGTGCCACCATCCTGGCCAAGCTGTCAGTAACTAGAAACTATACTATAATATTCCTGTTTAGGCCTAGGATTTCTGCCTATAAAATTCTGCATGATCGTTTTGTTAAATTGATCCAAACCTAAACCCTCCTAGCATGTACCACTACCTTACTGACCTGATTGCCCTCCTTCCTATTTAGGCTAGAAGATGTCCATTACATATATTTCTTCATTTATGGAACTTTATTAGAAGCAAAAATATACATAGAATGACTTTTCATTGTGCATCCTCTCATGGCTGTGTAGTACCAAATAAAGACAGAAAATTTTTTAAAGAAAGCTAGAGTTCGAAGAATACTGGAGAAGGTTTCCAGAAGCTCAATGTACTGGACCACTACACCTCAGCCTTTCTGAAATAAGTTTTAAATTTAGCCATGTGCTAACGTAATGGAAAACTCAGAATTTTTCTGTCTGTGTTTGAGTGAAAATTTTTTAAAATTGCACACAAGTTATACATTCTTTACATTAGAAAAATTAACAAAAAATAATTTTTCTATAATGTGATTTTTTTTTTTATTCTGACTCCCATTTTTAAATATTATTTCCTTAAGTGTAAAGGACCAAATTCATCTTTAAGTTCAAATCATTAAAAAAACTACCACTGGACAACACTTATTCAGAGTTAAAAAAAAAAATTGAAGACAACAACAAATGCTGACATTTTGGTTACAGATTTCTTAAGTAGATAACACTTTCTTTTGGGGGGGTAGGAGGGGTTTTGTTTTGTCTTTTAAAGGGGTGGGTTCTTACTGCAATGTACAGAGATTCAGTGTAACTCAGCATAGTTATAATCTAAAAGCCTTCGTTTGTTAAATGCTAGAACAAAAGTTCAATTAATAGACTAATGGAAATGTTTTCGTAGTACTGCTAGGTTTAGAAACAGCAACCTATAACAGATTATCCTGGAATTCATCTTCATGATAAATACAGGTAAGTGTAAAATAAATATGTAATAAATGTAAAATGTTTCTAAAATATAAACATAATATAAATATATTATTCTGAAACATTTTAAAGTACCTCTCCAACGAAAAGCCTTTACTAGCCTTTCATTCTTTTGCACACCCACCTTGAGTATTCCCTCAATTTCACTTTTTAGTCAAACTTTGCTTAAAATAACCCAAGCATTCAAAAAATGTTTGCTATTCTAAATAAACTATGAATAAGAAGTATTTACAGGATGAAGCTTAAATTTATAATAAACCACTTCAAATTTAAAAACAGATTGCCCGCCCCCACCCCAAACTTCACATATAAATACCACCCAGTGCAATTCTTGCTAACAAACTACTACTTTTTAAGCTTACACAAAATTGCAGGACATCAAGGTTAAAGATAATTTCCCTTCAACTGCATATAAATGCAAATTCAAACTCATGAAACAGCTTTATACTAACAGGAAGTAAAATGCTTCTTCTGCAAATATATAGAGTCTAACCCAGAAAAAAAAATACATTAATGTACCTTTAAAAGCTTACCTGGAAACAGGCGTATTATAAAAAGTTACCATTCCCTACTGATGTTACATTCATACTCTATAACTCCAAATAAACAAACTCATCATTAATATACTTTTTAAACTGACATAAAATGTTTTCCAAACAATATATCATATCATGACTGTAATATGTATTTTTATTTTTAGCAAATTAAATAGTTTAGCTTCAGATTTAAAACTGAAACTCATTTACAAAAATATACAAGAACAGAAAACATGCAGTGAAAATTATAATAACGCACATCTTCCTTACAAACTATAGTTTCTGGTTAAATTCTGTATCCACTTACTAATACTACCAAATACAAAGTTTTCAAAGAAAAAAGTGTTATTTACAAGAACTGGTTTTGTTGTATTAATAGTCTGAGATAACTACACATCCAAAAACCCACACTACTTGTTATCCACTGAAAAAGATTAAGACTTTGATACAGTTCTAAAATGTCAGTAGTAGGGGAAAAAAGCTAGATTCCTTTGTCACCTTAAAGAACACCAAAGACTTTTAATCCTTTTTTTGTCACAACTAAATGTCAGCTTAGACTTCTTCCATACTCCACTATAGGTATGTTGAGAGATTTCTGGAAGCACCCAAGTGAACTGACTGGCTTGTCTCTCTTTAAGAGAAAACACATACATCTCTATCACAGATGCCACAGGTATCCAAAGACGGGAAGTGCTTTTAAAGTCATGTTCTGGATCTTACATTTCATGATACCCTTGAGTTTAATGGAAGACAAATGAAATTTCATAAATAACACTTTCACCGGGTAATATCCATAATTAGAAACATTAAAGAAGCAAAATAGGGTAGACAACATAAAAATATTTTGGGGGGATTTGTTGCTTCTTTCTGATGTGTTGGTCTGTTGCATCTCTTACTGACAGTATTTCTAAATACAAATACGTACAATCTTGAAGTCAGTTGGCTAAACAGAACCACTACCAGAAGGCAAAGGGACCTCGTGCCTGTAAATATCCTAATGGTTTCAGTCCAGAAAATTCAAACACATGGCCCAAAGCAGGTTACAAAGATTAGCAAAAGAAAAATAAGGCAAAATTTGGGGTGGAAGGGTGGTATAAAAAGTATTAAAATTTATAAAGGTATTGGAAGACCTCAGTGAGCATTTTTTATGAATGGCTAATTGGAAATGAGCATACTGAGTCAAGTACACTGTCAAGAACACAAGTTGTGTCCTTATTCTTCTACCAATATTGCGATTCGGGATAGGCAAATTAAATTTTTATTCACTTCAGGTTTCAACGTACAATGCAGAAATTATACCCATGGTTTGCAGGAGAGGACCATAAAGAAAAACGCATCTGCAAGACATTGATACGGTTGCGTATTTCCTCAAGCACTTGTTTTTCTGCTAACATTAAATAAAGATCACCTGTGATTGTTATGGCATCTCATCCCAAGTAGTCCAAAAAACAAACACTAACAAAAAATCGTACCTTTCTAAATTCAAACTGCTGAATACTACCAAAAAAAGACATTTACTCCAGAAAGAATCAGTTTGCACCAAGTGCAAATATGTATCTGACCAAGACAACAGCCATGCAACTAGACATAAACTTGCAGCCAATGAGTTTAGATTTATTTTATAGTGGCCTAAGAATTTTTTTTTTTAATTGGCATTCAAATTTTAATAATGTAAAACAACTTGCAAGTCTTACATTTTCACCACACTACTTCATTCCAACAGTCTCTCCTCTCTACAGAACAAAAACCTTACATTTGCAATTCTACTGACTGAACTAATGAGTGTTCAGCAGCTACTCCTCCTCAGGAAATACATCAGAACAAAGAAAACTGGAAGGAGAGGCATGCTGTACAATCATATGTGAAGACGCAAGTCATTCCCATGAACATATTTTTCAAAGTTTTATAGAAATTCAAATATTTAAGATCAACTTCATAATGACAGTATCAGCTTCAAGGAAAACTAGAAAAAATAAGCACTAAGATTTAATTCATCTGACTGAGCTTAGAAATTTTACTGAAGACATTTAATCTTTTTTTCTAGGATAACTCAGAATCTAATTATTCTGTTCTTCAGAAGGTGGAAAATTTGAATTATCAAATAGGTCAAAAGTTTATTAACTTAAAAAAATATCTATAGGTGTAAACGTTAACAGAAAAGTGACTTTTAGGCCACCAATAATGAACTGGCTAGCTGAGTTTTAGAGATAACTGTTTCAGCCACAGAATCAGCCTTGTTTCTTGTTTTTCATGCAACACTTAGTTAACTTAGATAAAGATCACAGAATCAGGAAGACGTGCTAGAACAATGCTAAAGGCAGAAGAGACTTCAATGCATTCTACACGTGTTGGTTTCTACAAGTAAGCAACTACACACTTTGAAGTAACAGTGAAAATGAAAGACTGCAACTACATTTGTAGATAGGTAGAGAGGTAGGTTGCAGCAGGGGGAGGGTATTTGGGGAGGGGGTGGGGGGTGGCAAATAAAGAGTCCAGCACAAGAACACAGAAGCTCCTTCCCTATTTTCAGTATACAAAAAAATAAACAACCACAAACACCAAACACCCAACAAACAACCACAACACACAAATCCCAATTGAATAAGTACTGATACAAGAACTGAGGAGACTGGGTCTACAAGGATACAACATGTTTGGCCATCCCTCAAAGCAAAGGCACCTTTCTGCTCCTCAAAAATCTACTTAATATTTTCTGTAGTAAGAGCCACAGTATGTGTAGCAGTTGCTTGGCAAGACAAATGCATAACCACAAATGTTTCTGCATTCTTCCCTTACCATTCTGCCCCTTACCCTCAGCTTTTTTTGCTGAGCACACCACCATATGCTATAGAAAAATCCTTTTGGTCACTTTTGCCACCTCTCCCAGCTATGTCCTCTCCCAGCCTCTTACCCACACCCAGCTTACTGACCTTTAGGAGGGATGGGGTTAGACATAAAGCCTTGATGCTGCACAAGTACCATTTCAACACACCAATGTTCTGGATGTTGCTATCAACACTGTTCAGCCACTAATGCAAAGCTGAGTACCATATGAGCTGCAATGAAGAAAGTTGACTCCATCCCAGCTAGACTCCAGTAGCAGGGTGCACCACCAACCCACTGGGGGTCAGCAATCAATCTCGCCCTTCCCATTAGGTGTATCCAAGCATTAGACCTAGTTACCATGCACAGTACTTGTAAGAGTAAGAGATGAAAATGGCCTACTGACCTTTCAGTTTCCACGCTTTCCTCTAGACCCTAAAATTTAACTCATGTTTCTATCACAATCATTGAAAATATTCAAATTAAGACTCATAAGATATTGTGTTATTTAGCATTGATGATTTCTATAAATAGCATTGCTGTAACATTCTTTCTAGCCCTGAAAAAACTTAAGACCCTCAATATCTATTACTCTTAAATCACTTAAATTTCTGCAGTATTTGTAATGATTAATTTCAGGGTTTTTTTCCTGATATTTATCTGCTTAGCAGAGTTTAAGGAAATAAATTGTACAATTGATCTGGACCCTTTGACAGCTTGTCACTCAACTGTCACAGTTTTCTGATTTGTGACAAAATTCGTTTGCTCAGGTCCTGACAGATGACAAGAGGGTTTGAAGAGTTATGTCTATGGCAAAATGAAGCTCTAATATGGAAAATACATACTTTTGAATCATTACAATAAAGATCTGTAAGCATGCTAAAACTGAATATTATACCTGGTGCCATAGGTAACTCAATGTATGTATTCAGTAGCACCCATCACAAACTTTTGTTATCAAACACAATCATCACCATATTATCATCTTATCTTCAGCTACACCTCTTGTCAAACAATCCTGCATTTCTGGAAGCCCCCATCAAAAACTGAGTATTTGGTCTGAACTATGTCATCCTCTCTTTCTTATGCATATGAGGTTAAGAGCCATATTTTATCTAATGCATTGTTTTGGAACCATAAACATCAAATCCATTTAAGCTGATGTGGAACCTCACTGCCAAAAACAGCTGGAGGAAAGAACTCAAGAACTGTAATCAAGGTATCCATGTATGCACTCTGAAGTCCACTCACTATGATATTTCTGAAAAGAAAACAGCTCTTTCTTTCCATAATTGTGCTTATAAAACTTAATGTTTAAAGCAACTTTATTCTAGGAAAAATAACCTATCCACAATAGTGGCACCCCATTTCTGGGACATACTTTTCTGTCTCTAGAAAAAGAAGGCTTTTTCCCCCCCTCAAGAATGAAAACAGAAAGAGAAGAAAGTGACATGCAACAAATCCTTTGTTTCTAAGGATTCTGAGAAAAACAAGTATTTTGAGTTATACATCAAATAGGATTTATCTGAATTACAGATACTCTATTGTTTGTTTGCAATAAAAATCTTAAGTGAACAAAATAAGGTAAGGGCAATCAATCCATTGTCCTAGACTATCTATTATTTTATTAAAAAACCAAATTCATATACCTGTGTCATTGTATAACACAATTTGTCATTCTGGCAATAAGTTAGATTTTAAAACCTCTTATAATATTCAGTCAAAATATGCTACAGAAGTGAACCAACACTTAAACTATTTCCCCTAAAGTCACACAGAAATATAACAGTTATTCTCCCTTACAACAGCAACTATCACCTCTTCATGAATGATTCCACCTCACAAAATGCTCCTGGCATGAATAGGAAGAAAAAACTGAATGAAACTGAGTTCATTCCTATTTATGAACCACAGAATCCCAGCCTATGGCATATTAACAATATGCATCTGTTGGCTCTTGAAACTTTACAATAGTAAAGTTTCTTAATTCTACTGAGGATCATCTGAAAGTTAGACTACCATGAAATATGCGTAAGTTGGGACATATTTAGCTTTGTCTGCTTTTCATTATCGTCCCTTTAGAATCTCAAATCATTGAAATCACACAAAAACACTCAATAGGAATAAATAGGTTGGGAAATTCTCTATTCAATAAACTTCATCCCCATCCTTCAGCAGCAGACTTTTCATAGTCTCTTTTCCAAACTGCTACTGAAGTGAAGCTGAAACTTTCTTGTCATGGTTGCTCCAACCTGGTCACCCTAACTGCTGGATCCTTTAAGCTTAACCCACTCCCCACTTACTCCTTAGTTCAACAGCAAATGTTTTGAAATTAGTAAGTTAGTATTTGTGAGGCACTTACACCTGTAAGTGAATAGCAGATAAAACATTCTGCCTTCAGAACAGCATACGAACTGTATGAGCAAACAGTAAAATATGACCAGTGGCCACAATTTGAAAAACAAGAAAATATTGGCTAAATTCCCACTAATTTAAGCAACACCCATTTGGTGTCTGAATAAAATGAAGTTCTGAAGTAAGAAATGGAAAATATTGTCTTTTAAATTAAGAACCGTATCATAGTATGAATGTCAGTAAGGCCAAGAAAGGTTACAGGCACAAACTTAAATCAGGTTTTCCTAATTTTTGACCAGTCAGCTTTGCCACTAACAATAGGATTCCATTATAAACACATTACACATTCAAAGCATGCAGTCATTTTAACCACTGTTGTAATTCTGTAAAGAAGCCTACATTGTTATCTGTTAGCTTTACATAAAGTATATTGTAGAGCTGCAAGTTTAATGCACATCATATTTTGAAAGACCACCGTTTGTTAAATAAACTATCTTCTAAGATTTTATACTAGAAATTTTTCAACTTCCAATATTTTTCATATCTGTCTCATGTTTATACTGTGGTACACTTTCTTGAATCTCTGCTTTAAATCCCGCCTTGTTTTATGTGACATTTAAATGAAAAACATGTGCACAGCATAATGCAAATTTTACCACAACACTTCTTCCTGCAGAAGCAAAACATGAAACAGTCAATTGTTTAAAATACAGAAAGAATTAGGTTTTATTTTAAGTAAAACAGCAAGGACATTGACACAGAAATGTTTAGAAACCTCAGGAAAAATGCTCATTCTAAAATATTTCTTCATTCTAAGATTTTCCACTGTGAATATTATATTTAATATAGTATTTTCATTTCTCCTTCACCCTCCAAATATTGCTGAGAATGACAATACAGTCACTATTAAAGACATGCAAGTTTATACACTGCTGAAAGCAGATAAAAATTTTAATTAATATAAACTGTGTTTTTACTCATTACCTCAAACTTTGGCTTTTTCTTTTTTTTTTCCTTTGCTTTCTAAATAAGTACATCCTCTAAATGTGTTTCCTGTTTTTGGTGTTGAATATGTTTTTAAAAGGCCTTGGGAAGGTTGGGTAGAAGAGGGAAAGGAAACATTTTTACTTAGTGAGGTATACTACACTATATCACATTTACATTTCCTCTCTCCTGTGACAGATTAATTTATTACGTGGTTTCTACACCATGCTGCATTTGAGGTTGTGAAGGTGGGAGGGTGAGGTGGAGAAGAAGGGGTAGCAGCAAGCATGCCAGTGATTTATACTACACAAAATATTCTAAAATATACTTCAGGTGAAAGTCCAGAATGCAAGCACTTACATAGTGAAATAACTACAAGAGTCACTGGAATTGGGTTCAGGAAAAAGAAAAACCCCTACTGTTCGTTCATTCATCTGGTGTAATGACAAGAGTAACACTTTTGAACTAAAAAAGAAAAGAATTCAGTGTTGACACAAGGTGAACAAAGGCAGGAACATGAAATTTGTGGGGGTAGACATTATATCAACCTTTCAGATGACCTAAGGTAATTTGGAAACAAATTATACAATAGCAGAATGATTCAGAAATGACATGATCAAAATAAACAACTACATCTTTCATTACGGGAAGAAACTATTTGAATGATGTTTCCAGGCTAATATTCCTAACTACTGCAGAAGATATACTGACTGTATATTTATTTTTTTAAGTATTTAATACCAATATAACTGATAGTGATTCTTCAGCCGTGAGTGTCCAAATGAAACCCCAGGTTTACCTCCTCAAGTATACCACAGACTACAAAGAGAATTCCAGAGACAGGACAAAGAGACCCCCTTGATCCTGAATCAGCTGTATATGCCATGCTAAACCAGCAACCCAAAGTTGGAGAGAGCAGGCTTGCATCTGATTCTAGCTACATTATTTGTTAGTTTCCATAAGAGCCACACAGTATTCAGTGACAGCTAACCATACGAACCATAAACCGGCACCCTTCACTCTTGCTTAATGACCATGACTTAAAGGTCACCAGAATTTCAGACAGGAGCATTAATGGAGCTCCATGTGTTAGTGATCTCACAGACCTCTTTAAATAACAAAATCTGTTACATGATTTTAATCTGAACCAATGTTTTAGTAGGCGCTATTATTCCGCAATTAGTCTGTTAGTTACAGTTAGTTCCATGGTTAAAAGAACAGAAAGTGCAATCCCCTAGTTGTAAAAGAGATTAAGTGGAGGTAAATGAATTCTTAAAATACAAATATGCTTACAATATTCTGAAAAAGGCCACATTAATTAGACATTTGACATCAACATATGATTAGAAAAACATCCTATGAAAAAGCAAAACAAACTTTAATTCTTGTGGGCCTGAGGATCTGAGGTATCAGAAAAAGTCTGGGTTTCATGAAGCTTTTCACTGTTTAATACCGATACACTTCAAGAGGATTAACTACTCCATATTTATAGAGAACTTTAAAAATGCAGGGAATTATATAAGAGCTAGGTATTATCATTCAAAGCATTCTGACCAATAAGCTAAAGACAAGATGCTATTATTTTCCAGAAAAATCAAATGCATTGAAAAGAGGATTTTCAAAATTACTGGACTGGAGTTCCTGGAAGGAAAATCTTCAATTTTTTTAATTCCTGGAGAGATTTTTTAAATTTTTTATTACATAAAAAAATTCTACAGAATGCAAGCATACCTAAAAAGAACACTTTATATGCTTTGGCCTATCAGACTAAGCAAAACTTTATAGAAAAATTTTTTTAGAACCACTTGTCAAAGCACATTAGATGAACGACATCAAAAAAATCTCACTTGACCAAAGATACTGAGGGTTACTCACACAATGACAGTTTTATCTATATACAAAATAAAAGAGTAATGAACAATGTAACAGTTTTCCTTTAAGATCAGAATATCAATCATTAGAGAAAGGGAGATTAAGAATTCCTATACCTACCCACTAGCATTAACAAAAAAATTGTCTCATTACACCTTTATAAAGACTCTCCAAGAGAACTGATCTTTACAACTTACTCTAACTGTAGCAGAAGCACCTACTCACACAATTTTCCTTTCAGTCTTGTCAGATATGTGGAAATAAAATAAACACACTCTAATTCTCAATTCCAAAAAGCTATAGTTGAAGGTCCTATTTTTGTCTTCAAGAATTATTATAAAGAGAGTATCTGAAACCCATACCATTCCTTTTAACGTCCTTACAAAGCAACGTGTCAACCACAAATACAACAAATCCTCCAGCACGTCCTTTCTACTGTTCAGCTGGTTTAAGTTACCTCCACTCTTTTCTGCTTGTCATATTCAAAGCATCAAAGAATGGAGTAGTTCATTTAGAAAAATACACCAGGATGGGGGGTGGGGTGGTGGGGGTGTGTGTGATTTGTCCAATAGTATTGTTACTTTCCTTAAAAGTATAATCTGTACATAGATCAATTCCCACTGCCCACGTTTCCTCAAAGACTTCCGAAGACTTCCCTAAAAGGCTTCCTTAATGTACAGGATAACAGGTCTCACTTCATCTGCAAATTGTACTTGCTATGTAAGTACTGTCAGGGTTTTGTAGGGCTTTTTGTTGTTTGTTTTCTGAAATTTCCATTACTACCCAAAAGGCTATCTTTTCTTTTCTGGCAGCTGCACAAATACAGCATCAACCTTTCTTTGTCAGAAATGCCATTCCTCCCACTCTAAAGTCATACAGCAAATTAGCAGTATAATCCAATAGATTTACAGAAGAGAAAACCAGCTACTGCCCATACAAAAAGCTTCATTTACTAAAAAAACCTATGATCACTACCAGATCTCATGGGAGAACTTTCAGAGTTACTCATCTCCAGTTGTTCTGTGCTCTTTACAACCGTATTTCTCCTACAAACAAACTCTTCCAATTAGGGCTGTAGCACTGAACTTTCTCTAAAATGTTTACATTTCTATATCTTAGTGATTCACTGAAAAGGTCAATATCATTTCCTCACTAGCCTTAAAAATGCACAAGATAATTCTCATCTGTTTGTCTCTGTTGTAACCATCACTCCCCAAAACTGCCAGACACAGTTCTGTGACTATGATACACCATAGCACATGAACTGACAATCAAATTCTTAAACTTCCAACTAACTTTTTCCTGTTCTATTTATCACTACATAATCTTTCACGCTCCTTTCTTAAAATATTTTTCAATATACTTATGATAACATAAAAATCTTAGTCCATTTTCTTATTCTTACTAATAATCATTTAATCACTGATATGTAGAGCTTTTGGCCATTCACACAAAGTCTGGAAGAAATAAAATCCATGCTTTTGATTTTGAGAATTTACTATTTTTTGGAAAAATATTCAATTTATCAAGCACTATATTCTGACTGTAATTTCTCCAACAGTGAAACAAAATATTGCTACAGAGCAGATGAGTGGATATTCCAAGTATCTGTCTCAGTGGAATGAGCAAGCACGCTGTAGTAACACGAGTACAACAGCAGGAGGGCGGTCAGACACCAGAACAGGTTGTGCAAAGAGCTTGTGGAATCTTCGTCCTTGCAGATATTCAAAACTCACCTGGACAAGATCTGAACAACCTGGTCTAACTTTGACCAGGAGGCTGGACTAGATAATTTATGGATGTCCATTCCAATCTACATGATCTTACAACTGACAAATCTAGGACTTGTATGAGTGGTTCTTAGTCTATTACTCAGTAACTAATAAGTAATTACTGTTAATTATTGCCAAACATTTTAGTGCATAATTTAACAGCTATTCTGACTCCCGGCAATATTTTCAAGCGTCAAACTTGAACAACTCACATAATACCTTCCATGAGGCCTAAGTCTCAATCTTAAAGCAGACTGAAAATACAAACAGTTCTTCAAACAGTTCATGAGGTAGCTCTTCTAGCAATGCTGCTTCAACGAGGAAATCGATGCACAAGGGATTTAGGTGTTTACCCAAGACAACAAGGGAAGAGTGTCGTATTTGGAAAATTCCACTATTATAGTATCTAGAAAAGCTTATCACAAAGAAAGAACAAATACTTTCTCTGCCTTGATATCCCACAGGCTTCTAGCCAGCTCACGCTGGCAATGAAAACAAATCACTAAGTGAAATAGGTATCTATATTGCCTATATATTGTCCACCTGTCTTCAGTCCTAAACTTGTCTTAGGCACAGGACCACCTGATAAAATTGTAAAATAATATTTTGATACATTAGGTAGTACCTGAAAATATGAATGCTACTTTAAAATATTTCAATGTCTTTCAAGTGATACATACACAAAGGCAGCACAGAAAGGCAGAAAAAATTAATTATAATCAAAATTCAAACAAACTGTTAACACATGAGTTGGCGTGCAACAAGCATTCTTAATTAATGAGTGTAAAAAGCTAAGATGAGCTACACTTTTCCAGCAAAGTGCTGTTTTTCTTTTTATCAAGAGCCACATGTTTTCGCAAATCAAGGGAACAGAATAAGCTCATTTCAAGGTCAAAATGATGCATGCTTAAATTTTGTTAGTTGTAAATATAATATTACTATCAAAAGCCAACAAAGTCATACATCATTATGTACACTCTGACAAAGTTCCTCGGTATCAATTCAGAATGACAGATAGATTAATCATATTCTAGTTTGACAAACTGCGTTGAAAAATGTAACTCCTAAGTACAAAATTCAAGAGCTCAGCCATCTACATCAGATAATAAAGATTCAAAGACCTCTTTTCATCAGTGTCATTTGATTAGTTTCTCTTCAAAAAGGAGCCCTTTTCTTGTGATGAGGTCCTTTCTTTTATGTACTTTTTTCCCCTCCAGATTTATTATTTTCCATATACTGCGATAAAAATGGTGAATAGTAAGGTGGCAATCTGTTTTGTTTTATTTGAGCTATAAATAGAGTAAATGGAGCTACTCCCTTTCACCTAGACAAGAACAGAAAACAAAAGATACTTGCTCAAACAAAACACCTACTATGCAAAAAACCTAATATGAAATCATCATATAATTAAATTTTATATTGTACAGCCTAACCTTTAGTATTAATTAGTTCTTTTCACACCTATATTGAGTCACTTTTACCTAAACAAAAGTAAACATATATTTTAAATAACCTTCACAAAACACTGAACCTCCAGTGAGATGCTATACTAAAGCACAAAGGAGAAAGGAAGACCTTAAAAAAAAAGCTACACAAAAAAATGCTACTTTAATGTTCACAGCAGCAAGAAGATACCCTATCTTATCACATGAACAAAACAATTACCTATTACATCAATAGGGAAAAGAAATGGTCTAAATAACATTCTTTCATTGCTAATGATCTCAAGACACATGAAACCGCCCAAGGTATCATGCTACTGTTTCCCTCATTAACACACCTTAACCATCCTTCACAACAATTACATTACTAATAAGCACACTAAATGTTTTACAGCTGTAACAATTTATGTTACATTCTTCAGCACAAACAGCTGACTTAATACAAAGCTGTTGAGCATCGAACCTTAAACTCTGCATTTTGCCCTTCAAGGTCATTTCTGTAACTCAGGAGAAAGAAAATATTCTGCTATTAATCCTATTGGTACCTGGCATAGCATACATTAATTTTCAATACTTCACGAATACTACTCTTTAAATTAATATAGTATTACGGAATAGGCACTATTAACAAACTGTGTGACAAAAATGTATACAAATAAATGGTCAGTATGAAACAAGTTCTGAAATGTCGAAGTACAGCAATGACTCTACTCTATAAAGCCACAGCATTGTTGATAATAATTAAAACTACTATTCCTTTTTTTTTAATGGATTTCATTTATTATATATTAAATTACAATTCTGAAGAACAACCACATAATGGCTCATCACATACAAATGTCAGGAATAAAATCAGATTTATGAAGCCTGTATTATTTGTCTTCTATTATTGTTCAGAATAGTACTATACTGATTAATTAGCTTCATTTTTTTCCTCAAAGATTTCTTTTACTTAAAAGGTACTATTTCCATTAATTTAAAAAATATTTTCTCTGTTACACATGCGATCTACAGTGATTAAGAGACAGCTCACTGAGAAAGGGTACTGTATAACATGTCTTTGATTTAGGAGATATAAAGGCTTGTAACAGCCTTGTTTTCAGTTATTAAATTGTAGGCACACATGAACGTATGACTTGCACTTTCCCCAAACAATTTACAATAATTGATTAGAAAGTAAATGTCAAATCCTTGCATTAACTTACAAATTCTCTGTTTCTCAGCATTTGCCACATGCACAAAGCTTAAAATTAAGGTAGACACACACGGGCGCTGACCCCCCCGCCATGTTCATGCCTAGATATTGAACATACAATCAATGAGAATTCAACAATGCATTCATAATACTGTGAGCATTTTCCTGTCTTTAAAACACATTCCATAACACTTAAAAATTAACTTAATCTGTGTCTGCAAATGCTAGTTTCTGTATAAACTGATTTACATTAACTTATACATTTAATTATACATTTAACTGTATGAACTCAGAATTATTTTCTGTTTTGCAAAATCACTGGAACACTCACGTCTCCTCTTATAAACCAGAAAATTCTTAAATTCAGGGCTTAAATGAACAAGTATATGAAATATTCTGAAGTAAAAGAGTATTTTTATAGTGGGTTTTTTTAGATTTTACTGCAAGTATTATACACAGATTGTTAACTGCAATGTTATTTTATCAAATATTACATTTGTTTTAAGACAGTTACTGTAAAGAGTACACTGGTATGATTTTGGTCATTTTTCATATGAACTAAAAAACAGAACACCCTGCTCAATTGGTGCTGTAACACATACCAGTATTTAGAATACCAGCCAATGCTTACTAGTATTAAAAACACACAGATTATGATGTCATAATTTTCATCTTACTCACTTCACAAAATGCAGCAATAAGCACACTGTGCAAAACCTAGCCTTTCATCAACTTGGATCTCCATGTTCTGATGAAAAACAGGGGAAAAAACCAATCTCAAGTTGTTGCCACATAACCGTATTGCCAGACAGGACTGGCATAACCTGCAAATTCTTTTTGCTTGTCGCAAAGCTCTGTAAACACAATGGCATT
This sequence comes from Phalacrocorax aristotelis, assembly GCF_949628215.1. NCBI lineage: Eukaryota > Metazoa > Chordata > Aves > Suliformes > Phalacrocoracidae > Phalacrocorax > Phalacrocorax aristotelis. The sequence continues at coordinate 21,824,007 of NC_134311.1, read as the reverse complement.
AATATTTTTATTGAAATAAATTAATTTTTAAAAAAATAAAAAGGAAAAATTGAAAACTAGAACATATTTTGTATTGGTAAGTATAAAAGCACAAATAAAACATATTAATTGTAAAATAACTTATCTACATTTTAAAAACAGGCATCTCAATAAATTCAGCATAGCCTTTAGAGTCCCTGCGCAAAAAATCTGACAAAATAACAAGTGTTTAGAATAGTATTTTCTGAATTATAAAGAAAAAACATATTCTAGTTAAAGCTGAAAATTAACAACTACAAACACTATTTCCATAATAAAAGCTTGAGCCTAAAAGGCTGCATTTAAAGAGGTTTAATGAAAATATTAGTTTTTGAAATAGTTGAACGGTCTCAAAAAGAACTTCAAAATACAGAAAGTGGAGACAGAACAATTCTATCCATTACTGCTTTGCTATTCACTTATTTTTTGCATTCATCTTCAAACTAATGTTTCTGAACTAGTAAATCTAATAAAGATAGTAACATGTCCCTTTTGAAGGATTTAATTTACTTGTCGTTACTTTGCAGATATTTGTGGTGTGATTAATAATAAAGGAAACATTTCTTCCTTGAAGTTAGTTACATTCATTAGACTTACCAGAATTACAAAAGAAAAACGGGGTCCTTGTTATATCCATCCGCAATTGTTTAAGTGTAGAATACAGTCTTAGAAGAACAAAAAGGTATGAAATGCTTACACAGGGCTAATATAAGTCACAGGGAAATGGACAAGAAAAAAAACCTAACTACTAATATAGCCAATTATATATTTCTATTAAACTCATGTTTAATATTAAAATTATAAAACCATAATGAAAGTTAAACTCTGGGAACAAGGATCAAATAATCATGAGTGAACAGTATGCCAAGTGAGACCTTACGAAGATGTTCACGAAAAAGCACTGTCTGTCACAAAAAACAGCAGCGGGAGGGGAGGCACAACTACCACATCAAATGTTTCCTTAGATTATCTTCATTTTAGATAAACACTTCATTCATGTGTCTTGGAAAGATGAAACACAATGGTAATCCAGTAATATGAAAATGCATGTACAGTAAATTAAACAAGACTAATCTAAGACCCTGCTCCAACCCTCTCCTGTTAAATCATAGATAAGAAACAAACAACATGTTTTGGTCACACTTTGACTGTTAACTTCTACAAAAGCTTTTCTGACAGTACAAAAATGACTGGTACTAACTTGTAACAGTAAGTATATATATTTATGAGGTGATAAGCTAGATGTATGTGAGGCAGCAGCAATCAGGACCCCGGAAATAACCTGAGTGCTATATGACCAGTGTTCTATCATTATATTTTACTTTAAAGTCAATTTTTTTCAGAAAAAAAAAAGTAAAAACAGAATAGATGGTTGAGGAAAAAGAATTACATTTCACAGAATCTGATGAGCAAGTCACCTTCTAAAAATTCATCTGCCAGATCACACACACTTCCCACACCCAACTACTTTTTCTTTTTGGAGCAGTACTAGTTGCGACAAGATTGTTCCATCCCCCATGTGACTTAACTTACGGTCAAAGTAAATTTAAAATTATCGAATTCCACATTCCCAACTGCCTTCACATTACAGCTTGGTGTTTTGCCCTTCCCAATCCATTCCTAAAAACATCTTTATCTGTGTTTTAGCAGTGCAAGACTAATCAGTGGATGACAGGTCATCAAGCCTGATGTAGAAAAAAAGGACAGTGGGTGAGAACAAACTATACCACTTATCTACATCAGCTATTTTCTACTTTTTTAGACCATCAGAGATTTAGATTTGAACTTACAAACTCAGGTACTAATGGAAGGTCTCATCCCTGCCACAGTACGCGTAGACTGTATTCATCAGGTATTAAAATTGTAACTGAGTCAAGTTATGCATGGCACTTAAGTAATACCTATTACCTTTTATGTTTTAGACATTTACATAAATAATTGTACATAATCTTAAACTCTTTCACATTTATTATAGTTTCATGCAATAAAACCAGTTCACATTGCAACCAGTATTACAAGACAGTCTTATATATAAAAGGAACAACAGACAGCATGTTCAAAATAGCCAATGCAGGCTGCACATACAAGACTTATCTACCATGCTCAGACACCATCTGAGACTTAAACTGGTTTTGCATTTAAAAAAAAATAAATAAAAAATTACTATAAGTAGCTTATGCTATTTAACATTTAAGCTAAATCATAGTGGGTTATTCATCTTAAGAATCAAAGTTAATTAGATAAGATCAATTCTCAAACTTGGAATATGTGGCAAATTTCTGACTTAATCAGGAGTAGAAATTAATATATTACACAGTTCAGGCAGACCAAAAAGAATTAGCAGCATCTTTAACCATGTTGAAGTTTTCTTATGTGAAAATCTATCTAATCTAAAACTGAGGCATGCTTTTCCTTCAGAACAGTAATCAAAGACTTAAAAAAATGTAAAACCAAGTAATTTAGAACTTGTGTTAGCATGTCAAGTCCAGAATTTCTTTCAATTCATATTCAGACCTATTGGTCTCCTTTTTAATTTCAATTTCCTTCCTATTTTTTATAAGTTATTTTTTGTGATGTTTGTTAATACTGTTTTACACGTTAAGTGGATCTCTAAAGTAGAGAGAATTTTGCAACCTCAAAGATATAACTTATACAAGTAAGAAAGAAGGCCAATATAAATATTTGAAGAAACTTCTTTCAAAAACATAAGCTACCTGCAAAATTATTAAAAAAGGGTCAACCACTACCTGGCCTTGACAAGAAATACCATTAAATAACCCTCATATTTCACCATCCTGGTAACTGCTTTATAATTACAAAGCACACTATCATTATACAACAAAGATCATCAAAATATTTTATGCAAACTCAATCGCATTTCTTGTTGCAACAAAGAGTGCCTACTATACAACGTCCTAGAGCTCATTATTTACTGCCATTTCATTGCTCTGCCATCCCTTTCTCCCCTATGATTTCCCTTTTCTTTCTTATTCCTACCTTTTGTTTTTGCTTTTCTTCTTCTCTCTGACTACGCACTTCTGTTTTGTCATCTATTCTCATTTGTTACTTTGTTTCAGCTGGCAGCACATGAACCCTGGGATGGAGGTCCGATTTAGCCACATCTGAGAATATCACGCAATTCTGCCTATGAAAGCCAGCTACCACCTGGGAAAGGATGGAGCAGGGCTCAAAGCCCATTAGAAAAGCCAGCCCAATAAAAGTCATCCTCGCAGCCTGTAATTGTAACTTCTCATACACAAGCACTGGGGCCTTGGAAACTGTCCAAGCTTTCCTTTTTCCCACCCCTTCCCTTATGTTCGTTCTCTGTACTCCAGCAAACAGAAAAGAAATTCAAGTAGTAGTCAATACTTCCGTACACCTCAAGGTTCTTATCTCACTGCCTAAGTGACATCATCTTGGAAACAGACACCTCCTCAACTGCAAAAGAGTATACAAAAATACATACAACATACCAGAAGTCTTTTTCAGGATTTCAGAATTGTTTTATTCACTGAGGTACAGAATGCTTAAGCAGGATTTTTAAGATATACTGCAGTTCCAGGGTAGTTAGACCTTTCTAGCAACTATTAGCTAAAAAGGCTGGCTGGCTGACTTTTTTAGTCTTTCAGAGGTCTAATGTTCCGATTACCTTGTATTTATGTAATAAAAATATCTATCTACCCTTTATTTAGTTGTATTTTTCTCCACTTTGTATCTACTGAAATTTCTTTTATGGTCACTTCCTAAAGAATCTCAGATGATTTCAATATTCCTGCAAAGATTCAGAACGTCCATTTCAATACTGCAAGTAGTTAGCCTCGTAGTGGAAAAGTGTGATGTGACAGTAAAGGAAGTCTAAATAAAGCAAATTCTTTACATATCAGAATTTAAAAAAAAGGTTTCAAAAGTAAAAAGGACGGAAGCTTCAATTTTACCTTTCTGAGCAAGGCAGAAATGCTATGAAAAAAGGAGGAAGGCATCTAAATTTGAAACAAATGTAGGGGGACTCAGTATATTAAAGGAGAACATAAAGCCTGCAGAGTTCCATATTTCCTGCAACTAACCATGCATTTATCATCACAAGTTGTTATGGTTTTAGACTAAGTTGGATAAGATATAAGACCAAACTGTAAAATACTGTGGATTAGAAAGCAGATGCACAGGCTCATGTTACTATTAAAAATCAGACTTTTCACAAGAAAAAAAAATATTTTTTTTAAAAAAAGAGGCAAGCCAAAAGCCACTGGCAGAGGGAGGTGGAACAAGAATTCAGAATAAATAGTCTAATAGTATGAAAATGACCTCAATTCCTAGATCTATGAAAGATACCTTCAAAATTATGTAATGCTTTATGAGAAGTAATTCAAGGAAAACAAAGTTAGCCTAATACAGAAGGCTGCATTATTTATAACATTTGAACAATTCCTGGTGTCTGGGGTTTTTTTTATTTTTTTAATTTGAGCCTAAAGCTAGAGCTACAAAACTTACAAACTGGGTACATCACATTAAGTAACTCTAGTAGAGTCCATATAGATGCAAAGAATAAAGTAAAAGTAAAAAGAATAAAAGACAAACAGCCCATTTCCTTCAGAAGGGTCTCATACACACTTTTTTCCATTGGTTGCAAATCCACAGAATGCAAAATGAATTTAGGAAGATGTTTTTGTTTTGGTCTTATTTTTTGCCTAGTGGAACATTAACTTTCAGAAGATAAACACACTACCTTGAAGCAAGATGTTAAATGATATATCTGTTAAGAGAACAAAAATATAGGCAAAATGTAATAGGGTTCTAAATTTTCAGACCAAAGTGATTACTGTGAGGGCTCAGATGGCACCACAGCCGAAGTTCTATTATACTTTACTGTTCACAGGAACTTTAAGATTCCATGTGCCACTTTATTTAATAGTAACAGAATAAAGAAGCCACACTCGCATCGCAAATTCGTTCCCATTTATCTAGATTACAACAGGATGAAAACCATATACAACTTACTCTTTGAACACAAAAATGCATTTTGAATTTTCTTTTTTGGTGGATTTGTAGTTATATCTATATAGCTCAAATATGAAAACAATAACCCATACTAAATATGCTTTTCTGCAAAAGATATACGAACACTTGTGACTGAAATTATTGTATGTGGCCTTATACTCTGAATTATAGTAAAAATCCTCACACAAAAAAAAGTGATGCATTTACAGGTAGTATACACCTCCACATCCCCATTCCTGTTTAAAGAAATGTTGATAAATTTATGAAATTTTGAACAAACTAAGAAACCAAGCTTAAGACGTGCCTTAATGAGTATATTAACAAAAAAAAGAAAAATCAAAATCCTGCAGTTCTGAACACATCTTTTGCATGCAGTACTCCATTCAACAGCTTAGAAAAAAATAATAGAATTGTAACAATTTCTCATTTCCTTCAAGAAACTAAAATAAAATATTAATATTTTTTCTCTTCAGTCACGAAAATGCAACATAATTGAAAAATTCATCAGTGAGACAAAGGGCTGGAAATAAAAAACCCAAGCCCTGAACATTTCTCTTCAAACAGGGTGCTTTCAGGGATTTTTCAGCTGTGAAGGCCATGTCAGCATTACATAGCAAAGCACCTTTAATTGCCCCAAAGAAACAAGAAATAAAACTCCTCCCTCTCCACTTCAGATTCCATTTTCACTCATTCACCATACATCAAAGGGAAGCAATGCAACCTGACACACAAGGACTATTCCCCTCAGTGATCCGGCAGGTGCTGAGGCCAGACAGAAAGCCTGTTTTCCACAGCCCTTTACCTTGTTTGATCACTGGTTACTTTTGATCTGACACTGCCCTCACACTAGAAATGACTTCCCCCTCGCAGAACCCACCTCACATCTGTCACCCAGAATAAAGGGTATCACACACCGCCCTGACAAGGCCTATGGCCATTAGATGTGCTGCCAGCGACAGGCTCCAAGCTCCCACCATTTTCAATTCAGCTCCCTTTGTTCTGCTGGGTACCGGGGCCAGGGCACCAGTGACAACAGAACGGATTATACACCAGCTGTGAAGCTGAGCCTTCATGAATTTATATCTTTTCATCTCAGCTTCATCGTCTCCTTAAATGCGGTGAACTTCATGGTGGTTACTATGAAATACACATCCAACAAATGTTATGGAAAGTTTGTTTAAATCCTCTTTCCCTGGAAAAGAAAAGCCAGTGAATGTCCTCTGTTAAACTGAGCAGCACTTTTCCCCCCTCCAACTATTATTATTGAAGTTTTCCAACTGATGTTGTAGGAGGCCACTAAAGGGCAAAGTGAGATGGGAAGGACACAATTTTGTTTTATTGACAAAAAGCATTTGAGACTTAAATGAGTGAGTTCTTTATATCCACCTTTTCTTGGGAACTATTGTGTGCTTTAATAGCAGGTAAAATAAAGGAGAGGAGGATTTTAAATTAGAACATGTTACTTGGAGAAGATATTAAAAAGCATAAAAACACACAGTACTACACAAAATAAGATAAAGTGGATTTTGTTTTAGCTTTTAATTACAAGTATGATAATGGTATTGTTTGAATTTCAGTGTGGTAATAAATTTGAAAGATATGAAACCATTTTGGGTCTGCAAGTCCAGTTAAAGAACTGAAACTCACATCACAAAGGATACAATCTCACTTTTCCACTACTATGTAACATAGATTTGCATGGCATGGGTCAGAGTCTATTCTTAAAGATTACACATTTGGTATCCTAAGTAAAAAGGTCTTGACTGCCACAGTGTTCCATGCTCATATTTTAAATTATAGGAACTAAGTATACCAGAAGTCTTTGGAAATAACTTGTTGAGGATCTAAGCACGAGTTTAGGAAGACAATTGTGTAAACTGCTCCATTTCCAAAACTGAAATCAGATATTCTAAAGAGCTGTAGATCTAACTAACACTTAAATGATTCTGAATCAGTACTTACAGCCACTATTTAAATTTTAACTAAGTTCTGTTGAAAATACAACTCATTTTTCCAATTATTTCCACTTAAAAATAACAATCAAACTCTAGACTCTAACTGTTAATCTTGAAAAGCTGGAAGAGCATCTCTTGAGGCCTGCTGAACTTCATGTGGCAAGATAATAATGCACAGCGATAGTGCATCATAACCTGCTGCCGTCACCACATGCATCCCAGAATAATCCTGAAATGAAGTGAAAGAATGCAAAGAAAATGAGGTCTCTGTTCACCCCTTTTCCACCAAGAAGTTCTAGGCCATTATATTAACATCACCATGATTTAGTGAAGTCCACCCTTGCAAGATCAGACAAAAAAAGTAACAGGTAAAAGAAGACATGACAACTGATGGATTTGTCAGACTTTGTGCAAGAGACTAGATTAGGAGTACTAAAGCACTGCAATCATATGACCACATTTAAGGAAGCTGGTTAACTTAAAAGTAAGGCAGATAATGATTCTCAGAGATTTTAATACAACCATGATTTCTTGACAAAACTCAGTATTTTCAAACAAAATACTCGTACTTTGCCTGGCAATTTCAGCCTGTATGCCACTGTCTATCCTTGCATTGTCTTTGCTGCAAATCAGAGTTTAACCTAACAAGTAAGTTACTGGATTAATATAATGGTTACAAAATAGATCTTCAGAACAAAATAATACAGACAGAACAAGTATACAAAATTGTGAGAATTAAACTGGAAGAGATCTCTCTCTGATCTGAATTAAAATACAAAGTTACAAGCTTTAGAAGAAAATCACAAGGACAAAAAAGGAAAAGAAAACAAAAAGTATCTGCAACACTACCTGGCTTATCTGAACAGAATATAACAAAATACACATGAAACTGATGAGACATCTTTGCATATGGCAACTTATGTGAACCTTTCCACATAGCCTAGAAGGCAAATACTTCAACTATTCTGGAATTAAAAGAATCTCAGACAATAGAAAATAGAACAAAACCGAAGTTTAGCAATCCTGACAGATAATCAAAGCAATAATTAGAAAGACAGCAGGCATTTAGAGACTTCTAGATACCTTTTCATGAACAGCTGAAAAGTTCATTGAAATAATAACTTTCATAGGAATACATGACCAAATGGAAGAAGGAGACATGTGTTCCACCTGCCAAACAAGACAAAGAACAGTGTACAGATTCTTCAGCCTGGACACTGAGGTACACTTAACAATGGCTGACCATAAAGTTGTATCAATACAGGATTTATTTCAGGCTAATCTTTACTTTAGACCAAATGGAAGCCATCTGAACAAGGCCAGCATAATGCCAAGTCTGGCCCTGTTCTACATGTATGTCAGGCCTGCACGTTCACTGCTGGACTAACAGCATGCACACAGTAACAGTAGTGCATACATGTTTGTCCCTGCTACTAATACTCCAAGGGGAGAGTAGGAGGGGGAAAAGGAATAATTAAAATAAAATTAAACACACACACACCATGCACATATACCAGTTTGTCCTCTACAGATCAAATCCTAGTGAATAACTTTTGTGCAAAGCAGAACAGATCCTACTGTCAGCTGAGTCCCCTTAACTCTGGATTCTTGTTGGTAATTTCTCTTCCCTCTTCTATGAGGTCTTAACACTTTTGTTCCGATGAGAAAAAGCAAATTTTTTGATTTTTTTTTTAATTTTGATTTTTTTGTATTGGGTGGAGGGAGGATGCCATTCTTAACAGCAACAGACAGATTTAAAGCTATCCAAACTGCCCTTGAACAAACTTTGTGTCAGTAAGTGAAGACTGAAAATAAATTGTGAAAGTATACCAGGCAAAGAGAAAAGTCCTCAACAGAAGGAATGCTTATGGGGGGGAAAAAATATCACTTCAGTCAACTTAGAAGTATTTCAATAACACTGAACAACAAGGTGAAAATTATGGGGTTGCATCATAATTGTAATCTACACTACTTGAATTTGAAAAGGAATTAAGGTCTGCAAAGACAGAAGCCCTTTGTCTTCTTCCAACAGTTTGCAAGAGAATAATAAAAAATCAGCAGTCTGTGAGAGAAATAACTTTCAATAAACATTTTTTGATACAGACCACTTGCACTATATAGAAAAAAGTAAGTTAGTTACTAAATGACAAGCTATTTATAAAACTAGATTACATTCAATAGCAAAGATAAAACCTGCAAAATCATTTAGCTTTCAGAGGAGAAATGGTAAAGAAAAATGTGGATATACAAAAATAGAGCTACATAAAAATATTTTTTAAATCCTGTACTTCATATGACATTTACTTTTTTTTTAAATTAAGGTCAGCTTTAATGTTGCTACTGTTAAATCAAAATTCTTAATCAATAGAAGAGTCCAATTTTTCATTTTATCTGAAGCCTTGGAACTCTGTTTTAGTTTGCTTGGCTAGGAAGCTTTCTTTCTGAAAAACATAAGAGACCCTAAAACCACTCCACAGTCCAGCTTTGATTACAATAACAAATAAACAGTTCCCCTGAAATATACAATAATTAAGTAGAAAAAAATTCCAGTTTTCCGCCTCCACCCCCCACCCCAGTCTGACCCTGATCAGAAAAGACACATTCATAAAAACAGGAGTATTGAGGCTGAATTGTCACTCATTGGCAATGACTCAGGAGATTCACCAAATAGGCCTTTGTTAAAAAAAACCAAACCAAAATAAAAAACAAACAAAAATCCCACCGCACAAAACAAAAGTACAATTTTGATGTAGTAGAGTACTTCACCCTAAATAGATGCATACAATTTACTTCAGCTAAGTGAAGTTTAAAATAGCAAATCTAAGCGTTTTATATACCAATACTGAAATTATTTATGTAACATTAAGTTGTGCTCAGAAGGAAGAAGACAAGCAACAACATGAATATTGCATGACAAAATGCTTTCAATTCTAACAGTAATTCAAGGACTGTACAAACAGCAGCTACAGGGTAGTGAGTAATTTAAAGGTTCACTATTTGTAATTCACATACAAAAACATCTAAGAATTGATTTTTGGCATTTGCTGGCTCAAAAATTCATACAGAATTAGTTTTAAAACTCACTGATAAAAAATTCTTTTGTTGATAAAATCACAGTATTAATTTAATAGATTGGACAACTTCAAGACTTCCGAGTACATGTTAGTTAAAAGTTCCCCAAATTATATATGGTACAAGTCTACCTATGGCAAAAACACCACTTTTAAAGATAAATCCAAAACCATTTATCATAATTCCTACCACCAGACTCAATGTTTTAAGATGTGAAACTCCCCCACCTTTTCATTTTGAGGAAACAATACACCATGGAACATGTTCAAGAGTGAATTTTCCTAAGGTCGTCTAACGCACATAACCTGTATCTTTTATTCCACACCTACACATTACTTTGGTAATTTTTTTGCTTTCGAAGAAAAGGAAAAATAAGAATAAAGGAGTTGGTTTCGGAGGAATTTGACCACCACTCCCCATTCTTTTCCAAAGAAAAGCCAGAATAGGCTTTAAGATTGGATATGTTTAGAGAGCACCATCACTTGTGAGACAACTGACCTATCCTCTGGTTAGGCCTAGCCTCAAATTCAAAGGGCTCTATGTTAAAAAAAGTAGGAATGAAATTTAGAGCACCTCTTATAAAGCCTCTTTTCAATATAACAGAACATATGGCTTCTGGGAAAGCAAGTGTAGTTTGTCTTGAGGACTTGGCCAGCAAGGCTTTGCAGAACTTCTCATTCTCATAGTTTCTAACATCCAGGTTATATTCTCCAATTGACCATCAACCCCCCCCTCCAAACCCAAAAAAACAAAAAACCCCACCCAAAACCCACCGCGAAGCAACTTTTTCATTTTTCCAACACAAAGTCTTGGCATCTTAGCTAAAGCTAAAATAAACAAACAAAAAAATCCAACAACAAAAACCCCCACAGCAACAACAAAGTTTTATGGTACCGGCATTGGTCTGTTCTTCAGCACATTTCCTCCGCTAATTTTTGCTACAGGGATGGAAAGCCTCTCAGAGAAGACTGTTTTTTAAACTGTTGTATCAATTTCCTACATAAGAGATAGACAAGAGCTCCCCAGAATCCTCATTTTTCTATGTTCCTCACATAAAACCACCAAGGAACAAAATGTAGATGAGGAAAAATAAACAAAAAAAACCAAAAACCAACATAAAACCACAATTGCTACTTTTACTTGATCCTACTGTTATAGCAGTCCCTAGCATCTAAGGAAAGAAATTTCAGGTAACCTTACCAAATCTTTTCAGACCCAAACCAGAAAATGTTCACATGGTGCCACATCATGCCACATTGCTCTATATACATTTAGTTAAGTAACCTGTCTCATAATTGTTTATCTTTAACATAGACAGTATGTATAGGCAGAAAATAGTAATGTTGATTTCTTTTCAAACATTGGTTTGAATACAGGCAAGATGTATTTTTCAGAGGACAGTAAAAGCACATCCTTTATACCGCGGTGGTTTCCCCTGCTAATTGGTACAGAAAAACTGTATTTTAAGGATTTATAAGCAGACATTCATACAGATTTCTTTTTTTAGGGTGAAAAATTAGAACCTTTGTAAGCAAAATATTTGTTCACACACATACACTCTGGGTAGAATGGAAATTTCTGTCCAAAGTAATCAAGGAGAAAATGTTATATGCAACTGAAAACTTGAGGTCTTAAAAATGGAAATTGATGTGCTGTATTTACGTGTAATAGACTACACAGACAGCAATATTGAATGAATTGGTAGTTCTTCAATAATATTTGTTTTCAAAAATCAACAGCTGCTTTTACAAAAATGCTGATTTTGTGATGTATAAGAGTCTAGTAATTACTCCTTACACTCATAAGCCTAACTTTTCCGCATGGCAAGCTTAAATCAAGAAAGGCATAATCATATGTCTTCTGAATACAACTCCAAACAGGTTAACCAGTAATAACAGTAATAATTATGTCCCATTTCCATGTAGTTCAAAGAAAATAAATTACCGTGCTCACCTAAAAAAAAAAATTGTATCTAACTTCAGCTTTTAAAAATTAGAGAAATTGAATATTACCTTTAAGACTGCCAAATTTGTCAGAACCAGATATTCCTGGAGAATTCAATAAACGGAAGAGGATTGCACTCTCGTGATGAACACGAACTACTGCAGAAGTCAATTGTCCTAGTAAACACAGCCACAGCATACCAACGATACCAGCATGGCAGATTTGATACATAAACAATTACATCATTAACAGAGTTACCAGATAAAAGGAACAATTTATTTTGGGCTCAAAATCTTAAGCCAAGGTATCTAAATCTTTGATCTGCCTGTTGCCTTTTATTATGCATCAAAATCTATCTTCTTTCAAAGCAGCATTTTCTACAAATACCAGCATCAGAAAGACAAAGCATGTTCAATTCAAGAAGAATCTATTAAAATTACTTTTTGAACTACTGGACAAAAATATTACTTTTTTTCTTGCAAATTTATTTTTAAAATAGAAACCCCATTATATTATAGAACAAAATACTTAAATTCTTGTTCTTCAACTTATGTGCTAAAAGGTTGGAGTATTTATATATATACACTATACTACAATAATGTCTGCACAGCTAGTAGAATCTGAATATAAACCAACTGCAGAGATACACTGATCAAAAATGCTAATACCACAAACACCAAGTTTTCCACTGTTTTTAATGTGCATTTAGTATCTTTAATACACTTTAGTACTTCTATGACCTCGTTCATCTTCAAACTGAAAAGCCAAACTTAAATGAGAAGTTGAAATTGTTCTGCAGTCACAAGAATTTCTGCACCTTATGAATCATGAAATTAGTGTCACACAACACCAAGTTTTTTATGCATTACTAAGTAAATACCTTTCAATTTACAAAAATAGTCAAATTCAGTATCCAGATTTAGTTACTTTTGTTAAACACTTACTTAAATATACTTGGAATTTTCCTTAAAAATAACTGTAGTTTGAGAACAGGATTTTGAAGTATGTGTTTCAATCTTCCACTTGTGTCTAATTTGATGTACAAACTGCACTATCATCATCTTCACAGGATCAGAGCAAACTACTAGCAAATCCCAAGTTAGCATAAAAAATTAAAAATTAACATAGCAACTTTTTGCTTACCTCACCCAAGTTTTATTTCAGGGAAGTAAGGTGTAGATTCACAGATAAATTCACAGATACACAGACATGTTCCTACAGTCCAAAATACCACTGAGTGAATAGCTACTTCCATGTAAAAGCAGCAAGAAAAGAAACTAAAACAGCAGTATCTCACCATGCCAATATAGGATATCCCTTGTTTATATAATTCTTCAGTCCAAGAAGAGCAAGTTTTACAGGAAAGGAAAACAATTACATGAGTATGTTACCCAGTAATGCAGCTAAATTGTCACCTGCATGAGGGCAACAAGTGAGCTACTGCCACGTTATTCCTGCAGTGAAAACACTGGAATTACATTCAAAGAAGTTTTGAATTTCCAGATAACTCCACCCACAACAGAAATGAGGAATACAGAGGAGGGGGGAAGACATCTTCACAGGACTTCACAGCCCTACCAGATATAATCACAAGAACTTTTGTTACCTTCTACCAAAACAAATTACTTCCTCCAAAGCATGATCATGTTCTTTGCTTTCAGTTTGTAAAATACCATAAGTATCAAAGCAGCATCATTCAAGTTTAAAATCCACTGACTAGTTTTCTTCCAGGAGTGGGGGAAAAAAAAAAATTAAAAATCAAACCCTTATATCTACAGCCCCTGGAGTTCCACAAGTTTCACATCATTTCACTGAGGACTAGTATCACAACTGAAAAAACGAAAGGTCAGCTGTAGCAACCCTCCCGTAACAGTTTACTTGCAACACCTTTCCCAAGTGAGATAAAACTTACATAGTAGAAGCAAACCTAAAAGACAAATAACATCTACAAGATGTACATACTGTGAACAATTTTATCTCAAACGCATACTATTTCTATCTCATAAAATACACTGCAATACTAATTTGTTTTCTAAAAGTTTGTTGCAAATACTTCAAAATCCAGGTGAATTATAATCTATGAGCAATACACAGTGTACAGCGCTGAAAGACATTTAAAAAAACAAAAAAGGAAACCAAGACATTAACACAAGCATGACTCCTATAGGAAGAAGACATTTTCTAAGTTATCCTGAAATGTAATGAACAATACTAAAAAAAGGAAGAAAATGATACTACGTACAGCTATTCTGAAATATATAAAATACAAATTTCTGAAGTATCCACCATTAAGGTTTTTTCCAGAAATGCCTAAAACTAGTGCAATTCTCCACCCGTTTCATTCCAGAAATTCACATTTTCATGAAATAACTATATTTTAAACAGATTTGTGCAGTATTGAAGTAATCAAATTTTAGTAATACAGTCACAAACCTCTTATTGTTGTTAGACAGTATTGGTATACGAAAGTAGTATATATATACACTTAAGTAGTCCTTAGCATTTTCAAGGGGCTGCACAAGATTAACAGCTATTACTGTTAATCTGCAGTAAACTGGCTAACCCTACCTCTGGTGCAAAACCACAAAGCATCATAACATCTCCAAACCCACAAGGCCTAGAAACAAATCCTTAGGGCGCATGACATTTGTATTAATACGGAAGACAACAGCTGAGGCATAGCTACACCTTAAACAGCAGCGCTGTCTGTACGACCATCACCGTAAAAATGCAATCCTTGCAAGTAGACTGGGGAAGTCTTCTGGAACACTGCAGTTGCTGTTGCACACTCTCTCACATGAAAGCAAACCCTTTGGCTTACATTTAACAAAAACAGTAATTTTTTTCTTTTGGGAGGGAAGAAAATGCTTTGTGAGGTCACCACTATTTTTATTTTTTTTTTAAGTATGAGGAAGTTCTCAAAATTCATAGTACTGTTTAATGAAAAGTAAAGCTATCTTTCACACTGCCCACTCCTGCTTACCCTCAAGCATGTTCCTGCCCTTATATCAGCCATGCTGCTTGACAGACCTATTACCTTTAGGCCACTGCACAGTGAGCTCAGCCTATCAACCCAGCAGAAAACTATTCATTTTTAATGCCCCTCCACTCCACAGGTTGAGATCACTCAGATCACAAGAGTGGAGATGGTGCATGGGAAGACAGTGGCAGCACAAAGAGGAACTGATTCCTTGCAACAGATCCCATTCTGCAGAATTTAGCCATAGTTTGTGATGGCTTTTCACAAACGGCATTCGATTAGCTAGTGAGCTCACGGATACTCATCTACCCTACACAGCGTTCAGCTCTTAAGAGCTGGAACATCAAGTTACACCAGCTACCTTTTTTTTTTTTAAACCCTTACCAGTAAGGCAAGATCATTTCAGTGCATTTATTTGCATTTGTTTCATTCTCAGTTAATCACTCTGAAGGCTAACAGAAACAAACTTACTCTTATTTCTTATATAGATAGCCCTCCAAATACCAATGCTGTCCTACATTTAAGTACTAATTAGATAATATGAACAGTAGCAACCCTTCAAAATGTTATTACTCTCTTCCATTTCAGCTTATAGAAGGCTCAGAAATTTTCTATGTTTAAGCAGAAAACCAAAAAGAAATACTTCCCATTCACATTTATCTTTTTCACAATTTTGTAACCTAGAATTTTTTTCTAGTTTACATTTTCAGAATTTATACAGAAAATATTCCAAAACCAGTCTTATAATTTTAGCAAAGTGGCAGGAGGTGGAACACCAGCACAATCTTTACCACTGTTGTGGGTTAACCCCGGCCAGCAGCTCAGCTCCACCCACTCACTCACTCACTGCCCCCCATGGTAGGATGGAGGAGAGAATCAGAAGAGTAAAAGTGAGAAAACTCACAGGTTGAGATAAAGACAGTTTAATAGGCAAAGCAGAAGCCGCATGCGGAAGCAAAGCAAAACAAGGAATGCATTCACTGCTCCCCATGGGCAGGCAGGTGCTCAGCCATCTCCAGGAAAGCAGGGCTCCATCACGTGTAACCATTACCTGGGAAGACAAATTTCCTAACTCTGAACTACCCCCCTTCCTCCCTCTTCCCCCACCTTTATGTGCTGAGCATGATGTCCTACGGTATCGAATATCCCTTAGGTCAGCTGGGGTCAGCTGTCCCACCTGCGTCCCCTCCCAGCTCCTTGTGCACCCCCAGCCACTCGCTGGTGCATGGGGTGAGGAGCAGGAAAGGCCTTGACTCTGTGTAAGCACTGCTCAGTTATCAGCACTGTTTTGGTCAAAAAATCCAAAACCTAGCACCATATCAGATACTGTGAAGAAATTGAACTCTATCCCAGCCAAAAACAGTACACTCACAAAATTAGTCCTATGGTGAGTTCAGTATGCACTCACATGTTCATGATCCAGACAGACATGTATCTATAACCCTCAACTCTCAAACTCAAAACATTGAAGTAATTTCATATTTTTACAAAACAAATTTCTGCATAACGTCAGAAGAAGGTACAAACCCCACAAAGATTAAATAAAAAAAAATTTTTTTTTTAAAAGCCCCCCCCCCCACATTTGGATTAAACTGAGCAAGGAGACCAGAAGACAGCCACAAGTTGGTGTCTGAAGTCCACACCAGCAAGGTAATCTTTAAGAAAGCTTCAGACGCAACAGAATAATATGGTAAAATAAAAAATAAGAAAGGAGGAATACTAAGTTAAGGACTCTGGGAAAACTACTGGGGCAAAGCTGCACATAGCTCTGAAGGGCAGAACAGGATGTTCAAGAATAGCTACAGTAAGTACAATGGTACCTACGTGTAAAGCCCAAACAGAGTTTCTTAAGCGTTTGCATAGAAAGAACAATGACAGTTGAAAGACGTTAGCAAATCTACAGTAAATAAGGTTGGAATTTCTAGGATGATGAAAGTGCATAAAACGTGGACCACCAAAAAACAGGTTTAGATAAGGATGATAAATTTACAAGGAAAAGCTTTCAGCTAAGTGTAAATTCGAAAGTTTATGCATTGATGTTGCAGTTCAAAAGTCAACAATTTAACATTGACTCAGAGAAGACAGTACTGAGGATAGTTTGAGCAGTTCATTCTCCATGTCTGCTCAATTTGCCCTGTGACATATATGCCAACAATGTAATATTTTGGTGAACACGACGACTTGGAAGAGCATCTCAAGATATCCAAGAGAACATGAATATATTTCCTCCCAGATACTTGTCACTACAGCAGCATGAGGAGAGGGGATGTGGACATCTGTAGAACTTACTTCCATTACACCTAACTAAATACAAGGTTTGATCTCTCATGCTTAAAACTAAGCTATGTAAAGTTACAATCAAGTTCTTTGGGAATCAAAGTATTTTCATCCAGCTTCAGAAATTTGACAAGTTCATTCTTCTAGCTTCATAAAGATAAAAAGTTCAACAGGAATTTGCTGGAACAGATAATAAAAATAAATATGCCTGTCTGTCCGTCATTATTTTTACATAATCTTGCCTTTATCCTACACAAATAAAAGCGTATTTCTATTATCTCTGATGGATGTAAATTACCACCATTTTAAAATTATGATACAGTTTTAAGGATTTGCTTCACAGCATCATACTCATGAACTCTTTCAGTAAGAAGCATCACAGCTATCTGGGATCAATATCAGTTCTGATTTACTGTTTTCCTTTAGTGAATGGCTGAAGTTTTTTACCAAGTGCAACATGGGTCAAGATACCAACTTAACAAATGAAGAACTACAAGTGATTCATCTGGAGTTTGCCAGTGGTCTCTTTGCCACAAAACATCATTAAAATGAATAAACCACCCATCACCTCCACCCCCAAAAAAACCCACAGAAACTGAAGTTTTTTGTTACAACTCAATTCAGTTGACTTTATTATCTAGCAGCACACATTCTATTAAAACGTCTTTTTAATGGAAATATTTTTCACTCTGGTATCATGGAATTCTGTTCATGACTAAAGTAGTGCAATAATACTTGGACAATGACCCAAAGGACAATTAAATATGGATATTTCAAACAATTAAAAAGGCTCCATATCCAGCTACCAATCCCTGGTCACCAAGCTTTTAAATTAGGTTACAAGCTCGAAAAGAACAACAAAAGCCAAGAAAAAAAACAACAAAACAACCCCCACAAAAACCCAAACAAGTGCTACAGTCTAGTTTAGTTAAACATCTATTATGTCTACTAAAATTCATATAAATCTACCCTACATAATCAAACAAGTATTTTGCATACTTCAGTTACAATTTATCATTTCAGTAAGCAGACTGAGGCATAAATTTTCTAAGATTTATTAATTACTGGAATCTAGAGGAAGAAAGTATATAATTTCACTGCATACATCTTCCTCAGTATGGCAGTTACATATTATGACAGATGTTTTATAGCTTCAGTAAGAGCCTCTTTTGAAGGCAATGTGCTATTGCAACTTTCTATTATTTTGCTTTTATTTACATTCATTCTTTTTACATAAAATGCTAACAGGTCAAATTAGACAAAATACCACAACAGTAAAGAGATTGTACGGGCATCTTCTGAGCTGACTACTAAATACATTTTAACTTTCTATTTGCAGTTTGACAGAGCATTTAATAAAAACAAAACATTGCATGCTCTAGAAATACAGATATACCCTACAATACTGCCATTGCCTTTGGTATTTCAGTAACAGTATACAATGGCTCTTTCAATAACTATAGAGAAAGCATAAGAATTTACTTGTATTTATAACTCCCACCTTGCTGCAATTTGCTTGTAGGTTGCTTTCAGGTTTTCTAAATTACCTCCATTCATTCATATTTTTATTACCTGAATCTTCAATATAGAGAACATTAATTACAGTACTTTGCCTGTACATTAATGACTGGCATATTAGTGATCTTGTATATCAAATTTACATTAGCAGACATCACTTAAATGTATAAATATATTTAACCTTTTCTAAAATTGTATGCAAAATATATCATCTGCGAGTATCCAGTGAATAATCATCTTACAAAGTTGACCAAAATAGTAGGAAAAAAAGGTCTGCATCAGCCACTTTTCCACTCCTGTTTTATCCCATACCTCAGTTCTTTGTTATTGTTAATTTACAGTGTATATACCACACATTTTATACATAAAATATTAAGTGGTAACAAATTACAGTGTGAAGAATTATGTTAAGTGGTATAATACCTAACTTTATATCCATATAAAAACTGAAAGTTAAAAAACCTGTAGAGTAGGTAGAGCCATTAATCTACTATAACCTTCTTGTATATACATACCTGGAGTCCAAAAACATAATTAATGCAACAATATTTATTACAACTCTAGTTCTTATTTGCTTTTTCAACGTATATACACAAACACACACCCCCACACACCATACATGACAAGTCAACTCACAACATGAAAGAGTTGGTTAAAAAGCTCAGTACTTGTTTAGAAAAAGAAAAAAGCATATGTGAAACCATATATCTAATGTGATTATAAAGCCATCATATTTACATGTACAGTCAAGCATTTGAAAGGGGTATACAACTAGCTTTACCAGAAAGTTACAGCCTGTACATTTTGTTTCTGCAGAGCATATAGTATAAAGAAGCTGCACTAGTGTTTATAAAGAGACTGAGCTCCAGGAATTGGCAGTGGGACATGGAACCATTCACTTCTACCAGTGGCCCAGGTCTGTGGTAACTGAAGTTAAATCATTTGACAGATGGTCAGTAGTTTTTATGAAATAAGCTGGTGCTTTCAGTCCAGCTCCTGGTGCTTTTGTGATGTGGATATCTATCCACTACCACAAATGGGTACTCCCGTTGGCAGCCACAGTAACGATTAAGTGAGCATGGAGACTGAACAAGCCTCTTAAACCTTGCTAGAGGTCTCTCTCTAGGTCAGGGTTTGCAGCACTTTTGTGGGGCAGTGGGGTGAAGCTTGCACTGCTGCTGCTGCTCATGCTGTACCTGTTTAGTGGACAAAAAGAGGACTTCAGTTTCCAGTGCTGTCAGTCTGAAGAGTTTCACAAACACCAAATTCTTGTTAAAATGAAATTTTCTTTCACCTGCTTAAATACAAAGTTTTCCCACTGAAGACAAATACTTGGAGGGGCGAAGATGGGGGTCAGAAATCATACAAAAAGACAAAAGCATTAGTGATGGTTAAAAACAAACAAGAAAAAAACCCAGAGACGCACACCCTGCAACTCTTGAGTAAAATCTCCTCCTGCAGAGATGTCTTTTGAACAACAACTAGAAACATACTTTCAATATAAGTTCTGGTACTTCATTTAAAACCCATAATGTGGTGTTAAGCATTAAGCTGAAAATTATTACTTTAAGGTGCTCCTAATTTATCTGACACTATGGGCTTAACCAGAATTAGTTTGCCTCTCTGACACATATCCCGGAAATATAACTGAAGAGTGCGACACATGAAGTACTTTTGGTGTACACTATTAAAAAATAAAATTAGTGTAGTAAATAAGAAAATCCACACTATCAGACAAGGATGCACATTGAATAATTCGCTTCAAAAAGCAAAGTCTCCTGTGCTGTATTCCTAAATACGCATCTCCTGACGACATACTCTTGGCCTTTAAGAAGTCACAAGTTCAAAACTGCATTATCATTGCAGAAGATAGACTAATCTAGGAATGAATAAAAAAGCAAATCAAGGAACAATAGATCATTTTCTCCAAGGTTTCATTCAGGATCTTCAGCAGCAGTTAGTTTCAACTCATTCACTTGATACTCAGTATACCTATTATAGATCATAGAAATGTTTAGGTTGGAAGGGACCTTCAGAGGTCATCTAGTCCAATCCCCCGGAAGTGAGCAGGGACATCTTTACCTAGATCAGGTTGCTCAGAGTCCCATCCAACCTCACACTGAATGCTTCCGGGGATGGGCTATCTACCACCCCTCTGGGCAACCTGTTCCAAGATATACACATTTCCATCATATGTTCTCAAAACTCATTCTATTTTAAAAGAACACAAAATATCCCACAACGTCCCAAAATTCTATCAGCTTCCTCCTTCCTCTTTGCTACTATTTAACGAACTACAGAAACCAAACCTCCTCAAATGCTTCAGCAAGAATAACACATAACTACACTGCAAGAGTCAAAAGCTATTTAGTTGAGTAAGCTTTGTTATACTAACAGTCTGAAGACATTTAAGAACTACTTAGACAGCAATTCTGGGAGCTGAACCGAAGAGAAAACAGGATTTGTGGAACCGCCACAATATTCAGAAATTATCTGCTGTGTATTGGTAATTCACAAGGAATACAGGAAGGACTCAAGACCTGTTACCACTACCAAGTCAATACTGCCACCTAGGGGTGACAACGAAGTACTGTACTTACTGCCAGATTATTTACAGAAACATTTATATAGAAAATAAACGTCTGACACCTGCATAGTGGTCCAACTGCCTTTACAGCAAATACATAGTTACGCACACGCACACAATCTTCGGGGTTTTTTTTTCTTCTATTAACACTGAACTCGGCACGAATGTTTTACCTTAAGAACTGTATTATAGAAACTGCCCAAGTCAAAATGCAACAGTTCTAAACAACAACAACAAAGTCAAACTCTGAGAAATAAGGTTGTATCAGCTAGATTTCTGAATAAATGATCGAACCATTTTATTTTCTTGTAAAAATTAATAAAGTGAATGTTTCAGAAGGGAAGCTTACTGAAAGACCAACATTCCGACGTGACTTTTAATACTGAACAGACATCTCAAACAGTTCCTAAGAAAGCGTATTTTCCCGTATCTCAGCTTAGTTTCAATGTAGTTATTCAACATTTTTTTAAAACGCTGAACATTATTTCTACAGTACATTAGTAGTTTTTGATGCGTATGTGATATGTTTGGCAAACTAAAATGCAAGAGGGACCTTATCATTACTCACGAACACTACCAAGAATGTCATCTGCAAGGAGTTTTTGCTTTAGAAAGCTCTAATTTAATACTTGACAGAAGATGAATCGTCACTGTCCAAAGCTATGATATACAGTAGAGAAATCAATCTCAGTATTGGCATCATCCTTAGTATGTATGCATGCATTTTGCAAGTAAATAGTCCTACATGTGCATTCTGTGTCTACAAAGAAAGCTAGCAACACTGTCCTGGAGAACATGAGTTTTTAATTAAAAAATTGAAGGAGAAAAGTCTGGAACAACTATAGTTCTTTGCAAAACCTCAAAACAATGAAATAAGCTAGTTAGTATTTTGAGAAAGTATTCATGAAAAAGCATGGGAAAATTATGCTTTTTCTGAAATTTCTCCCAATAGAAGGGCAGTGTTAAGTAATTATACATAAAAAATGAAACAGTATATGGAACACGTTGGGGAGGGGGGAGGCAGGGAAATCACACTCTAAGAAAATTTTTCCCCAGAAGTCTCTTTCACTTAATTGTTACAAGTGAAGAAGCAAGTTATCCACATATTCTAAATCTCAGTAGTTCACATCACCAGAAAATGTGCCGTCTATATGCCTCATAATACTGACTTTTCTCCTCAAACAATTTGCCTGAACTAAACTCGAAGGAAAGCACTCTTTCCTCGCCATGTCTGTCCTGTGGCATGCACAAAGGCCTTTGGACACACTGCTGAAGTGTTTTGTACCTGACACGTATGAAGGAGAACTGCTTTCCAAAGTCAAGGGGAGGAGGGGAGCAGAAATCTCAGTAGAACAGGTAAGGATAAACAAAACACGTTACACTAGGCTGTGATTGTTCAGAAAACATGAAAATTAAGGTTTTTTCAACCTACAGATTTTTATACTAGGTTGATTCCAGTCAATACTTTAAAAATGTTATGTTAAGTATTTTATTATGACATAAAACTGAAATGTTTTAGTCTTAATTCCTTTTTACTGAAACTAAAAGAGTGTATTATTCACGTATCTTAAGTATTATAGTTTTCTTTCAAACGTAGCATCACAGTTAACATGAATTTCTATCTGTATTATCTGTTACAAACTGCAAAGGTGGACAGAACACTAACAGAATACTTGTCTTTAAAAAGACCATTAAATAATTATCTGTAGAATATTTACTGTAAAAGCGTTCTCACACATCGGGCACGAAAAAAAGATTATCAGATAAACACACTGCCAACTGGGGCAAAATGTCCTCCATTCATAGTAGACTTTTCCTGGACAGAGTTAAAAGCTAGAATCACGGTCAGGTTAGACCATAACCATCTTAATGAACGTATCTGGAAACCATCAGACAAATAATTTGTCCTTAAGCCACCTACTTCACAAGATCATTTTACTGGAACGGGAGAAATGCTGCCAGCATTCCAACCATAGTAGCTTAGTTGCAGTTTAATTTCCCATCTGCCCCTAAATAAGCTTGAAAAACAGAAAAGAGAGGAAGGGAAGAAAGCATAGAGGTAGGAATGCTGTCACCCTGTTACAGTGTCTAAAACCGCATCTCACTTCATCTTTACGAGCTCTTTCTCCTCATCCACAACTAAATCACCATGAAAAAACCACACGCGCTAGGTGGAGTAGGGAGGTACAAATTCATAAATCCCGCCTGTTAAGTATCAGCAACCACTGTATTACAATTTTTGCCATTAAGTTACTCAGTTAAGGAAAGGCAATAAGAAAGAAACTGCTGTGCAAAATCAACATAGTTAAGTGGAGAAGGTTTTTGCTGGTTGTAAAATGGAGCTCCCAACTCTAGGAGAGTTTACACACTGCTTGTACAAAATTGTTACTGGGGCAATCCTTCCCTTTGGGTGTACTGTAGTCACAAACTTATCCTTCATCTCCCTATGAAGAGGTCACAAAAGCCTTCAAAGCCTTTAAAATCTTTCAGGGCTCCATGCTTCTAGGGAAGGCTACAATGGAAAGCATTAATTTTCCTTGACAATTCTTGTTAAGTACAGCCCCACTCCATGTCTCAGTGAGATTACTGCATGTTAGAGTGGAGCAGTTCTCTGATTTTTCAGGTAAAGCTATGTACTGTCTATCTGGGGTGGAAGGACAAAAAGAGTAGTTGGTAGAAAGTTAACAGTGAAATTAACCAATTCATCTTCCAGCAGCTTCATTCACATTAACTATTCATATGAGGCAAACATGAAAGTTATACTCATAGCATTCAATTCCAGCCATAACCATAAAATAATAAGTCCAACTAAACTCAACCATGAAGCTAGAAAATTTCCTAGTTTTGTCTGGACAGACATTTATTCTTCCATTTATACTGAATTTCTGTGAGATTGCTTGATTTTATCAGATTGTCTGGGGACAGATAAGGAAAGACAACTCAACGTACCGGCACACTTCACAAGTCCTGCAATTTTATATATGTTTTTTTCCTCTTCCGCTAGGTTCCCAGTTTCGCCAGTACGCTTCAGAAAAGAGGCTTTGCATATAATTACTCTTCCATTCAAAGGACAGAGGAAAATAAATATATTTTAAAGAGATACAAATCATATGCAGTTATGCAAATAACCTTGTTTTAAGTTAGCCTTGTGATGCTAACTTTTTCCTCACACATCCTTTGCACCCATTTATTATTTGCAGCTTTCACTTGTTATTTCAAATAAAGGGTCTATTTTTCTGTGAAATGCCTAGTATATTAAACAATCAGAACATAAATTCTTCTTTCTCTGCTCCTGCTCAGCAGTTTGATAATGGAGTTACTTAGCAACGGATGAAGCAACTGAACTGTGTTGCCTGATCCACATTTCACTGTAAAGTAACACTCACAAAGGCATTATTTAGCTGCTGGTTGCCTCTGTATAAATTTATTTTTGAAGTATAAAATCCATTAGTCTGAGAAAAGCCTACATGAAAACCCAGCCATCATGTACCATCTATAATGGACTACACATTTTGAAATTAATAGAAATTGCCTGTAAGAGTCACATGATTTTGAGCACCTCTGAAAAAAGAAGAAACAAGAAAATAAAAAATAAATCACACAGACTCGATGTCCAGTCTTTACATGGAAGTTACAGAAGCTGTTTACAAAGGTGGGCGGGGGGAAAGGAGTCCTCTTCCTACAGCAGACTGACAATCTATGAACTTCAAATATAAAAACCAAATCCTTCTGTCAACTACACTTTTCTTGCCACAGAATATTTTAATTTCAGAGAATAAATATCTATTTTGAAAACAAACTGACACACCCATTTCCCCAAATGTAGCAGGAAGGAAGATGTGCCACAGCAAATATTAAGAGTGGTTTTATTTTAGAAGACAGTCTTAAAAACAAAAGTAACCTAGAGAATTTGGTACCCAGAGTGGATCATCATTTGCCACCAACCATTACTCCCTTTTAAGCTAACTCTGCAGCATTACACAATTATTTTTTTTTAGGTGAAACTTTAACAACTGCATGAGAACTTCTTACAAGTTGTCTTGGTTCATCACACAAAATTACACTTCCAGCAAGCTTTGAAAGTTTCTTGCCCCTAGCAAGGGGAAAGCATGTCAGTTTCTGTAGCTTTGTCACCTAGTGGAATCATTCAAGTGTTATTTTATTCTGAAGATTTAACACACTGGAGTTCGTAATAGCTTTATAACTTATTTCATGTTTACATTTCTAGACCAAGACTTAAGGAGCTGAATTCAGACTTTACAAAGCTAAACTAACTTTGCCACAAATTTCTTTTTTCCTGAAAAAGCTGCTGCCCAATCTTAATTTAAATAAAACTAAACTCAAAAAGCCTACGTTCATGAAAAACTATGCAAAGATAGTTTTGCCAAGTCATCTGACACATTTTCAGAAGTGACAAAATAATTAAAAGTTTCCTATTCATTTAAGAGTATATATTTTTTACTTATTTCCAATGAAAAATTGTTACATTTCCAATAATGAAGGCAACCAAATAAAGTGCAAGTGAAGATCATTTTTCCTGATTGTCTTAAAAACAAGAAGATGCTTCCTATGTTCCACTTCAACTGAGAATTTAGATGACATTTCAGATTAAAAAAACCACAGAACTTTCAAGTACTAACAATTGTAATGTCAACTTTTTAGGTTACATTTCAGACTATAAAGAGAATAAAAACTTCAATGGCAAGAAGTATAAGATGTATCTGTAAGGAAGGCCAAATTAACACCTTACCCACGTATTTTCCAATGATCATGCACTCATGTAGGTATCTATACAAACAATAATCTTAATGTAAAATTAAGTAATCTTTCACATACAATTATGCAACCCTTGAATATGCACAATGAAATTTTCCCCTTTCATTCAAGGATTAATAATACTTTGAGTTTCCCCACCTTTCTCCAGTTAGTTTTTGCAGGAGTATGCTTTCCTTCCAGGCTTCTTGGAACTTTCATTTCTCTTCCTTTTTTTTTTTAAGTTGAAAGATTTTCCATATATTAAGACAAATATTGCAAGGACTAACTTTGACAGTACTCAGGATTTTGTTTTGGTAAGGGAGGAGGTGACACACCCTTTTCTCTGCATTTGAACTATTCTGAGATCTCAGTTTTGTCCATCATCTCCTATTTCTCAAATTCCTATAATTCTGATCAAAACCAATAAATGGCTTTTTTTTTAAATAGTGACCATTCTCAAATGAACCATCTTAGGCATTTGTTTGTCAGTCTGTTTGTCTATCAGAAGCCGAATATCAAATGACTAACTACAAGGTATGCTGTTCTCTTACAAACGCAATTTATTTGATCCAGTTCAGCAGTTTTCAAACTAAATGTTATAACCCTGGCATTAGCTGATAGTAATTCAACCGCAAGCAAATTTTCTACTTACTTGGAAGAAAAACAGTAAATTAAAAAAGAAATCAAAGCCAGTGCTCTACTATACCATTTAGCAGATAGTGGCTTTCAACATTAGAAACCATCATTTCAGAGACTGCTTATAATCAGGACACAAGATAATTTTATTACTCCTCAACAACTTCCTTCTACTAGTACAGGCACACTACTCTACTGCATCCTGATGAGAAAGTGACATATTTCCAGAAAAGATTACTAGAGTGTATTATTTGTAGTCAATAACCCAACCTCAAGAAATTTTCTAGTTTAGATAAGTTTGCACTTTTTACTGTAGAAAAACAGTAAGAAAAACAAAAGAAATATTCTGAATGGACTAAGTATTTTCCTACACAAATCAGCCATCTCCCAAACAATTACTCCTGGAATGTCATGTCAAAACCAAAACTTAGTATGTATCTGGAATAGTATTAGCTTAATTTGTACTTGGAGTCATCTTCTGAGCTACCTCTGTAGAACCTAAGTTTTCACAGCTGAAGAACATTTTTAGGCAATTCACCGCCAAAAAACAGCTATTCAGAAGAAAGTTTTAAACAGACAAAGCAAGAGGAAAGTTTTGACAATGAAAACGCTGTGGAAAAAAAATGACGGCATGTACTTACTAATTTGTTTTCTTGCATGTATATTCTTTGCAACTTCAGACAGCCTTTGGCTATAATGATCATTCCTTCATCTGAGATCTTGTAACATTGCCCAAAATGAATGTCTTTCAGTTCTCTGCATTTTGAACCCAGCTGCAATTAATGAAATCAAAGCAAGTATTTCAGAAAAAAGGAAAACGACCAATACGATTTGGCTGAACTGGAGACTGGGAGTTGAGATTTCTGCCTGCTTCTCTGCCCACTCTTTTAAGTTATCTTTCTTTACAGGTTTTGTAAGTACTATACACCAACAAAAAAGATTATAATTACATACATGACAAAATGAAGTTGCTAACTACAGTCAACAAAAGGCAGCTAAGAGCAGCACAAAAGAGGCAAGTTATTTATTGGGCATATATATAAGCAGCTAACAATGCCTGTATGCTAGACCATTGACAGCATATTTTATTTAACATAACTACTTCACATCTTACCCTAAATGCTCCTTTAACACTAGAGAGTGTTGATGAAACCTTCCTGTACGCCTAACAAATAAGGATCTCAGTCACCTTCAGCTTTCATGATGCACAAAGAGTTACTTAAACACTGGTTCCAAAGAGCAACCAAGCTCAGGAAAGCTCAGTCACCCAGAAGTGAAGTACAGGATGTCAAACTGGAGATTTCATTGTAAAAAGGATCATTTAAAATCTGGATATAGTTTAAAAAAATTGTACATAGACGTTAGTGAACAGCATTTGCTGCACAAAGGAAACATGCCCATAAACCAATTTTTGAAGTAGAAGAGATAATCTGATTTTCATTAAATCCTAGAATAGGGTACTTTCTTCCATGCCCCTTTTTGTAATTGGTAATAAGTTGGAAGATCCTAAATTTACAAAATAAATTTGTGGAATGGGTAGTTACCTGCTTCAGGCCTTCATCAGTGAGTCTGTCTTGATTGCCTACATGCACTTTCTGAAGAAGAGGACACTGAGAGGCAACTGCAATAATAGAGGTGTCAGAAAGCTGTTTACACCTGTAGGCAGTATACCTTAAGAGTCCAGGACATTTAATTGCTAATATGCATACTCCTGTATCAGATATATTGCGACAATCAGAGATATTGATTTCAGTAATATTCTGGCTTCTTGATGCTATCTTTTCCAACAGCTCATCAGTGACCTGCAAAAAAAATCCAAATACTCAAATGTAGCTTTTTTCCACAAACATCTTTAATTTCATTAGCACAAAACCTACTATTTGTAAGATGCATTTCCATAAGCTATTGGGAGAATGAAAAGATTTGTTTCCCAAGATAAGAGCATAGTGGTATAATCAGTTTTACAGTTATTTAAAAATCTGCTCCAACACTTGGAGAGAATAACAGTTAATGGTCCCCTTCATATTTTAGACCAAGAATTCTCCACCTTTTAGAGGAAAAGGATTTCCTTGCCCTTCTATGGCAGCACTCTACTTACACACCTAAGGTAGCATTTACAGTGATGTAAAGGGTCTATATATCTCTGAAATGTAACAGGTTTTTACTTAGGCTTTGGTAATCATCTAAAACCAGGTGCCAGCAGACAAATACAACAGTGATGCAGCTAACAATGGGCTTCTTAACAACGGAAAACAGTCACCTAAGACAGCAGTGAATGAAAGGGATGAGAACACCACCATAACAGGGAAAAAATGAATTAAAATCCAAAGGTTCCTCCTGTTGTTTGCTCAGGTTTAAAACCGAAAATTTGCATATTTTACATGTTAGCCTATGAAAGGCCATTCAAACAGATAAATGCACTATTTTCCCAGAGCTCCTTCGAAGAAAAAAGATTCTATCCACTTTGTACCTGTACACATTGTAGTTAGCTAACACGCCAATAATTTTAAGAGAATCTAGTCCTACAAAGCAAGTAAGAAACATGAGATGTTCTTTGTGATCAAGTTTTCAAGTTAAAAACAAAACAAACAAAACCAAAGCAGGTAAGACACAACACAAACTTTTAAAGTGAGGGAGTTCTAATTTCAAGAAACCTGAGGTGACATATGGCGAAAGTCTTTCTAACAAAACCATTCAGAAATACTTATCCACCACTTATCATAGATGAGATTAAGCTTTAAGCCTGGAAAGGGCAAGAGAGCAACACAAATTCCTTTTGTTTTTCTCTTACACAGTTGAGAAACACACACTTTCTTTGCCACATTCCACCTGTTTTCTATTAGTAGCAAGTCTAATCTTTTTTTCTTGCTATTTCATCAGGCAGCTGGTAGCTAGAAGATGTGACAAATTGGGGGGAAAAAAGCCACCAAAACACACAAACAATGCCTAAACAAACAACACTCCCCCAAAACAAAAAAAACTATAACCAAAAAAACCCGAACCACCAAACCCTCCCTACACATGGAAGAGGGTAACATTTGTGCTTAACATTGGTTTAGGAACCCAAAAAAATTGGCAAGGTAGGTTTCTTAGGGCAACATCACAACTGAAACTTTAGTGAGATCCTAACATACCTAATAGGTAAAACCATTCAAAAAAAAAACCAACACACTGTAGTAGAAATAAGGCTACATCTCAAGACGGTGAAGAAGGACAACTGATTTGACATGTAGTACCTACCCAGTAAAAAGATAGACCTCTGGTCTGCGTATGCTTTGGAGTCACTTGAGAAAAATCAGACAATCTGCTATATAACTTCTCCATAGTGGTTCAGAAATATGTTAGCTAGTAGCTCTAGACGCAAGAGAACTTGCATGCTTTCCTACAAATTGGTGATCTGAAAATAATATCCCATGTGCATTTTTTATGTCTAACATAGATGAGTTCATGTTGCTGCTTCTTCAAATGGAACCCTCCAACAGTTTTTCCCCTGCACACTATATTTTCATGAAACTCTCAAAAGATTGTTTTATAAACTTCTGCAAGTAACTAAGCAACAAGAAACCTAAAGAGGGTCATCAAACAACATGGGCATCCTTAAAGAATTTTTCAAAGGAGGAGAGTTACCCTGAACAACCTAAGGCTAGGCTGTGTAAGGACCTCACTAAATGAAACCCATGAATCTCAGGATCAGCTAAAGGCCTAAAAAGACACGATCTGTCTTATGATCAGTAGTAGCTACATTAATTGTTGAAGAAAAATTGAAGAAAATTTGTCAAAACAAACAGAGCAAGTACTAGTTAGGTGACCATTCTTCAAACCAGAACATCCTCAGAAAAGCTCACATACTAGATCTCATATTAATTGAAAGATGTATGTCTTATGAACAGAATTACCACTACCTGATACAGACCTGAGACAGGTAACCCACATCCATTTCAAACAGCACTTGTCCTCACACTGCTTAACAACTGATCTCAGTCAAAAGAAGCTACATTCAAAAGGAGATAAACTAAGGGTACAGACATTTTCAGCCTCCAGGAGAAAAATTACTAAAAGCAGAGACATCACCATTTTCTGAGTTTTTGTTTTGTTTACCTTTGGCAAAGAGTACAAGTTCTAGGAACAAAGTCTGAGTTATTGTCAGAGTTTAACCCCAGCCAGCAACTAAACACCACAGAGCCACTTGCTCACTCTCCCTACAAGTAAGAAAACTCATGGGTTGAGATAAATGATAATATAAAAAATAATAATGATAATAATAAAAAGGAAAACAACAAAAGAGAGAAAGAAGCAAAATGTGGTGGAAAAAACAAGTGATAACTGCTCACCACCCACCAACCAAAGCCCTGCCAGTCCCCAGCCGCAATCACTGCCCCTCCAGCCAACTCCCCCCCAGTTTATATAATGAGTATGATGTCATCATGGAATGGGGGTATGGAATATCCTTTTGGCCAGTTTGGATCAGCAATCTTGGCTGTGTCCCCTCCCCTTCCGGCTTCTTGTGCACCTGGCAGAGCACAGGAAGCTGAAAAGTCCTCAACTACTTAGCAACAATTAAAACATCAGTGTGTTATCAACATTATTTTTGTACTAAATCCAAACCACAGCACTATACCAGCTACTAGTAAGAAAACTAACTCTATCCCACCTGAAACCAGGACAGTTATCAAACCACAATTTTTCCAGAATGATATTTTCATACCTGTTGACGACTACTGAGATCCAGCTGCTTCCAAAACTGAAAATCTAAACAGAGGTCACGCCAGTATTTACAGACTAATGATGCTGAAAGGCAACGCTCATTCAGGGATAAATTGGAAAATATCTGTAAAGACAGGGAAGAAAGCATTATTTGTCAGAAGTAAGCATATTTTACCAACAGAAATATTTTAGTACGAACCCATCTTGTAAAAAGACAGAAAAGTGTTAGCATGCATTGCAACACACAGTTCCAAAATTTGCCCTTAAATTAATTAGTCAAGGACAATAACAAAAATCATGCATCCCGCAACAACTGACAATATTAGTAAGTCACATTAGCACAACTAACAACAGAACTTATCCTACTTAAGCACTCATTTCTTAGACCAAATTTCAAACGTGCTGCTGAGAAGGCATACATAAAGAATTAAAAATACAAATATTAGCTCAATGTTATTTGCAAGCCATTTAAGAGGTGTTTTCATTCCCATTGTTTCAGATAGAAAAACCTTTCCTTTTACTTCTTAACTGAATTGAAAAGAAGAGTCATAAAGGTACTAAAACATCAGTCTTGTGGGAAGGGGGCATGGGATCGGAGAGCAGATCAGCAGAGCAAATCAGTGTCATACAAGGAAACTAAGCACAGAATCAGCATTTTACACCCCAAGGTTTTGAGCACTATAGCAGCCTGCAAAAATGAAAAAACTGTACTTTATGGCACACTCATAAATTGCTGTTATATTTATTACATCCAGCCCTTCCTCCGAAGTACTGTTGTTAATAAATATAAAAAGGTGTGTCAAGAGTTACATATGAAGGTAACATGCTCAAGAAAATCCTAAAATATTGGAAAGTGTCCATAAGAAAGCACAGAGGTCTAGAAAACAAAAAGCATTCAAAGAGAAGACTAGGACTGTTTAACCGAAGAAAAGGGAGGGAAAAGGGAGCAAACACGCTAGAGAGGACAACACTTCCATCTTCTTTGTGGTGGGCAGGACAATTAGTCTCAAACTAAGGATAATGAAGCATTGGAATATAATACCTGGTGACTTACAGAATTTCCATCACTAGTGATCTTTAGAATAGACTAGACAGTCAACTGTCAACCATAACAACCATTACTGCCCCCTTGTACAAGTGGATAGCTTAGCAGTTTTAAATATGTGTATCCCTGTAACATCCTTTGGCAAAGGGGACTTGGTTGACTATTCCTAAGAGATCTGCAAAATATAATAGGGGGAAAAAAATCAACAACAACAAAAAAATCAAATTCACCACCTTCTGTAAATGCTTGCAGGATTTCTAAGTCCCACCTTCTTCTTCTGGCTATGATAAACTCACAATCTCTTATATAAGACTCCTCACAGCACTGAAGGATTGTGCACAAACCCTGTTTTCCTGCAGGCCTTTGACCATTACCAGAGTCAGTGGATGTTTCTTATTAGGGAATCAGTTGAACATGGGCAGTAGAAGTGCAGACATGCAGACCACTGCACTTGCAGAAGTGCTTGGCCAACCTGACAGCCTTCTATGATGGCTATCAGGTCAACAAAGGGAGAGCAGTGGATGTTGTCTACCTTGACTTCAGTAAGGCATTCAACACTGTCTCCTGTAACATCCTCACAAACAGCCTAAGAAAGTGTGTCTTGGAGGACTGGACAGTGAGGTGGATTAAGAACTGGCTGAATAACAGAACTCAGAAGGTCGTGATCAATGGAGCAGAGGCTATTTGGAGGCCTGTCACTAGTGCTGTTCCCCAGGTGTCTGTGCTGGGTGCTGTCCTGTTCAACATATTCATCAATGACCTGGATGATGGGACAGAGTGTAATCTCAGCAAGTTTGCAGATGATACCAAGCTGGGAGGAGTGGCTGATACACCAGAAGGCTGTGCTGCCATCCAGCGAGACCTGGACAGGCTGGAGAGCCGGGCCAAGGGGAACTTGATGAAATTCAACAAGAGCAAGTGCAAGGTCCTGCCTCTGGGGAGGAACAACCCCATGCACCAGTACAGGTTGGGGGCTGAACTACTGGAAAGCAGCTCTGCTGAGACGGACCTGGGAGTGCTGGTGGACAAGCTGACCATGAACCAGCACTGTGCCCTGGTGGCCAAGAACGCCAAAGGTATCTGGGCTGCATTAAAAAGAGTGTGGCCAGCAGGTCGAGGGAGGTTATCCTCCCCCTCTACTTTGCCCTAGTGAGGCCACATTTGGAGTACTGTGTGCAGTTCTGGGCTCCCCAGTTTATGAAGGACAGGGAACTGCTTGAGCAAGTCCAGCGGAGAGCTGCCAAGATGATCAGGGGACTGGAGCATCTCCCTTAGGAGGAAAGGCTGAGAGACTTGGGTTTGTTTAGCCTGGAGAAGAAAAGACTGAGGGGGGATTTCATCAATACCTATAAATATCTGAAGGGTGGGTGTCAGGATGATGGGACTAGGCTCTTTTCAGTAGTGCCCGATGGCAGGACAAGGGGCAATGGGCACAAGCTGGAACACAGGAAGTTCCAGCTAAACATAAGGAGAATCTTCTTTCCTGTGAGGGTGCCAGAGCAGTGGAACAGGCTGCCCAGGGAGACTGTGGAGTCTCCTTCCCTGGAGACATTCAAACCCCGCCTGGACACGTTCCTGTGCCCCCTGCTCTAGGTGTGCCTGCTCAAGCAGGGGGGTTGGACAAGATGATCTCCAGAGGTCCCTTCCAACCCCTACCATTTCTGTGATTCTGTGAAAAAATTAATACCTGCTTTTTGACTGCAGTTCTTGATCTGCACTGGTGAATCCACGCACAGAGCACGGAGGTGGCTGTGATCAGCACCCAAAAAATACCACCATCCCCTGTCAAGCAGGGAAAAAGCACAAAATAGTGGTAATCTGGCATCTGATGTTCCTACTGCAAAAGCGTAATTCAAAGCATCAGAAAAACATTACAGTGTGATGATTCTCAGCAATTCTAAGTTACTAGAATTAGTAGGAAACTAGAGTTCCTAGTACCAGTATGAAACAGAAGACAGTCTTTTAACAGCTACAAAAACCTGAGAAGAGAGCAAGGCAATATGATCCACATTGTGTTTAGATTGACACCAAACTGGCTCTGGTCAGTACTATGAAGGGATGCAGAGACTGGCATTACAAAACACTTGAACTAATCTTTGCTACAGTGGGAAATAAATACACTTATTTGTGGAAATACCACCTTCACTTCAAGAAACAAGAACCTGCAGTTCTTAAAACAAGAACATAGCAAACATAGAACAGGAAAGACTGTTGTTAATTCAGCTCCCACTGTGGATATCAGAGGTCTTAAATAATTTTTGTTCCAACTACCACCCTATCAGAAGCCCTCACAAATCACAGAAGACCTACTGCTACTGCTTTGCTGCTGCATAAGACACAGCAGTAGCAATGCCAAAACAGAGAAGAAGCAAGTTTGATTCAGTACTTGACACAAACAGTATTTCTGCACAATGTTATTCTTGAAAAAATGTCTGAAAGCATTTGTGTCATGTTTTAGCCCATGCTGTACTTAACTCTAGCTGCAGAGACAAGTAAGGAGCGTACAGGTGTTGCAAATCCACTTTCTGAGAAACGATCATCAGAGTTGAAGCCACCAGGGGGAAAAGCAGCTGCTGACGGTTGTTGCACAAGTTCCAGCATGGACAGGAGCAGCCACAGGATTTACACAAGCAGTACATGTTCAAGGACAAGACCTTGCCAGTTTTGTTGTCTGCAGTAGCTATAATAATTCCAACTATAAAAGGATTCTGAATAATGCCATGTAAAACACCAGTTTCTCTTCAGAGCTTGCAGTTGCTAAATGAAGATGTATCGAATTACACCGGATGGAATTTAGTAGCAAAGCCTATACATATTCATGTTTGGCAGCATATTGTTTTCCCAAAAACCAGGATCACTCACCCAGTGTGCAAAATGCCAAACTACACACAGAGCAGAGGTATTTTATTGATTTCATATTTGCACAAAAGTGGGTGCTAGGTGGTAACTCCTAAAAGCTAGCACACAGCACAAAAACTACCACATATTTATCTTGTTACATGATTAGTAAAAACCTGCCTAAGTTCATATTCATTGGTTAGTAATTTTCATCTCATCTATTATTGATTAGCTGTATCTTAATTAGCCTCGCTAGCTATGTAAATTAGCACACATGCTCCTTTCAGGAGTGGGGGAGCAAGTCTTCTCAGTCCTGAATTGAGTCGGTGGGCTTGATCTCCCCTTGCCACCTTTACCTTCCCCCTAGTTACTGCAGTTTTGGCTGACTTCACACTGTATCACCCAGCTCCCAGAATCTTCTGAGGTGGAATGTTCCCTTTTATCAGTCTCTCAGTTCTTCTGTAAACATATAGCTGTAAAACAAATGCTGCCTTATCAGTTCCCTCCTCTGACCGCCAGAATCTGTTTTGCAAAGATCACATGGTCCATTGCTATTACTTAGTGGAAAATTTCATTTTTCTGCGGATAGCAACATCATCGTTACATTAAGGGATTATTTTAGCTGCTGGTTCAAATACTACATTAATGCACAAAATGCTACAACTCACTTTGATAACCTTGCTCACTATTTAATTCAGTTTCATTCTTTAGATATATCGTGATACTGTGGCAGCTTAATTGTCCCGAGTTTTCAATTATTTTCTAATTCCCAAGGCTGTATAAATACAGCTGAAGGCCAAAACCATTCCTACCCCCAAGCCTGTTCATTTAACTCCTGCTTATGACAGATAACTTTCCAGGGGCAGTGGGACCCCTCGTTAGCACATTTAATTCCTAAATATTGTACTCAAGCATGCCAATACTTCTTCCCCCGCTCAACTCCCTGTCTAATCCTCCTTCCAACCACCAGACAGACTGAAATAGTGTTCAGCACTCTCTCTCTAAAAAAAAAAAGAACAAAAAACCCCCACAAAACTAAACCCCCAAGTTCAACAGTATTTTCTAGATGCATTTCACACTTTCTTCCTGTTGGCAAGAGGCAGGGTTAAAGGAAACAGAGTTCTACAAAACAAAACAAAACCACCAACCCTACTCCTCACGTTCCTTGCTCACTTATCTCACTCTCTTTCAGCTCCAGTTCCTAAAACAGATGTCAATGCCTCCTGCTTCAACCTTTCAAGTGATAGTTAAGATTAGTGGGTTTTTCTTCCCCTTCAATGGATGCAAAAGACTTTCAGGGCCTCCAGGCTACAACCTATTAAAGGATCAAAACCCATAATGTTCAACACTGATGGCCGCCTTATACTTTCCAGATACAGTCAGTTCTTCAATGTCAAGTTCTGGCTTCGAAGTAAGTGTTCACGCAGACTCATATAAGACCACATAGAAAAGAAAATCCAAAAATACAAAGCCTAGGACAGAAAGAGTAAACTAACAGATACAGCTAGCTTTCACTCAGACTACATTCAATCTGCTGAACTCAATTCCATCAGTCCAATTTTATGTCCATGATAGATAGAAACATACAAATCCTTTGCAGGAGAAAATCCATGCAAACAAGTTGTTTTACCTTTAAGCATCAAAGCACAACTAATTCCACAGTACTATCCTCAGTGTGTCTGCACACCTGTGGCAATCCACAATTCTGGATCAGGTGATGCTTCAATTGATTTTAACCCAGCCAAATTAAGCCCTTGCACTGCACACTTCAGACTGTCAAAAAACAGTGCCTGACCAAATCCTGCAGTATTCTTCAACTTTCTAATATAAATATTTTATAAGGCACAGGATGGGAAGAGGAGGAAGAAGCTGCTGATTAATATTATTAAGGGGTCCAACCAGAGAAGCTAGAAGTAGAAGTTCTTCTGTGTAACTGAATCATACAATCATTAAGGTTGGAAAAGACCTCTAAGATCAAATCCAACCGTCAACCCAACACCACCATGACTCCTAAACCATGTCCTGAAGAGCCATGTCTACACATTTCTTAACACCTCCAGGGATGGTGATTCCACCACCTCTCTGGGAAGCCTGTGCCAGAGCCTGACCACCCTTTCAGTAAAGAAATTTTTCCTAAAATCCAATCTAAACCTCCCCTAGCACAACTTGAGGCCACCTTCTCGCATCCTGTCGCTAGTAACTTGGGACAAGAGACCAACACCCACCTCACTACAACCTCGTTTCAGGTAGCTGTAGAGAGCGAGGAGGTCTCCCCTCAGCCTCCTTTCCTCCAAACTAAACAACCTTAGTTCCTTCAGCAGCCCCAGGTCCTTCTCTGCCAGGCAGCTTTCCAGGCACTCTGCACCAAGCCTGTAGCATTGCATGGGGTTGTTGTGACCCAAGTGCAGGACCCGGCACTTGGCCTTCTTAAACCTCATACAGCTGACCTCAGGCCATCGATCCACCCTGTTCAGATCCCTCTGCAGAGCCTTCCTACCCTCCAGCAGATCAATACTCGTTCCCAACTTGGTGTCATCTTCAAATTTACTGAGGGCACGCTCAAAACTCTCATCCTTTACCACCAAATCCCTATGTGATGGGCCATTCAGACATCACACCCTTAACACTTCCCCCACTATTTCTCCATTAAATGTACACTAGGTATTTCAAGCTGTGTATCCAAAAAGGGCTACTTTTAATTTTTGTGCTGTTAGCATTTCAGCAGGAATGGGGAGTGGGAGAAACAAACACCACACCCTATAAATACATTTCAAAAAAATATTAAAGATAAGATTTAAATATCAAATTCAGGTATTAAACTTAGTTTACCTGTAAATATTCAATATCTCTGGCCCTAAACCAAGTTCCTCGAAGTTAAATCAAGTGTAGGAGATAGATATCTCACTGTACTTCTAATTAAAGGAAATAATGAAAAGTCAGTCACACCCATGAATGTTATTACAAAAAGTGTAATACTAGAAAATTTTGCATGTGTTTGCTGACACAATATCCTCAGCACCAAGTTTTCCAAAACCAAGAATCCACATCACAGAAATCAAACATGAAGCAAACAAGCATAATTCAAGAAAGAATTTTAACTTATCAAAAGACACTTCTACTTCAAAATAAAAGATTTTTGAAAACAACAATCAAGGAGTTAGAATTATTGATAGCACAGACTTAAGAAGCATTTGCCTCAGAAACAGAGGCAAGGAAATTCAGTTGATTGCAAACACCATTCTTTAAAGATACCACTAACTACTTCTTAAAGTTACAGCTTTATGAACATGAAGAAAATATAGACCACAGGCCTCAGGGCAGAAGACAGATTATGAAAGGTGAATCCATGCATCCCCTATTTCTGTCCATTCTTTTCATTTGAAAGATCTTTCAATCTAACTAGAATAGTAAAGATTTCTGTAAATGAAGCTTTCTTTTCTCAGTAAAAATGTTTTGTATCCAAGAACAGCTAGCTATTAAATTGTTTTCATTACCTTGCACCAGCTATATTTGAAACCAAAAACTTCATGGCATTAACAACAACAGTACACATAAAGAATATTAAAATGTAAACTCAAACATTTCATGGTGCCTGAAGAACTCAATACACTCATTCTTGGAAAACTGCTCATTTATTTAATCAACAGGGTGCAATATTTTTCAGCAATTAATTGAAGTTTCACTATCAAAAATAATTACAAAGTACCATTTAATAGAAGGAAACATTTAGTATAAGGTATTTTACTCGGAAGTGTTAAACACAGTATTTTTTAACTGCAGACATACAGAAGTTAAGCTTCCAGTGGTTTTATGTTTATGAAAGGTTAGTTTTCCGAAATAGAAGGAAACAAAGAACAACCTATCAACAGAAGACAAAGGACAGGGAAATATTTGCTTAGTTTTTTAAGAGGTTTCATCACTTTATCCACACATAGCCTCAACTGAATAAAGGAAACATGAATGATTCATGAGCACCTGAGTATATGAAAAGATAAAAGCACTCAAGGCACACACCTCTGAAAGGAGCCTCAGCACACCCATAAAGTGAATCAAGTTAAAAATGCCCTTGTGATTAACAAAAATCTGTCAGCCAGGGAAAGGCTAGCGTGATTTCACATCACAGCCAAGATTCTTACCGCAAGCTGCCATTAGTAGGAAACAGTTTACTGGTCCTCTAATCCTGGTTACCTGAATTTTTGTCCTGCTTTTAGTGACTGTACCCAGAAAAAGTCTTTTCAGACAACTGATCCTGAGGAAGAGTTTTGCAGTGTTTGACTAGTGTCAGATGAGCCAGCTGAATCAATTCACTCTGCAATTGCATGAGCACTCTACACAGCACAAAGCCAGCAGCAGAAACACGCAGCCAGAGGTTACAAAAGGGAGACAGACACTGCCCTTCAAAGCAACTTGCTAACAGATTGCCCTAGCTGTAATGCAAAATATAACTTCAGTTTCTGTAAGAAATGACAGAAGACGCTGAGACCATACCTTCCCTACTAATGGAAAGAAAGGGTTCTGACAAATAAGCAGAATAACCTTAATTGAAGGGGCTGATAAAGTTTTACTCCCAGCCACCCAACTGTCCTCACTAAAGGACACCTGTGCTGCTTCTGAATCACCACAACAGTTTAAAAACCTAGATGCTAAAACATACCAAAATTTGTGAAAGATAAAACACAGGTCAGGCACCCTGAACAAAAGAAACGAATAGGAAATGAAAGCAAGAGTTACATCTAACTTACTTTGCATTAAAACACTGCACAACATGTAATCTACTAGTTTTCTCCATGCAATAATACATAGTTTCAGGGATTTAGACCAAGCCAAGCAACAGGTAAGCAACATTAGGAAAATTTTTATCAGCCATTGGAGGTGAGTGTCAAGGCATCTACCTGCCTTCAGGAAATGCACAAATTTCATTCCAAGACATCTGTCTCCTCCATCACATAACTCAATCCATAATGTGAAAAGCCACATGCTTACATGAAAGCCACCTTTCCACACACACCTGTGGAAGCAAAATACCTACTTATTTTTGTAAATCTGCAACAAATCACAAAATATATCAGGACATCTTTCTGAACTTCATCGTTCAAATAATCTCCATATACTATCTTTGCTTTTGTTACTAGTCTACTAACACACCTTTCCTTCACAACTGTGCCCCTCAGGTGAGCTTCCAGAAGATCAGCAATCACACAGTGAAGTTAAAGCTGGTTCATTTCCTATTGCAATCACAGGGTGACAGTGAGCTGCATTAACAACAAAAAAAAAACCAGAACCCAATGTTGCTGGTGTTACCCTTTGCTACAGAAAAAAATTAGCAGAAGAATTAAGATTGAAAGAAAAGAACAGTTACCTCCCCGCATCAGTCACAAACTTCCAAACCCTTTCCATTTTTCTCAGTGCCATAGCTAAAAGTAAGGCTCGACAAAAACTCTAGGCACAATAAACTGATGGTATCACCAGCATAAGACCAAAAGATAGGTGTTATTACAACAGTGACTCCATGAACTTGTGGATGAAGTCCAGTCCAAATAATGTATTTTTATGCCTCTGCCTCCAAACTAGGCCAGAAAAAAAATTATAGTGCAACTATAACATGTATATCGAGTCTTTCCAGGTATAAGTTTATTAAAAATAAATGCCAGTGTTCAAAAGTTAGAAGGCAAAACCAAAGGTCTAGCTCTGGTCTGTCAATCCCACTTCATCACTCAGATAATCTTAAATGCAATACTAGCAGCACAGTGCTAGCAGCACTGCTTGTAGTATCAACTTTATCAAAAGCAAACATGTAAGTTATTAGAGCAACAAAAGCAAACGTGTAAGTTATTACAGCAAGGGAAGAATGAGAAAAATAAGCAAAAAAATTTGAGTAAAGATGCAAGAAAAGGACCCAGTAGTGCCTCAAATAATGTATTTATTAAAACCTTAAGTTAAATAAAATACACAGACACATATACACACACTTATCTTCCCTTCATAGTGCATTAGCTCTACACTAAAACTGACAGGGTCTCCGCTGCAAACAGAGCAGCATGCATTTGTGCTTTATAAAAATTAAAGCAGCAAACAGAGAGGAGGCATCAAAAAGGTCACCTATTCTAGACCCTTCTCTGATCTGAAGCAAGATCAAGCACACCTAGAACATCCCTGATAAGGACATCCCCTTGTTGTTAAAAAAGAATTAATAAATAAAAATCCCAACTCCTCAGATAACCTCAGACACAGGAAACCACTTTGCCAAGACTTAAATGTTCTCACACTACGTCATTTTCCAAGTATCTCACCTAAATTTCCCTAATTAATTCACCAAAATTAAGCTTATTATTTTTCTGTTTGATGAAGGACAGGAGCACAGTCGAACTTTTTACCAATTCTCTTGTAACTGAAGAATGCATCTTAGTCTTCTTTCTGAACAGAAGTGTCATTCAGTTTCAACAGAATCTTCCAGCCACCATCACAGGCCATGTCTGCACGACCTCTAGCTCTCCTTTGATGCCTCTCCAATTTGTCTGTGGGTTTTTTAAGTAGACCCCAGTGACCGCAGCCTAATGCGGTACTCTAGCAGAGGCTTTAAAAGCACCGAGCACTGCAGAGAACTTCCTTTCCGAGTTCTACGTGCACATTTACTGTTACAGTCCAAACTCCGAAGAGTTCAAACTGGCACTACCAAGTTCACTCAGTCTGCAGACCATTTTAGACCAGTTAACTTTTTTGATTAAGCAGCAGCACTGCAAAGAAGCAAGAGGTACAACTGGAAGATTTATTTCTGCTTTCCACAAATAAAAAGCAGTGAAATTGCAACAGTTTTGAAAACTTAGTGATACATAGCAAAAGATTCTATAATCTTCTGCATTTCATGCTTACAAACAGCTCTTATTTTTTTTATTCACACATCTGTCTAGGTTAGAGTTAAGTTGATTTAAAAATCCTTAGTTTCTCTCAGATTTTAAAGAGAATGGATTTAAATTACCCTTTAGTTAAAGGTAACCACCCTCCTCTACAAAGCTTAAAGATGAAATTTTGCCTACTGTATAACACTTTTTTAAAATACATATTTCAGTGACCAAACGAAAAGCAAAACAAAATCAAAAGCTTGTTTGATCTTTGGAACAGCAGTTCTGTTTATCCCCCCATAATGATGAAGAGATCTCTTCCCCAGCCAGGGGAACAGGATCAACTGGCACACTGCACTAAGAACCTCCCGATTCAGTAGGGTCCATCCGATGATCTGCAGGCCAAGTTCAGTCTGACAAACCCTTCCATCCAGCCCCATGTCCTTCACTAAGGGGAAACTTAAAAATTGCTTAACAACAGAGCTTCCCCTGAGCAGCCCATGGCAACCACCTCTAAAGGGCCAGCTATTACTTACGAGTTCCTACAACGTTTCTTTGGGCTTGTCTCCCCCCGCCCCGACACAGGCGGCAGCCACTCCTGCACTAGCACCACTCCATCAGGAGGTCACAGAGGTGGGAATCAAGGGAAGGCAACATAAAAAAACCAGAAACGACAGGATCTGTCTCCTGAGACTTCTGAGGATGGAATCT
This sequence comes from Phalacrocorax aristotelis, assembly GCF_949628215.1. Classification (NCBI taxonomy): domain Eukaryota; kingdom Metazoa; phylum Chordata; class Aves; order Suliformes; family Phalacrocoracidae; genus Phalacrocorax; species Phalacrocorax aristotelis. The sequence goes on along the minus strand of NC_134311.1, from coordinate 21,781,133 downwards.
CTTATCCTAGTATAAAGGCTTGTGCCTCCACAACCAACTGTGAAAAGTTTAGTAAAGACTTCGGGTATATTTGTCTCTCACCCTCTCATAACAAAATGGCACCTTTGAAGAAAGGATTATATTTGGGATATTCTATATGTATCAAAACCCAGCATGTGAAGGCCTCTAGGCACCTCTTTAGTCCAGTTAACAAGACACCTGGTCAGAAATCTGAAGTTAAAAGTCTTGTAACAGAAGAGGATGTTATGGAAGCAGGAAAAAAAAAAAAAACAAACAAAAAAAACAACCCAATCCATAAGTCTGGCTAAGGATTGAAGGGCAAACTGGGGAAGGTTGACATAATTAAAAAAAAAACACAACACAACAGGTGAGTAGGCTGCTTCCAGCTGCTGGAATTAAGGGCAGGCAGGCTTTTTCAAAAAACATTGCAGAAGGAACTGGACTACAGGGAGACTAAGGAGGCAAAATCACTGGGGGAGTGGGGAACATGTCAAAAAAAACACAACCCACTTCAAAGCACAGATGCAAATGAGGTACTGTGTCAATACAAAATAGAAAGCTATATGGGAAACACATTTAAACTAGTCCACAGGTGAGACGGGCGTGACATATCTTCACTATTAAAAGAACTGGTTTACGGTGCAGAGTAACAGATTGGTATTTTTCAAAAAAGTGAAACTAAAGTAACCACATAAAAGTATTCATACCATTGGTCAGAAAAAGTGTATGAAACTGTACTAATCCAGTCAGTCTGGTTTCAAATCCTAAACCAACAGAATATCAAAGAAAAAATTATCTTCCAATAACAGTAGCAAATGGATTCTTTTAGAACTACAAGAGGAAGTTTCATTTCCACAATCACAGAAAAGACTAATTCAGAAATGATAGTTCACGAGTTTTAAATATTCACCAAAAAGGAATTTGAATAGTGCATCTATGAAACATGATGTACCCTTACTAACCCGTTCAGGTGTACCAAAAAAAAAACCCACAACCCCAAACCAACCAAAAACCCCACAGAATTAGTTTTATGTGCAAGACAGATAAGTACATTGTTTAAAAGCAGTAAAGGAAGAACAGGAAGAGTCATCTATCTCACACTCCTCCAGTGCCATGCCCTGCTTTAAGTTTAGCCATCTGACCTTGGAGCAAACTGCTGTTAATACCGAAACCCTATTCCCCGAAATTTAAAGACATAGTCACATCAAACTATGGAAAAAGACCACGGCTTCAGCTCCAGCCAGACTTGTCTTTTTCAGTAAGACTTAACTGAAGAAAGTCAGCATACTGACCAGACCAAGAGTAGCTTAAAAATGAAAAGTCATTCTCTAAAGAGAACCGAACACAACAATAGGGACACGAAAGAAAGCGAGACAGTTCTTTAAAGACTAAGAGGTGATCAAAGCATGTCATTCAACAGTGCTACAGATACTCAGGCTGACTGTGAAACCAGTAAAGCCAAAACTGACTCAAAATACAGAACACAAATTGTTTTCCCAATCAATATTGAAAACGTGTCTGTGCAGCCCTGCCCTACACTCAAGCGCTAAACACAGCGATTGTCCCCCTTGGTGAGTACTCCATCAGTGATCTAAGAAGCTACCTGTGAAGGACACATGAAGTTAACAGGTAAAAGTCAAAATATATACGGGGCAGTTTCGGGAACACTTTTGCCTGTCTTCACCTCCAGTTAATGACTCACAACGACAAACCTAAACAAAAAGGGGGGGGGGGGTGGGGGGGAGGGGGGGGGCGGGGGGGAACACAAAACCAGAAGACAAACCCGCAACCCAATTTACCTCCCACACGCCAGGTGCCCGAGGTCGGCCGCCGGCGCATCCGCGGCGTCCGGGGCACCCGCTCCCCGGTCGACCGCCAGCCGGGGATGGGGAGACCCCTCAAGGCCGGGCCCCACGGCCTCCGGCTCCAACAAGCCAAGCAGTGTCCTGCCCGGGGGCAGCGGCGCCCCCGCGGCCTCCCCGGGGGCAGGCCCCGGCCCAGCCCGGGACCCCGACGCTACCCACCTTGAGCAGGATGGAGGGCGGCAGCTGGTTGATGTCCGGGGCCGGCGGCGGTAGCGGCTCTCGGCTGCAGTCGCCAGGACGCTCCAGCGGCTCCTCGCAGCCCGCCTCGCTGCCCTTCTCTTTCTTTCTCTCCCCTTCCTCCGGCGCGGGGGGCGGCGGCGAGGCGGGCTGCCCCGCCACACCGCCGCTATCCCCGGCGGCGCCCCGGGCCGGCGCGCCCTTACCGCCCGTGGCGCAGCCGTCGGCGCCGGGCAGGGCGCGGAGCTGCGCCTCTCCCGGACACTGGCAGGAGGCGGCCTCGGGCTCCGCCGCGGCGGCGGCGCAGCGCGGCTGCTTGCAGGGCGGGCAGGCGGGCAGGCCGGCCCCCTTGCGCTTGCACACCATCTCGGAGGCGACCTCGCCGGGCGGCCCGGCCGGCCCCAGGAGGCCCCGCACTGGCGAGGGCAACAGGCCTGAGAGGAGGAGGCGCTGGCAGCGGCCCCGCGGCTCCCAGGAGGCGGGCGGCAGGCGGAGGAGGCGGCGGGCGGCGCGTCGCTCGGCGGCGGCGAGGGCTGCGTAGGGCGGCGGCGGCAGTAGGGGGCTGCCGGCGGGCAGGGGCTGCTCCGGGGTGGGCGGGCTGGCGCTGTGCACGATGAAGCAGAGCATGCAGGGCCCCCGCAGGAAGCAGCTCCGGCTGCGCGGCGGTACCTTCGTCCCCCGGCGGCAGCGGCGGTCCCGGCTCAGGCTGCTTGCCTCCTTCGAGAGCAGGTGGCCCATATAGGAGGCGGCAGAGGCGGAGGGGCCCGCGGGGTATCACCTGCGGGAGGCGGCGGCGGGCATTATCATGCTGCCGGCGGGGGCGGCAGGTGGCGGGGCCGTGCCAGGACAGGACAGGAGGAGGCGGCGGCCGGGCCTGGTTCCGGGACGCGGCGCCGGCAGGGAGAAGCTTCCGCTACCGCCGCCCTGACCTCCCTCGGGGGCGGTGGGGGGCGGCGCCCGGCGGCGCGGCCGGGCTGGGAGCCGGCGGGGAGCGGCCTTGCGGGGCCCAGGGGGTGGGGCGGTAACGGCTCCTCCCGCCGGTAACAGCTCCGCGGCCACCACAGGCCGCTCCACACACACACCCCGCCCCCCCCGAGCGTGTGCGCGCGTTGGTGTGTACCCGCGCGCCGTGTAGGGGCGTTGTCTAAACGCGGTCTGTGTATAAGTGCTGCCGTATAGAGTGGGGTCAGTGTGTCGGTACGTAGGAGGTCGGTGTATGCAATATTGTATGTGTATATAACACGGACCTAGACGTATTTCTGAACACCCGAAATAAAGATTTTTTGGCCACAATCTGCAGGGATAGGCGAGCGGGCTCCTGCCCGCGGGTGTCGGGTTGTGCGCAGCTGGGACCGCGGCCGGGTTTGTGCAGCGGCGGACTAACGGCAGCCTTGAGACCACCGAAAGCGTCGCTCCGAGCCTTCTCCGCCCGCGCCGCCTTCCCACCGGCACGCTCCGGCCAACGCCTGGGTCTGCCGTTATAAATCACGGTCTGGCCAGACCCAGGGCCCGGGTGTGGCCTCCGCCCCTCTACGCCCTGCTCCTGAGGATGCTCACCTCTAACTGAGGTGTGCTGTACCGCGCTGCGGGTGCCCAGGGTGTATAGATCTTTGCAGGTACGGGCCGTAATGCTTTAAGACTCTCCTCAATGCCTAGCAAAATTCATCTGCATGTTTCAGCGTTCAGTTCAAAATTATTGTTGTAAGTTGACTTGGATACATAGGTTTAAATACATGTGGAATTTTGTCTTTAATGAAAGGTGTTTGGGGAGAGAGAAGGCAAGTTATAGCAAGAGTATGGATGGTGCAGAACTACTATTAAATAACAAAGGACAGTAGGAGAAATGTACAGTGTTATATAATGCAAGGCAAATCTTTTGGCCTTTTGCCCAAGAGCAAGTTATGTTAGGATTAAAATACCCATGATGCCATTATTTTTATTACCCATATTATTAGTCTTCAACAGCTCAGTAAAAATATGTTTGCTAAGAGAAAAATACTAAGTATACCATTGGATGACAGTAAAGCAATAGAGTATTTCATCTGAATTTACAACTGACTAAGATCCACCCGTATGAACAGCATCAAATTTTGGCAAAAATTTGGCAAGGTCTTTTCCTCCCTCAGATTTCAAGAATATATTTCAATAAGAACAAACAAAGACAAAGAAGATGGAAGTCCAAGTCAAGCCTTGAAACAAAACAGCATTCAGAATAAACGCTTGCAATGTCAAATATTCAGAATAAATATCATCTTCAAATCTGGCTGTGCAGCTTCTGAGTAGTCATTCTGACACAGTCTTTACTTCTGTCACCACATACTATTATTTGCTGCAGAAATGCAGGCGAGGGTGTCTGACCTCTGTATTTCACTTTCACATCTGGTAGTCTGATGTATATTGCCCCATTATTTTGAGATGTATACACACCATGCATATACACACATCTCATGTAAGGAGTTCTTCCCATTCCTCTAAAATTTACCTTGACATGATCCATCTCTGCTACTTCCTTTTGAGGGAAGCTGACTTGCACAGAACATAGACAAGGACACGTCTCATCTTTCCAAAGCAATTTGACCTTCAGATAATCTTCCTACCAAATTCTTGTAATTTTTCTCCTGATAACTAAAGCTCAGTCCTTGAATTTGACCGTTGAGACACTGTTCCTGAGTGGTTTTTTTGTTGCTGTAAAGATTGCAGAATGAAAGAAACAAAATTAAGATGATAAATAGTCAGTTTTCATACGCTATTCTTTCCTTTAGTGCTCTGCTGCTTAGTTGGTAACAAGATTCTAGCCTTTAACATGATAGCAGAGCTGTTCCACTGGCAGTGTTATTGGCAGATATTAGAACTGTAAATACCTGCAGAACAACTTCTGCTGATACAGTATAGTGCATGTGATTGGTCTGCTCCAACATGAGGTACGAGAAATGTGTTTTGACTCTCCACTGGGCAGGAGTGAGAAACTGAGACAATAATGTTCAGAGATAAATAATCTTAGCTCAAGGTTTATATTTTTGCAAACAGAGAAGGACTTGTGGGTGATGTGATGGCTGGAGGCCGTCTTGGGCACAGAGGTACTGAAACAATAGAGTTTTCAGTTCTCAGAGAAGTAAGGAGGGGGGTCAGCAGAACTGCTACCTTGGTCTTCTGGAGGGCAGGCTTTGGCCCGTTTAAGGGTCCTGTTGACAGTGTCCTTGGGAGGCAGCCCTGAAGGGTAAAGGAATCCAGGAAGGCTGGACATTCTCCAAGAAGGAGATCTCAAAGGCACAGGAGCAGGCTGTCACCATGGGCTGAAAGAGAAAGCTTTTGCTAGCACTCAGGGAAAAAAAAGAAAGAGTTTATGACATTTGGAAGAAGAGTCAGGCAACTCAGGAGGGCTACGAGGATGTCAAGAGGTTAAGCAGGGAGAAAATTAGAAGGGCCAAAGCCCCACTAGAACTTAATATGGCTACTGCCATAAAAAGACAATAAAAATGTTTCTATAAATACATTAGAGACAAAAAGAGGGCTAAGGAGAATCTCCATCCTTTATTGGATGTGGGGGAAACATAGTGACAACAGCTGAGCTACTTAATGCCTTCTTTGCCTCAGTCTTTTATAATAAGACCAGTTGGTCTTGGGGTACCCAGCCCCCTGAGCTGGAAGACAGGGTCAGGGAGCAGAACGAAGCCCGCATAATCCAAGGGAAAATGGTTAGCAACCTGCTACACCACCTAAGCACACACAAGGCTGTGGGGCTGGATGGGATCCACCCGAGACCACTGAGAGAGCTGGTGGAAGCGCTCCCTAGCCACTTCCAATCTTTTATCAGCAGTCCTGGCTAACTGAGGAAGTCTTCATTGTCTGGAGGTTAGCAGATGTGACACCCCTCTACAAGAAGGGCCAGAAGGAGGATCTGGGGAACTACAGGCCTGTCAGTCTGACCTTGGTGCTGGGGAAGTTTATGGAGCAGATCGTCTTGGGTGCCATCACACAACACCTACAGGACAACCAGCCCAGACAGCATAGGTTCATGAAAGGCAAATACTGATTGACTAACCTGGTCTCCTTCTATGACCAGATGATCCACTTAGTGGATGAGAAAAAGGCTGTGGATGTTGTCTACCTGTTGTAAAGCCTTTTACACTGTCTTGGGGCAGAGTGGCTGGAAAGCTGCCCAGCAGAAAAGGACCTGGGGGTGTTGGTCAACAGCCAGTTGAACATGAGCCAGCAGTGTTCCCAGGCGGCCGAGAAGGCCAAGAGCATCCTGGCTTGTGCCAGGAATAGTGTGGCCAGCAGGAGCAGGGAAGTGATTGTGCCCCTGTACTCGGCACAGGTGAGGCCATACCTTGAGTATTGTGTTAGGTTTTGTGCCCCTCACTACAAGAAGGACATTGAGGTGCTAGAGCGTATCCAGAGAAGGGCAATGAAGCTGCTGAAGGGTCTGGAGAATAAGTCTTTTGGGGAGCTGCTGAAGGAACTGAGGTTGTTTAGCCTGGAGAAAAGTGGGCTGAGGAGAGACCTGATCACTTTCTACAGCTACCTGAAAGGAGGCTGTGGTGAGGTGGGTGTTGGTTTGTTCTCCCAAGTAACAAATGATAAGATGAGGAGATATGGCCTCAAGTTGCATCAGGGGAGGTTTAGATTGGATATGAGGAAAAAAGGCTTCACCAGAAGCATTGCCAAACACTGAAACAGGCTGCCCAGGGAAGTGATAGAGTCACTATCCCTGGAGGTATTTAAAAGACATGCAGATGTGGTGCCTGGGGACGTGGCTTAGCAGTGGACTTCACAGTGTTAGGTTAATGGTTGGACTCGATTTTCTTAAGGGTCTTTTCCAACCAAAATGGTTCTGTGATTCCAAGGTTTTGTTTTATCTCAGTTGTGAATGCTGTTTAGGAGCTGAGACTGTGTTCATAGCCTGTTCATAGACATTGCAAATCTAAACTTACCTATGAAAGTCGTTGACTGGTTATGCTCCATTTGTCATAGAGCTATACCAGCAAATCCTTTCTGCTCTTCTAATTAAATATTTTCTGGCATGTGAGGAAAGAGCATTCCCTGTCCTCCCACACCACTCCCTTCTTGCATTTGATGTGGCGATGCTGCAAACTTAAGTGTAGATCAAGCACAAAAAATAAAAGAATTTCATGATGGGTGTCGTAAAGAATGTTTACGTCGTGATTTATTTGTGTTCTCAGTAGCACAGTATAAATATGTCAGGTAAAATTGTATGAAAAATATGTTATTAACTAGATACTGTGTTTGAATAGACAAAGTAAGGATGCCCAGGTGCATGCTTGAATATATATGCTAGTTACCCAGTGTACGGATAATCTAATTGAGTTCAAAGCAAATACATTATGTTCATCTCCGCTGAAGATGATTAACTACTTCTGAGATTATTAATCACCAAGGATGGTTCTCTTACTCAGCCTTCTGAGTAGCCTGAACAGGAGAAGTTGGGGGAGGGATGTTTTTTGGTTTTCTTCAAAGCTCTTCCATCCCCCAAGCCCTCTGCCTAAAAGCCAGGCAAAGCAAGCAGAACTTGTAGGAGACTGAAATAACATTGAGGGTATGGCAATATTCAAAAAAGGGACAAGTTATCCCATTAGAGATAACTAGTTATTAAATTAATCTGATATAGAATTTATAGTAGAATTGATAGTAGATGCAGTAAACTTGAACTTTTCCAAGTTACTTCAGCTAGTAAAAGAAACTCTGGATTTAAAACTACCACCTAAAATATTTATTACACTCACTAAGAATGATTGCTGGCTGGGGTCAATCCACAATAGGGTAAAACACAAACTCACTGCCAGTAAAATTACAGATAGCACAAAGTTCTGTGACGTGATGACAATGGCAGAACAGTCACCAAAAAAAAAAAAAAAAAAAGGAGAATTACCAGTTATTTCTTTTATCCAGTACAGAATTAAATGCAGTTTTGCAGTTAACGTTTCTTTTCTATAGCATTACATTAAGACAAATATATTCTCTTTATCTGTGAAAAGACCAATTCTTGGTTTTAACATCTTACAATTTTCTGGATCCCTCAGAATTCTTATTTAGAGAAGCCTCTTTAGAAATGTTAACCCCTATAAGTTGTATATGCCAGTCACCTTTCTCTCTAGAAGATGCAATTCAGTTGGTAGAGTGGCTTTTGATTATGACAGTAACATATTATCAGCATCTTACTTTTTTAAGCCTTGCAAACCAGGGATTTCTCCTAACAATTTCAATCCCCCTTACCAAATTTTTAAAGTAGTAAGTAGCTTCTAATTTCTACTTGCTGCTGCTCATTTTTTCTGCCTCCTCTGCCCATCTGTTATATTGATATTTTAATTTACTTAATTCCTCTCACCACTCAGCCAGGATCAGTATTTAGCAAATTCTGTCATTAACATGTAGAATCATGTATTTTGGTCATCTGATAAATGCTTTTGAAAGGTCACCTAGAAGCCGTCACAAAAGGTGGGGTTCAACTACCTACAAATAGTTGTAACAGCTTTCTTAGATATGCCAAGTGACTGAGCTGTCTGCAAAGGGCTGGGGTATGTGATGGGGGCATAGCTATGGCCTGTGGGAGCACCAGCTACTCCATGGCATCCTGCCTTTAGGCAGCTGAACGGTCCCCTGTAATGTATGGAGTGTCAGCAGATAATTATTTTGATATCAGTATTCTGTTATGTAGCTGTATGCTTTCTTTTGCAAAATCCTATTTGTTTCGCTATTGTACTGCTTTTGGCTGGGATGGAATTAATTTTCTTCATAATAGCTTGTATGGGGCTACATTTTGGGTTTGTGCTGAAAACAGTGGTGATGGTACAGTCATGTTTTGATTGTTGCCAAGCTGTGCTTGCACAGAGTTAAGGCCTCTTCTGCTCCTCATACTTCCCATCAGTGAGTGGCTGGGGGGGCATAAGGAGCTGGGAGGGGACACAGCTGGGACAACTGACCCCAACTGCCTTAAGGGATATTCCATACCATATGACACCATGCTCAGGAGTAAAACTAGGGGGGCTGATGCTCAGGGCCTGGCTGGGCATTGGTTGATTGATGGTGAGCAATTATTTTCATTTGCATCACTTGTCTTTCCTGGGTTTTATTTTCCTCTCTGTTTCCCCCGCCTCTTTTCCTTACAATTTATTTTATTGGTATTAGTATGAGTATCATTAGTACCATTACTATTATAATTTATTTTTAATTACTAAACTGTTGCTGTCTCAGCCCATGAGTTTGTTTCTCACTTTTCACCCTTCCAATTCATTCCCTATCCCACCAGGGCTGCAGGGGATGGGGGGGAGTGAGTGGCTGTGTTGTGCTTAGTTGCTAGCCAGGATTAAACCATGACAACCATGTTTACTATAAATATGTTCAGTATGTTTATTTCCCCTCCAAGTAGATTGTTCCTCCCAGTGGTTTTATGCTACCATCATAATGGAATATTTTGTACAGCTGGGCCACTGTCACAAAAGAGTTAGCTGACATTATGCGTATCAGAAATTATAATATTCCTGAAGTTGTCCCATGTAATAAAATTTTTGAACGCTATAAGTAGGGAGGTGACAAGCCAAAGACACTGTAAGGTTGCCGTGGAGGCCAAGGCACCAGGGAACACAGGGGGTCCCCATGGGGCAGGCAGGGCAGCACAGGGACTCACCAGCTGTGGCCAGATGTAACCTTTATCCGCATCCTAATTAACAACATTCTTTTCAAATATCTTTATTCCTTAAAGTTACATATTTTTGTCTAGACATCTAGCTGTTGCAATCAAGTAGGTCTTCAGAGTTCCCCAAGGATTTGCAATATTTGTAAGCAGCTAGTGAATGTCAAATTATTTCCATTGCTTTTACTCTTCCATCTGCAGTTGAAACTCATTTCTCTCAAAACACCATCCACTACAATGTTTTAACTGTGAAACAAATTTGATCTGATCAAGATGTATTTTCAAAAGGGGAATGGTGTGAGTAGCATAAATAAATTTTAGTTTGTGTTTAGTAACAAAAATAGGCAAGACTTTTTAAATACAAGCATACATATATACAGGGAGACCTTAGACCATTTTTCAAGATGGTAGACTTCTTTTTCCGATAGCCTGCAAGAGCCAAACAAATTTTAAATTACAACATTGAACGGTTAAGGGACAAAGAGGGAAGTGCAGGGTGCTTCTGGTCAATGCAAAGGTTTTAACACTGTGTGTCACTATTGCTTCATGCAAGGGAAACACTGTAATCACTGTAGAAGTAGGATGAAATACAACATGACCAAATATCTGTATCAGCTGTGAAATCTTCACTGCATTAACATCAGAAGGAAGATATAACTAACAGTTCATTTCTTCATTGTCACTGCTTATATTTCATTAAATTAGAAGTCATAAAACCAGTAATGTTGGAAGCCCGAAAGCTACTACAAATAACATGATCTAGGAATTAAGCTGTAAAATCCCCATAATTTATGATAGTAAAGCTTTATTACATATATAGCAATAGCATATGACATTTCTCAATGTTACGTGTGTGCATATTTAAATAGGCCACACAGACTGATGATGTAAGATTAGGATGGTATTTAATTTTTGAGCTACAAAAGAAAACAAGAAATAATAATTTAAAAAATAGTTATGATATTGTATCTGGCCCTGATACCCATAAGTCACGTTCATCTGGGTTTCAGGGCTGACCTTTAGGAGGCTGGATCTGTAAGAAACTTTTGGCCGTATTGGCATAGCTTGTTCTATTTGATCCCACCAACAGTTCTAACTTTCTCATCAAAATAAGCATGTGTATATGACAACTACAGTGTGGAAAACTTGCAATATTTTTATCAAGGCAGTACGTTATGGTATCTGCTTGGAAATGTGCTCATAAAAAACTCAAGAAAGATATAAGCCTCATTTTCTGAGGCACTTTATGTGCAGTTCAAGCTCTGAAAAGCTTGAAATCTATGGTGTGATACAATGGAAAGTTTGTAATGTGAAAGTAGTAACTCATTCTACGAATGAACATTTTCACTTCTGAGAACAGCAAGACATTTTCACTTCTGAGAACAGCCTGATGAACTTGTGATCTCTGTGTAAAAGGCACAATGACTTAATATCTATGTCCTGAGACATCCAGTGTTGACATGGCAGATTAAAGACTATGTCCTGTTTTCTGATCATGTGCATATATTTAATCAAGTTTCATCTTTTCAGAATCTGTATAAAAATATAAGTCTGAGACACACCTCCAGAGTCAATTTATCTTCTGCCATCATGAGCAGTTACTTTGCACAATCCTGTTAACTACATTTATCAAGCTCCATTTTAAAGCCAATTATCTTTCATGGTCTCACCACACCCATGGAAAAGCTCTACTACAATCTTACTTTTTTCATGACTGGATATCACCCACCTATTTTCAGACTACATTTAGTCATGATCAGTTAAGCTCCCAATTTCACCCCTTTATAGTTAGTTTATACCAGAAGTGCAACTTAGTTTGCGAAGGTCTGTGATCAGCATAACCTTTTTCTTTTGCCTTTATTGTATCAACTGCTTTGCAGTTGCTTTTATCTCAGTGCAAGCTAAAACAACACCGAAGAAACCTGAAAAACAGGAGGTCTAATTACTGTGACTATGCAACTGATGTGTTGTTGGGGTGCTTGCCCATATGACTGATCAGCAGTTGGGTAACAAAATAAACAAGCAAGATGTGTATATTCAAAGCACTAATGAGGTGTACACACTACATATATCATACTGATGCAATACGGATTTGCAGACCAGCTGTGAAAATAAAGACAGCATGAGTTGATCACACCAGACTGTAAAAGATTGAAGCCTGAGTGCCTGTTTCATGTATAAAGACAATATTAATCAGATAAACACATAGAAACCTGTATCTAACAGAGAGATGCAAGGTGCTGACAAATTGTGTGTAGATGGAAGCTGCAAATTTGGTTTGGACTCCTAGATTCCATTGCATGCTGTTTGGTCGCCAACACTCAGTATTGTTTTTACTTTTCATACTCCCTGAAAAAAATCACTGAGTTTCAGACAGATTCTTTGGCTGAATGTCATACAAAATTCCTCTTGGGTAAGAGGAAGAAACTTTGGAACAGCAAGTACTAATATTTCTGCAATATAAAAGGCCAGCCCTGGAATACCTGAGTCAAGGTCGCAGAAACATTAGCAGAAGCCAGTGGAAGAGACAGAAGATCCTTTGCAGAGATGTGACCTTGAAGATCTTGCCTTTGTCAGTGTTATCTGAATGTCTACTCTGTAAGCTAACTTCTTTCTTGATTTTTCTCCTTCTGTTTATATAAAGCATTGTAGAAACCTAACAGAACTGCTGTCATGACTGAAATACAAATTTTGAAGGGTATGTGCTGTTAAAGAAAGAAAAATACATGTATAGAGTAAAGACTTTAGATAAGCCATAAAGCCTGTAATACATTACACAAAAATAAGAGCAAGCACAGGCCAACAGCATCCTGGCTTGTGTCAGGAATAGCGTGGCCAGCAGGAGTAGGGAAGTGATTGTGCCCCTGTATTGGGCACTGGTGAGGCTGCACCATGAACATTGTGTTCACTTTTGGGCCCCTCAGAACAGGAAGGACATGGAGGTGCTGGAGTGTGTCCAGAGAAGGGCAATGAAGCTGCTGAAGGTTCTGGAGAATAAGTCTTTTGGGGAGCTGCTGAAGGAACTGAGGTTGTTTAGCCTGGAGGAGGCTGAGGGGAGACCTTATCGCTCTCTACAACTACCTGAAAGGAGGTTGTAGTGAGGTGGGTGTTGGTCTCTTCTCCCAAGTTACTAGTGATAGAACAAGAGGAAATGGCCTCAAGTTGCATCAGGGGAAGTTTAGATTGGATATTAGGAGAATTTCTTTACTGGAAGAGTGGTCAGGCATTGGAAGAGGCTGCCCAGAGAGTGGTGGAGTCACCATCCCTGGAGGTATTCAAAAAACATGTGGACCTGGCACTTTAAGGCATTGTTTAAGAGGCATGGTGGTGTTGGGTTGATGATTGAACTTGATGATCTTGGAGATCTTTTCCAACCTTCATGATTCTATGATTCTACCTTTGGTACGTGAACTGGTTTTGGCTGGGATAGAGTTAAATTTCTTCCTGGCAGCTAGTATGGGGTTATGTTTTGGATTGTGACTAAAACAGCATTGATAACACAGAGATGTTTTCATTATTCCTGAGCAGTCCTTACACAGGGTCAAGGACTTTTCGGCTTCTCACCCACCCCACCAGCAAGCAGGCTGTGTGTGCACAAGGAGCTGGGAGGGGACACACCTGGGACAGCTGACCCCAACTGACCTAAGGGATATTCCATACCATATGACATCACACCCAGCATATAAAAATGGGGTAAGAAGAAGGAAAGGTGGGATGTTCGGAGTTCTGGTGTTTGTCTTCCCAATAACCATGAAGCGTGATGAAGCCCTGCTTTCCTGAAGATGGCTGCACACCTGCCTGCCAGTCGGAAGGAGTGAATTCCTTATTCTGCTTTGCATGCACATTTACCTATTTAACTGTCTTATCTGGACCCACGAGTTTGCTCGCTTCTACCCTTCTGATTCTCTCCCCCATCCCACTTCAGGGGGGAGTGAGTGAGCGGCTGGGTGGGGCTGATCTGCCGGCCGGGGTTAACCCACAACAGTACCCTTAGTCAACATGAGCATGAATGGGGTTCCCTAGTCTTCCAACCCTGTAGACCTGCAACGTTTATCAAGCTGCAAAGGTTATACCAATATTGAACTATACCAATATTGAACTATAAGGTACTGCTGGTGGAGAGCAGATCTCTTAGCAGACTAGACTGTTAAGACAGAATTACAAAAAAAAAAAGCAATAGTAAAAGGGGCAGAATGGTCAAAAGTGCAAAGATACTGAAGGGATCAAAAAACTATAAGCCTGTTAAGACAGTGATCTGAGTTACCCAGAATTTTGAAAAGGATCTACCCACATTTTTTTCTTCTAAAAACACCTAAAGTTTTGTAACTCTACAGCTGTATTTTACCGGGACTCGGACAAGAGCAACAAACTTTTTGGGCAGAGAAAACTAAGACCAGCTGGATGAGAGCTAAAAACGTTGTGTGTTAGCTGGCAACACGGCAATAAAAGAGAAGTACACTGTGCTGTACTGGATGAGCACTGGTATGGCACTTCAGGCATAGGAGTGAGGAAAAAGGGAAGGGAGGAAAGAGGAAAAAAGCAAAAGCGGATATCTTCCTTAGCCTCTAATTTTAAATTATGCTTCTGCAGTATTTTTTTCACTTTGCTTAGTTTTCCTGGCCCTGGAATAAAAACTGGGGTGATCCTGTTTCTAGGACAAGTAGGAGGAGTGCAGGCAGAAAGGCATCGCAGTCTCTTGTGCTGTATGCTGACTGAAATGGTGAACCTTGTAATAATGCAAAGAGGCGCTCCAGAAGGCTACTTAGAACAGCTATTGAACACCTAAGAGCTCTGTTTAGTTTACAAGTTTATCCATAGTGTAAGGAGATTAATAAAGGGAGTATGGGAGAGACTAAAAGAAGTTATAGATCTCTTCTGATATGAAAGGCTGAAGCAGAAATAGGAAAAGAATGTTTGGAAACTGGTGAGATGGGGCCAGCTCTTACAGTAGGCCCAGAGAAGAAACAGAATTTGGGGGGACTAATGTCTTATGGCCCATATCCTGAAAACCTAGTTGGGATTCAAATCTCAGTCTGTGCAGTGTGGGAATTTCATATTTCAGTATGTTCTTCAGGATTAGTTGGAGAAATCAGGGAGACAATTTTTGCAGTCATTATATGTTTGATGAATTATAATCATAAATTTTGTAAAGATAATGTTCTGCAAAGAAGTGGTTCTTTGGAGGGTGGGAGGAATCACTTTAAAGGATAAGTTCCCCAACACAGAGGCTGCATATGAAAGTATAAAAGAATATTCCAGCATAGAGAAGAGAGAAGACTTTCTCTGAGATCAGAGAGCTCACACCTAGTAACAGATTTCAGTTTTAGAAACAGCACAAGCAAGAAGTGAAACATCAAGTCTCTGAGGACATAATCTAGAATTCGACTTTTCCTTCATAGGATATTAAGGAATATAAAAAGCCTGCCTAATTTTAACTGACTTGCATGCTTGTTTGGAAACATCAGTCAGGATCTGGCTGCTCTGACATGTTTTTTGTTGGCTGGCATTCTGATGTGTTTGCACTGGATACAATATGTACTTATTATCGTATCATATCTTGCCAGTAAAGTAAGATAGCAGCAGTGGTTCACATTATGAAACAAATATTTTGGGGAAAATATAAATACCTGATTTTGCACTCTAACAAGGAATTTTAAAAAAAATCTGGTCTCAGTGTTTAAATGAAAGACTTGGCTGCTTATCTATACCTTTACATACCTAGTCTTCATTTCAACTATTGTACTGTCTAATTCATTATGTGATCCTTATGGCTGTATACAGTAGGTCATCTCAATTTCAGGGCATTGTGGAGGAAAAGGTAAGTTAAGGTTACTGCTCTGCTAAATACTTGGGTAGTCACAGAATCACAGAATCCCAGGTTGGAAGGGACCTCAGGGATCATCTAGTCCAACCTTTCTAGGAAGAGCTCAGTCTAGACAAGATGGCCCAGCACCCTGTCCAGACGACTCTTGAAGGTGTCCAATGTGGCCGAGTCAACCACTTCCCTGGGGAGATTATTCCAATGGTTGACTCTCCTCACTGTGAAAAATTTCCCCCTCGTGTCCAATCGGAATCTCCCCAAGAGCAACTTGTGTCCGTTCCCCCTTGTCCTCTCCACGGGACTCCTTGTAAAAAGGGATTCTCCATCTTCTTTGTAGCTACCCCTTAGTCCATACTGTACAATTTATCTGTTTGCTGGGGTAAATTACCTTTTCTAATTTGTTCTACAGATATAATAATCTGATATTGAAATTCTGTCTTAAAGTTCTACTTTGTTGGAAGGGAAGAGAAAAATCTATAAATATGACATAATTTCAACCTACTTAATAGTAATAGTTTACACTCTGCTTCTACAGTGACCTGCCTATGTGTTTGACAACATGCAGTATGCATACTCCCAATTGTTTAGCAGTTAGGGTCTCTAGTATGGCTATAGTCTTAACCACTTATCTCTCATTACAACAAGGGAAATAGTTGGATGTTTTCACTAATGTTTAGCCCAAAATAACGGCTAGGTGTGTTTAGGTAGTGGCAACACTTTCCCTAAGGTAGAACACAACCTCTCAAGATCCCCTTCCATCTTAGGCAAGGTATCAGTCCCTTATCTGGCAGACCATAGAAGCAGTGTTTTGTTTGTTTGAGATGATGATCTACTCAGCAATTACAAAAACCCTCGAACTGGTAAACATGAAACATAGTCTGCCTGAAGATGGCAGTATTTGATCTGGAAGAATAAATCCTGGCAAGAACTGCAGCTTGGATCCTGTTTTATTATTCATTGTACCACAGCACCTAAGTGACAGGCTGTCAATAATTAAAGGGAGGGTAGGAGAAGAGAGGGCACATGTTTCACAGTCTTCTGACCTGCCATAATTTTTTCTTCTCTCTCAGCATAAAGATTATCTAGTAAGCGTGTAGTAATAACCTATTTACAGGCATTACAACAGCTGCATTCCAGTCTCCAGCATCCTTTTCCTAGGAAATCCTTAATTTCAGGTTTTTTTTGGTTTTTTAATCATTTACCAATTAAGATTTTTTCCTATAATGAAGTGACAATGCTAAATGTCAGCACTGTATTGCTTCCATTTCACAATTTAAGTGTTTGAGAACACATTGAATTTACAGTAATAAAAACCATTTTGTATCCATATATTTAAAGATTAGCTGTGAAATACCATGTTTAAATCAAAATTATATGCAACTTTGAAGGGCCTACCACCTTAGGAGAAAATAAAGTTTGTTACTTAATAAGTATTCACTCTAGATTTTGTCTTTGAAAGGGATTTGAAGATCCCTTTCTCCTGCATACACCAGGGTAGGTAGGGTGATATTCTGCACTAAGTCAGGCATGTAAGCATACCATTTACCTCTATAATTACTTTCAAAAGCTCAGCGGCTTGCTTACTTTACCTCAGTCTATATAGTCCCCACAACTAACACTTAAAGCAAGGAGTTCCTGTAAACAGTGAGATGCAAAGGACTGATGGGGGAAGCATCATACCTGCAGATTTTGACGTCCCAGTCCAAGTGACTGGTGTGCATTTACAATTGGACTGGGCAGAGATAGCCTTTGGCAAGTCTAGATCAATGCTTAAATTTTGCAAGGCTTTTGCAAGACACCAGAACTGTTACACAGTACTCCAGAAATTGGGCTGCCTTTTTTTTTTTTTTTTTTGTCAGGATTTTTGGTTTGTGTTTGGTTTTTGGCTGAAGGGGTCACAGGCATTCCAAGGACACAAAGAAAAAGAAAGGAGAAGCTGTACAGGGAAGTCCTTAATGCATAGAAACATGACAATTTAAGTAGTTGGTGATTTTAACTGGGATCATTATTTCTAATCAAGGCTTGTCAGCAGATTTCACTTCATTTAATTTGTGTTGGAGACTGATCTTGGAAGGATTTATAATAAAACCAATCACAGTAATTTAAAAGTTTTACAAGAGATAGGAAGAATTCTAAAAAAAAACAGGAGGTGTTTTAAAGCATGGCTTCCAAACAGGATTCATACATGTCCCTTCAAGTACAAACAAAGAAACATCCCACCCATGCCACTCCTCCCATATACCTCCCGTATACCTCTAAGGAAGAGGAACAGGAAAATTAGATTGTAGGAAAATTAGATTGCAGGCATGCACAGAGAGAAAATACAATCTGTCTAGGTATAGGATGGCTAAGTATAAGACCAGATGCTAAAGCCTTTTGAGAACAACCCAGCCAAGATAAGATTCTCTGATTTTTTGGGGTAGAAATAAGTGCAGCAAGGTAGAGGATTTTGTCTTGACAACCCCCAAGATAGCAAGTAAGATAGCAAGTAAGATAGCCCATGACAATTTTCCATGAAAAGACATGTTTGCAGAATCACTTTCAGGCAAAATTTGTAAGAAATCTTTACAATAGATTTATAAATTAGTAACATCATTCATGTCATATTCTCCTCCTTTCCTCCTTCATCTCTCTGTCCTGCCCACAAATGTTTCTGTTTCAAGCAGCCAAACAGCAGAATGGCTGAAAATAGATGACTCCCACTGCCAGATTATTCTGCCTAGTTACTGTCTATTAGGCTGATGATATAAGCTTATAAGTTTGGCAGATGCATATATATATATATATATATATAAAATAATATCAAGCATGGCTAAAAGATTTTTTGAAAAGGTAGTCTTCAGTTTTGTAGCAACATTTTTAGGCAGTGCCAACTCCCTGCAGTCTCTGTCTTTGAAAAGAAATTGGGGCCTTTGCCAGAATTCTTGTTAACTACTCCTGGCAAAAATCTACAGGCAAACTGGCCCTTTATCTGGAAGCAGCAGCTGCAGCACCACATTTCAGAGAAACTGCGTCTCTCAGTAACCTCTCAAAACTTCATCACCTTGCTCCCATAAGAGCAGCTCTATTAAACATTTGTACTCTTGCAAAATGCATATCCCTAAAACTAAAGAAATATCTAACAGGCAAATATAAAAATTCTAGGAAGACAAGAGACACCTTGACAGGTTATATGAATGCTGCTGTTAGGATAGTTTACATTTCTGCATTTTGCACATTTTAGTAAGATAGGATATATTCCTAAAGGCTTGACCCACATTGAATGAAATGCACGTATCTTCCGTCTGTCACCATGGCAGGGAAACACATGTGATATGTATTATGAGATCAGCTACCCTACCTAGAAAAAGAAACACATTTCTGGGTGCACAAGCCTGTTTGGGTTCCATGCTGTCCCATAGCTGAGGGATGGGAGGGAACAAAACTGCTTGAATTAAAAGAAGTATAAAATAAGCTTTGCACATTTCATGTGCACATTTTAACTTTTCCTGCTGGTGTATTTCCAAAGAAAGGTAGAGATTGTTTCAAACCATGAATGTTAAGTCATAGCATGAAACTGTCCCAGTGGCTGCATGCAATATTGTGCTTACATTGTTTACTGTTGGACCCAACTCACCAGTTTTTATCCATGTGCAAAGTTCAGCATAGCTATGAAGGACTTAAGGTTGTGTGGTCAAGTCCTGAATTATGTACTGCGACAGTTCTACTACACTAGAAGATTAAGTGAAGGGTCCTGCTGCAGAAGTGTAAGTGTGTAGGAGCTGCCAGAGACAACTGTGGACAGTTATTGTCTCCTGCGCTCAACATGAGACTTACCAAATTGGCTGCTGCTTCACTCTTCTTATGCATTTGTCTAACAATATCTGGCATGTGGGCATGGAGGGAAAAGATCTTGTGATGCAACCAGCTGGCCTTAGCTGTCAACAGGCTGCGTCTGGTAAATGGGATCTCAGGCTGGGAGAAAGTCCACAGTGCTACTTTCAAGGAAGTGAATAGGACCAGGGACCTCTCTCCCACCTGTGCGTAAACGTGCTGTAAAAGAGGTGCTCTTTTTGGTACTTAGGCTCAGCTTTGCTGTTAGGGACTTAATATGCAGTTTTCACAATAATTTTTAAATAAACATGCTACAAAGCTAGGCAGAAAAAAAAAATTTCTGATACTTCCTTTAGACTAAAAGAACTATGAGCAAGAAATACAGAAGCATTTGAAAAGTGATTTTCCAAGTATTAAAACAGCAAAAGTTTAGCTTGCTTTATGTAGGTTTGTTCAGAAAAAAAAATCCACAAAACAACTGTCTGAAAATGTTACATAGAAAAATTGATTCTTACTCTAACTGCTCAGGCTGTTGCAGAGACCTTGAAAAGTTCTTCAGGTGCTTTAGAGGAGTCTTGAAAGCCAGTGCCCACTGTAGATCTTGATCACTTGGTGAAAACTTTTAGCCTTGAATGTCTAACTCATGTTTTCAAAATGTGTCTTGGGCATACAAACCAAGACCATCAAAGTACCTAAGGAACAATGTAAAGCTGTTCTTTCATTTTGTGAATGTATCCAGCATTTTCAGACATATAAATGACAGCATACTCTTTTGACCTTCTGAACCCTGATGGGTGGTGTTTGTTTTTTTCTTTGGCAAAGCTTACATCTCCTAATATTATTGTTGCAATCCATAAAGTACAGTATATTTCTCTTCTACCTGCATGTGCAGTGCATGACACCATCTAGCCTGCAGGCAAATATAATTCAGAGGATTCAGAGAGAGGTGGTTCCATTCTGCAGTACAAGCAAAGGACAGCATGGCATGGCTATGGTGGTTGCAGAAAGCATCATACCATTATAGTATAATCACCAGCAAAACCACTGCATGTCAGTGCTTGCAAGAACTAGAGCATATGCTGCCTAATTTTGCAGAATGACATCGCTATACTTCTGAAATGTAATATTTACTCAGCTTCTTTTCAGAAACCTGCAAACTGTCTTGTTAAAAAGTGGGATTATTTAGAAGTAATTGCACAAGTTGCTTGTCACATACAATATTCCTTTACTGCTTGAGAAGTAGTCTCTCAGCTGCAGTTAATTTGGGCAGTAGTGCCTAATATTTCCTAATTAAAGATCTGTATTCCCTGTGGATTATCCTGTGTCTTATTCTTCACTTTTTACATTGATGTAAATTTGAATTGGTTATGATTATGTTTCCTGTTAAATATTCAGAATTAAGTTCTTTACTCAAATAAATGCTTTGGTCATAATCCGGCTGTATAAAATAAGCTAAAGTCACTTTTCAATATTATTAACATAGAGTTAAAGTTGCCCTGTGGAGCCTTATGCTCTTTCAGAATGTTTTGTGCAGTGACAAGTCTTTGAAAAGCAAAAAATGTTATTTTAACAGGTGCCTCAGATGTCTCATGACACTTTCTGTGCAGGGTCTGGTAGTAGGTTCTGCAAATTATCTGTATGAAATCAAACTCTATTAACTGCGCGAAGAGTAGTTATGTTGAATGAGGTAGGAATGGTGGAGAGACTAGTGGGAACAGCTTGGTGAAGTTGTAATTTTGATAGGAAAACAACTGGAACATGGAGACAAGATCAAAGGAAAGATGCACTTGGCCTGCCTCGTTTTACTGTTCTCTGCATTTTCTTAGAAGTGTTTAGATACTTGTTGATATGGGATTGTCAGTGTTTAGGTGGGCTGTAGTACTGTGTACTGTATGTAGTACCGTACATGTTGGGGGTGATTGCAAAGTAAGTCCTTCTCCTGTGGGAATCTGTGCTGATGAAAGGAAAAGTGAATTAGTCCTACCTACAACTCTTCAAATCCTCAGGTACAGTAGTAGGGCGTGCACAAAGTAATCTCATGTTTCCTCCGTAAAGCATGTGGAATTCACGTTCAAAGCATTTTTTTCTAAGAGAAATAGTATTTCAAGTTAAAAAAAAAAGTTTTCTCTAAAGTTATTTTAATATTAAAATCAGGGGCTGCAGATTAAAGTTCTTATCTGAATGTGAGAGAACAGAGAAATACAACTATTTCAGTTTGCTCATGCCCATTTCAGCTGGCATACCACTTACGGGCACACCACCCCAGGAAGCCATTAAGCCATGAAACTTGGATCTGTTATCAACAAATGCATTTTAATGTTTCTACCCAAATCAGCTGTTCCAACCAGTTGTTTGCTGATCATTTGATTTGCCTGTTCCAGAGATAACACACTTTTCATATTTAATTATTAAGAATTTTCATACACATCAATGGGGCACTTTTGGGAACAGCATAGATGAACTGGAAAATGGATTCCTGAGTAGCAGTTATGTAATACTTATCTTTTTGGAAGTTAATTGAAAAGATAAGCCTCCCCTTCTTTTCCTTGTAGTCCACAGTTCTGAAACAGCTTTTTGTAAGGAAGAGCCTTTATGCTGGCACTGGCAGTCACAGCCACAAGTGAGAGAAGGACAGAGGGCTTTTCTGCTGTCTTGGAAAGGAAGTCTTAGCCGACATTGAAATAGCAATGGCTTCAAAAGTGCAGGAAAGAAGAAAAAAAGAATAATGTGAGCCTTTTCCCTGTTTGCTTGGGGAGCTGTACACAGCAAGTGTGTCTCTTATAGGAGAAAGTGACTTCTAAAGATTAATGAATTCAGATTCACGTTGCCATGAAGAGAGAATAAAACTGTTATCTACATGCACAGAAGGGGAATATGAGGCACAGGCAGGATAAGACAGCCTATAGTCACATAGAAAAGCTGTGGCAGAATAAGAAATAGGATACAAAGCTTGCCAGTCATTTCCTATGATCTCCTTACTTAACTTATTTCCCCCTAATAAGGGCTGGGAATGAATTTAGTTCCAAATCTTAATACTAGAACCTCACATGGGGGAAAGGAGGAGAAGTGTTCAGGGCTGTCGTGCTTCCCTGAAAAACACTATCTCTGAGACAAATCCTAAAGTGCTGGAATGTCTTAAAATGTCTGAAATTATTCAACTTCTTTAGGATTAAATATTCTGAAGAATTCATGATGCAAAGTGTGTGAAATAATTTGGAGATGAAAAGGGAACAGTTTCCAGTTTGAAGATATTTATTTTGAGTCTTCAGATAATTATATATTATTTCTTGACATATAACTTGTGATCTATCAGCTTGAAAGGCTCCAGAATATAAGAAAATCAAGTCTTAATTAGTATATAAATGGAAAATTATAAACCCACCCTCCTTTCTCCTTTGCAATGCATTTGATTTGACAGCATTTAAAAGTCATTGCTAGAATTTGTCTGTCTGTAGTGGGTTTTGTTTTGTGTTGTGGGGTTTTTTTTCACTTTTACAGTATTATATCAGTATGTCCCAGCTTTTGGTTCACAAGCAATATATTGCTTACAAGATCTGACCACACATATTGTCTGTCCTTGCAGCCTACTTTGACAGGAAGTGTAATAAAGATGTTGCCTTTATCGTTACTTGCTCCACAGCTTCCCAAGGGTCAAGTAAAAGTTGATGGCAAGTTATTCATAGCAGTAAAACTGTTTGAAAAAAATAACTTTACTCTGGACTTGGGGAGAGTGATTGTGGTGGGTTGACCATGCTGGCTGCCAGATGCCCACCCAGCTGCTCTGTCACTCCCCCTCCTCAACTCAACAGGGTAGAAAATAAGATGGTAAAGATTGTGGGTCAAGATTAAAGGCAAGGAGATCACTTACCAGTCACCATCATGGGCAAAACCAACTGGACTCGAGGAAATGTAATTTAGTTTATTGCCAGTTTAAAGAATAGAGTAAGACAGTAAGAAACAAAGACAAAAGCCAAAACCACCTCCCTCCAACCCTTCTTCCCAAGCTCAACTTTACTCCTTCATTCCCAACTCTTCCACCTCCTCTGCACCAAGCAGAGCAGGGGGGCAGGGAATAGGGGTTGTGTCCACTCCATAACAGTTCTTCTCTGTGGCTTCTTCTTCCTCAAACTTTTCCCCTGCTCCAGAATGCAGTTCCTCCCATGGGATACTGTCCTTCATGAACTTCTTCAAAATGGGTCCTTCCCCCGGGCTGCAGTTCTTCAAGACTGTTCCAGCATGGGTCTTCTCCACAGGAGAAGCAGTCCTTCCACAATGGATTACTCCAGCACGGATCCTCCACATGCAACAGATTGGGCCAGGAAACCTGCTCCTGCATGGAGCTCAAGTGTGGGCTTCCCACAGGCTGCAGCTTCCTTCAGGACATCGCTATCTGCTGTGGCATGGGGACCTCCACTGACTGCAATGTGGATATGTGCTCCACTATGGACCTCTGTGGGCTGCAGGTGGATAATCTGCATCAGCATGGTCTCCTCCAGGGGTTGCAGAGGAATTTCTGCTCCAGCACCTGGAGCCCCTCCTCCCCGTCATTCTTCACTAAGCTTGGTGTCCGCAGGGCTCTTTCTCCCACATTTTTCTTGCTCCTCCCTCTCACAGCTGCTGTGCAGTGTTTTTTACGTTTCTTAAATATGTTAGTACAGTCACCACCATCTTGGCTGAGGGGCTCAGCTGTACCCTCTGGTGGGTCCACTGGAGCTGGATGGAATCCACTGTGTCCAGCATGGGGCAGCACCAGCCTCTCCTCACAGAGGCTGCTCTGCAGCCCCCTCTGCCAGCACCTGGGCATGAACACCCAATGCAGTAGTGCAATACTTGATGGAGAACCTTTTAGTTTCTCTGTTGGAAGTTAGAGACTACTCTATACATTTTGCTGAAATAATGTATGAAGCTATCATAAATACCCATTTAGAATAGAACACAATAGAACAATAGAAGAGTAGTTCAGTTGGAAGGGACCTACACCGATCATCTAGTCCAATCGCCTGACCACTTCAGGGCTGACCAAAAGTTAAAGCATGCTATTAAGGATATTGTCCAAATGCCTCTTAAATGCTGACAGGCCTGGGGCATCAACCACCTCTGTAGGAAGCCCGTTCCAGAATTTGCCCACCCTCTTGGTGAAGAAGTGTTTCCTCATGTCAAGTCTGAACCTCCCCTGGCGCCGCTTTGAACCATTCCCAGGCGTCGTGTCGCTGGATCGCAGGGAGAAGAGATCAGCACCTCCCTCTCCGCTTCCCCTGCTCGGGAAGCCGTCGAGAGCAATGAGGTTGCCCCTCAGCCTCCTTTTCTGCAAACTAGACAAACCCTGTGTCCTCAGCCGCTCCTCACAGGACATGCCTTCCAGCCCTTCCAGCAGCTTTGTTGCCCTCCTCTGGACGCACTCAGGTGCCTTCGCACCCTTCGTGAACTGCGGGGCCCAGAACCGCACACAGCGCTCAAGGTGAGGCCGCTCCCACGCTGAATACGGTGGGATAATCACCTCCTTTGGCTGGCTGGCTGTGGCTGTGTTTGATGCTCGCCAGGATGCGGTTTGCCCTCTTGGCTGCCAGGGCACACCGCTGACTCCTGTTGAGCCTGCTGTCAACCAGCACCCGCAGATCCCTTTCTGCAGGGCGGCTCTCCAGCCGCTCCTCTGCCAACTTACACTTGTGCCCAGCGTTCCTCCCTCCCAGGTGCAGAATCCAGCACTTGTTCTTGTGAAATTCCACACCAGTGATGATTGCCCAATGCTCCAGTCTGTGTAGATCCCTCTGCAAGGCCTCTTGTCCCTTGAGAGAGTCAACAGCACCTTGTCAACTTGCTAATGGTGCATTTAACTCCTGCATCCAGATCATTGATAAATATATTGGACAGAAACAGTCCTAGAATTGAGCCCTGAGGAACACTGCTGGTGGCTGGATGCCAGTGAGATGTAGCCCCATGCACTACAACCCTTTGAGTCCTGTCCTTCAGCCAGTCCTTCCCCCAGCGCACCATGAACCTGCTCATCCCACAGATGGACAACTTGTCCAGAAGGAAGCTGTGAGGGCAGTATCAAGAGCCTTACCATAGCAAAAGGTATTGTCTTATAGTATATACCCTTTTATGAATGTTTCTTCAGTCTTTAGTACTCATATCCTTTAAGCCAGAGAAGACAATCTGCTAATCCAGGCAGTTATAGTTGAGTACATAGGGCTTTGCACTCCTCACAGCTACTTGTTCTGATGGCAAGCAAGCTTTCCTTTTAAGTATTTGTGTAGCTATAGAGCTACTTATTAATTCAGAGTCTGCTGTATAAATGCTTGACAGCTGAGCATGTTCAACAAGGTGGCAGGACATCAAAGAAGAAGGTAGCCTCTTTGCTCTGCCTGGGGCTGCTCTGTGCCTGGAGGAAAAAGATCATACTCTCTCTGAGGGTCTCTGCAGTGTGGGCTGGGACAGGAGAAGATGACAATAGCCTACTGGGCAAGGCCAGGCAGAGAGCAGTGACAAAGGACTGACAGAAACACCAACTTTCCATAGGGATTTGGAGGAGCCCAGGTTCTTGAAAGTCCATGGTAACTCAGGAGGCCAGTAAAAGTTTTTTGCCTCAAAACGAACCTAAAGGAGAGAACTGTCTTACCAGCACAGTGGACAAGGCAAGGAAAGGTTCATGCATGAATCCTTTAATTTCAGACTGTCTCCATTTCTATCATGTTTCCTAAAAACTTTGCTCTATTCTAGTTTGTGTTCAAAGAAATGACAACCTTAGGCACTCAAAGCCAGCCTGTTGTATAGGTGGGACCACTCCAAAATTCTCATTAAACGGGGGTCCCAGTATAATTTGCATTGTACTTTTATAAGTTATATACGAGCTGCTTCTGTCATCTTGCTGAGTCACAGGGCTTTCAAAAAAGGCAATAATGTTCTTTGCTTAACATGCATTTATCATTTGTAGTCCATTTCCTGAGTATTTTGTACAGCATTTTGAAGGGACTCATTACTGAGGATAGGTATATCATTAGTGAACATGCCAGCTAAAAATAACTGAATAGGATTATCTCATTTTATTTATAGCTTCACAGAAGATAGGAGTTAACACCATAGGCCAGGGCATAATGTTAAATTGTTTTCTGCCACACTCGGTAACTTACAGTAAATTGCAGTAGGGACCTACTCACCAGAAAAACAATTCCCCCCCCCAACTGTCACATTAAGTCTTCCGCTTGTATTACAGCTTTAAAAAAATCTTAATCTCTCCAAAGGTAACGAGAGAGAAGGAGAGCAACAACCCAAAACTTGAGTCCCACTCTGAATCCAGAACCCGTTGACCATAGCTGCTTGGTAACTGTTGCAGACATGTGCATACAGCACAGCATTTTATTTTTTTCTTTTTTGAGATGTTAAGACAGTTAGCTATATAGTTTACAGTACTTTCTTCCTTGCTGATGTGAACCAGCACTGATGGTTGGGTCAGCAGCATGCTTTTCCTCCTGCGGTGCAAACTATTTTTTGATGGCGGTGTCTGGTTTTGATGGCACTGGGCCACAGTGGGTCCAGGAGCATATCACACATGAGACAAGCTGAATGGTCAAAAAGGAGTCCTAAGTGTGCCCCAAACTTTGCAACTGCAGAGGGTTCCTAGGCAAGACATGCTTGCATGGGCCTGCCCACCAAGGTCTGCCTCTGGCTGTGAAAGGAAGGTGCAAAATATTGCTTTTTTTTTTCTTTGTCAGGTTGGAAATACTTATGAATTCTAAACCACAGATCTGGGAATTGGTTTCCTCTCAATCTATGAGTCTGATACATCAACCAGAAATCCAAGTGCCTCACACTGAATGCAGACATTTAGCTAGGGAAGTGATTTCAACTGAACAGCAACTTGTCATCAAGTTTAGCATCTCCCACTGAGTTATCATCAAAGCTTATCAGAAGAGATTTAACTTTTCATTTTTTTAGTTTAAGAGAATTTCAAATAGTTACAATAGTAGTTGCTTTACATCTAGTTGTCTTTTTAGAAGATTCAAACTTGGTTTTTGCATGGTGGCACTGCATTCTGTACGTATTGAATATATAAAATTAATTACAATCACTGGCACTACAGGCAACCACTAATTTTTAGCTTTAACTCTGCATTTCTGCATACATCTGATAGGGAGTTACCACATGCAAAAGATGAGACTTTTGGTGTTTACAAGTGAAAAAGCTTTTATCTTTAGAAACTCTCAAACAGCTTTGTTACTGGCTGCATAGGAGTACCTAGGAAGAACCTCAGAAGTTGAAAAGGTCAACTTTGAACGCATATAAAAGGTCAATATAGGTGTCCAGGACTGAATCCTGATCTCCCTGAAATAAATCAGAGATTTGTTCATAATTAACTAAAAAAATGTATTTCTTTTCTGTGAGTTTGTTGCATGAAAGCTACCAGATTAATCTGAACAAATGCTGCTTGGTGTTTTAGAGAGATGGCAATTTGTACCATAGGCTTATCCATAATTACGGATTCTATACTCACTTAAAATTCAATGACAGCAACTGCTTCACGTACAGTGAGCTCAAGGTTAAAGTCATATTCTATAATATAAGACATTTAGATGAGGTATTGGTGATTTAAAAAATGTAAGAGAACGTAAAATTATAAGTCCCAGGTTATAATAATATTGAGCCTTATTCCCAGGTGGTAACCATACTGACGGTTATAATACCCTACAAATTTGAGGGGTTTTACATATTGAGCAAGACCATCATTAACAGACGATGGGTTAAAAAAAGTATAAGTCGAAAATATTAGGCATTTTGAATTAGTTTAGAGTAAAAAAAATGCTTTGGGGGACTCTGGAAAACCCTGGATTGGTTTTTTACCTGTGTTTTCTTAAAGTAGTCAGATCAGCAGCAACATTTTTTCAGAAGTTTTCAGAGGAACTAATTACAACAGCATCTATACTAAATTCCTGAAAAATAATTAACCATGAATTTGTAAATAAAAAATAAAAAAACAAACCAAAACCCGAACAAGACAAACCACAATTTCCTTCCCCCTGCCCCACCTCCCCTTACCTCCCCCCCATATCGCAGGATCAAGATAGGTTTCTTACCTGAGTCAATTCCTTGTATGGTCATTTATTGTAATGATGTTTACCTTTGAAGTGTACTAACTATAGCAACACGTAACCCAGCAATACCAAATTTTCAAAAACAAAGCCATAGAAGTATTGATCTATGGAGACAAGGAATTTCTTCCTTCTTCCTCCTTCCAGAAAGGCAAGGATAGTATTTTAGATGAATGCAAAAGGAGCCGTTTCTGTTCATGCAGTTGATGTCCTTCTGAAAGAACACAAGTCCAATACTTCTATTCTAGCAATTGTAATATTATTTTCCACTTCACTTAACATGGGAAATTTTAACAGGAAAATGTGCAGTAAGTACTGCTGTCATAACTGGCATTGTATAGTTGCAAAATAATGTACCCAAGGCTTCAGAACTGCAACTGGTATCAAATGGTTGAAGTTATATGACAGTGACTTACTAAGATTAAACATGGACGATATAATATAAATATTGTGCCTTTGCAATTTTCTCAGAGGTCACCTGTATACTGACATCCTGAAGTGGAAGTGCAGCTCCACAACAGCAGAAGGCAGTGGATCTCGGTAAGAGGTGTCAGCAGAACAGGTGCTGCTGCTACACCACCAGTGAAACCCTCTCCCAAAACACACTACAGCCAAGGAATTACAATACCCTCCACATGCGTTGTGTCTGTAGGCAGCATGTGCATTTTACTGAGATTGCAAAATGTTTGTTACAAATTTCTCATTAATAGCTATCTTTTTATACACCTAATATAAGATGCACTCCAGCTGCCATTACTAACTTGAGCAAAGCAATTAACGTAGTAACTGTGCTCAACTCAGTAAAACAGCTATGAAAATTCCCTCTGCTCTAACTAGTTAGTACCCTCAGAAATGGTTTAAAACTATACATGTTATGCCACATATTTTTAAAAAAGAATTACACAGACCCCTCTTTGATAAGGAGTCCTTCTCTCCATCCCAAGGGGTCTGTCTCACAAGTTGGCAGTAGATACTGCTTGCTTGTGATTTAGATCCCAGATCTTTGCTTTCAGGTAAAGCTTGAGCCTAAACAGCAACCTAAAAATGAACCCTTCTCATGTGAGGAATTAGACTCTTGAAGAACAAACACAGCGTCACATGGAAGTACATGAGATAGTAGCTGTGGGAAGGTGTGAAAAGGCATGAAAAGATTCAGAGGAATACTAAGTTTGAAAGATGTGACCGTTTTATAAATAACATAGATTAAGAGAAAAATGAGCAGGCAGAACCAGCAAGCCTCTGCATTCATCAGCCTGTAGCATCATGTAAAACGGATGAAGACAAAGCAAAATATAAATAAGGTAGGATCCTTTTGCTAAAGGCTGACAAACTGATTCTGTGGATCACAAAACTAGTAATGTAGTTTGCTTGCTATATGGAGTTGCCCAGAACAGTGGACTTACATATTGGATGAGAGCTGAGGAGTCATGAACCATCTATAACATATGCTAGAAGACTGAATTATTATCTCTTCTGTGGGTTGTCTTTGTAAGAAACAATAGATGTTAAAAACAGAGATAAAAATGGAAGTATTCCTAATTCCAAGATTAGTGCCTGAAAAAAGAAGACTCAGCAGAAGATAGGTATGCAAATGTTACAGCTAGATTAAAGTTATGATAAAAGAAATCAGAATAAATCTTTTGATATATTACATTTCTAAATAATAGCAATGTTGTTTGCAAAACCGGCAAAAGCTATTTCTTGGACTAACAGCCTAAAAGTGCTAAAGCAAAAGGACAGAATGATTAAATGATACAAATAATAATTTAATTAAATTTTACAAAAATTAAATGTTACAAAATGATCTAAAGACTTAAGTGCTTTTTTTCCCAATGGAATTGATAATCTAGAATTAAGTTTCTTAGTTATCGTATTCATTGCATGTAGAGGATTAGAACCTGGAGAACGGGATCCACAGACATCAGCATGCTCTGAATCTACTTGTTATATTGGGCCTCAAATGGAAGACAGCAGAGGAGCATCTGGCATCTAAATCTTACTGGAATACTTGTGATGCAGTACCAAGAAGCTTAGTGTTGTTAAGATTTAGGTTCTGCTCATGCCTAAAAGTCAGAAGTTATGCTTTAGGGGACTGAGCTGGTGAAAACTGAATATGATGGGATGAGACACCAACTGAGTAGCTGTCTGCCAAATACCATCTTGGAATCTGGTTCCAGAAGTACCAGTGCATTTTAGCTCAGGGTAGAAGTGACAATAAATACAAAGTGGGGAAGATTCCAAATAAATAATTTTTAAGGGAAGAAGAAGAAGAAAGATAATTTAATCCTAGCAGTCTACTTATTTAGGCTTTTTCAGAATTGTCTCCAACTTTTTTTCATTTACTGCAAATTCAGTACTTAGTGTTGGTTTCTTTTCCAGAAACAAAAAATCCTGAAGACAGTATCTTGTCCTACTCAGTCTACCCTGTACTTTGTAAACAGCAGGTTATGTACTGACCTCTGTTCCTCTGTATCAATATTTCTAATGGTCAGTGTCTCCAAATGGAGAAACTGCTGTGCTACAGTAAGCTATTTGGCACTGTTTGTTGCATGCTGACTTGTCAGCATTAGTACTCCTTTGCATTAGACTGAAGCATCAAGGTATAAAGTATTTACAGTCTGCTCATTTTCTATCCCCGAAAGGGTTTTTCCTTGAAGAGGTGAAAAAACCTGATTTTTCTCTGTTCGGTAGTTTTCATTTCATACTTGTGTTGCTTAAGTACTGTTCTGTACCTAAGCTGCCATTGGAACAAGAATCATCGATAATGGATGAGCTTTAAGTTTTTCTGGTAATGTTTGGATTTGAAGTTTGTTCTGTTTCACAACATACTCCAGCAATAGGTGTTAAATCAAGACAGTTTAAAATTCAATTAAAGGACAATTTGAGAAACTTATTTGAGTTCAGCTAGGTGAAGAAGGCCCGAAATTTCTCATTAACCTGTGATATGCTCTAGTAAAATTTACCTTGAATACACTACATTTTTGTTATAAGAATGACTTTTAGAAGCTGAGTTGCGTTAAGCTAGACATGTATGTAGAGCTGTATGGAGAATAAAAACACATAACTGCTACTTTTTTTTTTTCTAGCAGGAACTCTTCTTCTCTTGGACATGGCAAGAGTTGTAAGTATCTTCACTAAACAAGGAGGGTCTAGCCTACATTTCTGTGATATGAAATAATTTCAGTGGATTTAATTTGCAGTCAGCTTGAGAATTGACTCAACTCTTCACAAAATTTCTTCTTATTCTTGTTGTTTCAAATGTAAGGTCACATGAATAGTGTCTATGTAGATTTCATAAACAGTGTTCAAATATATTTATTGGTTCAGATTTCCCTTTTAAAGCAAAGCTTTAAAGCAGCAGGCAGCAAAAGCTATTAAATATGTATGGTTTTATATATAGCTAAACCAGAAAGTTCTGTCTCACAATGCTTTGCTTTGATTTTTAGTTAAATCTCTCTTCCAAGCTTTGTTCTGAAGGTATTCCTATATGCAGCTGTCCCAGGCAGAAAGGATGGAAACTCCGTCTAGCTTATCTTCCTCATTTTTTTAACTCAAAATATGAAAAATTATTCAGCAAAAAGAGCTAAGCAAAAACTAGTTCCCATTCCTTACCAATAAGAGTCTTTGTCTAAAGCATCTTTGATAACTGCTGATACTTTTTTTTTTAAATTTAACTAGGATAAAAAGATAAGTAGAGATGCATTCATGGTTTTGAGGTAGTGGAATATATTAGGATTTGAATTACTTATATTGTATGAAGCCACAAGACCATAAAATAATTTTAAAATATTTTAATCCCAGAGTATTGAATCAAAAATCACACTGCTGAAATTTCTCCTGCTCAGCCTTTTCTCTAACATCAGACATCTGGTATAGCTTACATTGATTTTTCTGTAGACAAAAGATTAGATTACAATGAAAAATAATAATCACAGCAAAGTGGTTTATATTTAACCACTACCTAGCACATAGATCAGAACAAGATGAGAAAAATAAGACCATGTGTACATTGAATATCTTGTATTTGCTGTACCGTTGTTTTTTCTCATTACCAAAGTTAATTATTGTCCAATTAGCATCATCCTCTAGTACATTAATAAATACATGCATTACTCCTGTTTTCATATGGAGTCCTTGTATCAGTACATTCATTGCTGTGAGTTTGCCTGATATGAAAAAAATATATTCCCTTATTCTGTGCAGCTAATGATGCAGTATTTTCTTGCTGTTTCCATGAATTGTCTGTGCTGTATAGTTAGATGAGTTTTGTTCAGATATGCTGCATTGCCTTTATCCACTGAGACTGTGTGTCAGAAGAGACACACTTAGAGACACACTTTAAACTTAGTTTGGTGTTCTCTGCTTGACAAACCTCTGCTAGCTTTTTTTTCCCTCAGATACTTACTTCTGTCAGTAGGAGATAAAATTATTTGAAAATGCCATCAACAGACAAGTTTGTCAGTGTTCCCTTTACTCTCTTAGCAGTTCTGCCAGATTTGAGCTTTAGATAGCTGTTGTTCAGCTAATTTAATCATATCCAGTCCTCATCTATATTAGACAAGCATTCTATACCAACACTTTCATAAGGAAGCCCAAACCCTTTCTATTCCTACCAAAAATCTGTCGCAAAACACTTTAACAGTCAGAAACAGTCCTCTAGTTTACAACCTAACTATACTTACGAGCATTTCATAGCCACTTAGTATTCTGTCAGCAATATAGATAGGATTCTTTCCTAATCTAACATTCATGTGTTTACAAAGAGCAATTGCATCCTTTTTTCTCTTTCATGTTGCTAGGCCAAAAAAGTGATGCTCTTCCAGACACCTTTTCTAATACAGATCCTTCATTCCCTTCATCATTCTAGTAAGCTTCCCCTACACCTTTTCCAGTTTCTGTTTTAAATCCACTGTCTAGGCTGTTATGAATATATTAAAATTAAACTTAAGTCTGTTCATTTCAGGCCTGATTCTAACATTGACCTAAGTGTACTATTTTGAAAAGAAAAGATGTGTAATGTATTAGCATCTTAGCGCAAGTAAGAGGGAAATGCCAGAATCAAATACAAAAACAAAAATAAGTGCTAGTTTATTAGTGAGAATTATTATTTTGAACTGAGTCTGGGATTGTTCTTGCACAAAGCACTGTGGTAAACAAGAATACTCAGCAGAGAAAACCAGTACTCATAAAAGAATTTGGAAGGAAGGGAATTGGATAAAAAGGAGGGAGAAAGGGTATAATAAAAGAAGTTGCTTTCAATCTTAGCACTTCTCTCTCAGTTTTCACATCAAAACGTTAATTTTTTTCAACCTTTCAACTATCACTTTATTTTCATGCAAGTGTTTGTTACGTTTTCTGGAAAGCTGGAACAGAGGATAAATTACTATACAGACAAAAGGCTTTAAAATTGTGGCTTGAAGCCAGTCAGAGTGGTGAGATTGTAGTGATCAGTTTAGAGAGATGCACATCTTCATTTTAGCTAGGGAAATAACAACATTGCCATTATGAAAATCAATGACCTAGAATCACTCAGAACACAGACAATGGACAGCTGAGAGGAATCCCATCATTATGGGTCAGCAGCTGCACAGACTCCCTGCACTCTGGTTGGGTGAGCTAATTCTAAGTCAATTCCTAAAAAACTTCATTAATATTCAATATAAACACGTAATTTAGTATTATTGAATTCACTCTTTATAACAAATCTGTCCTGGATTTTCAGCCTTCGATGAGAAGTTTAAAAAGAGTAATCCTTGTAAGAGATCTCTTTCCAATTTGGTATGAATGCTAATATCTCTTCTGAGTTTTCAGAAAATACTTTGATGGTATATCATCTTGAACAGCAAAATGAGAAGCTGGAATACAATTTGACTTTGTTTCATCATGTGCAGAAGTGAAAGATCAACACACTACTGCCTCACCAGTCTTCAGCTGTGATTGCAAAACTTTCCTGTAATTTGTTCTGCATTCCCAACGCTCTTGCAAGCAACATCCTTCTTACACTGATTTGGGGTCTTGACTCTTTACGAAATATGCATAAGCAAGCCTTACTGCTCAAGAACTTGTTAAGTTATCAAAAAGAAGTACCTGCACTGATTCTGAGAAAGAAACAAATAACTCAGCATTTTAAAGTAAAGAGAAGTGACAGTCAGTGGAATGATTTTCTGAAACTTTGAGCTGTGAATGTCACTTCAAAAGAAAATATTGTGGACTGTTATTTCCCAAAACTGATATGCCATACAGTACTTAAAATGCAGATGTGCTCCAAGAAGGTCACATAAGCAGAATACACAAGAAAAAAACGCACAGAAAGCCAAGAGTCCCCCACAAAATCAGCTGAAAAATAATGTGTTACAGCCTTTATATACAATGCAGGGGACACTCTGGTGCACAAGGTCTTGCAGCATGATTCCACCCACAGCTGTGTTAGTTTCCCTCCTTTATATTACATATGAAATAAAAAACCTGTGTTGAATAAAATTATCATTATTCTGGGGGTGGCAGGTGTTGGGGCTTTTTTCTCTTTTTAAAGACAGGCAGATCCACTGGTTTTTGACTCGACTTTCTTTAGGATGAAAAGAGAAAATGAAACACAAAAAATGTTAAAAATCTGGCAGTCCCCATGCTTAACAGACGGGCTCACACAACAGTTACAGAATGTGTTGGCTGAGTTCCCTAGTCTGCTGAAGCACTCTTTAGGATGCAAACAATAAAAAATGAACTTAAGCCAGATTGTGATTTCCAAAGAGGACTTTCCTCATGTAAGGGGAACGTCCATTTGTACTGTCTCTCTTCTCTCATTAGCCAAGTAAGAAGAGTAGCTGCATGGGTGATGGCTGGAGGTGCAGGGGATCCCTTGCACACACAAGCTCCACTGAAACTATGGAGCAGATCTGTTTGTACTCTTGTTTTACCAGAGGCCTAGTCGATACGTTTTGGGTAGTCTCAGTGGGTTCCTATCACTCCAAGCACACCTTTATCATACTGGAGAACTTTTTACTTAATCACACTTTCTGGTTTATATGTTTAACAAAAGTTCCCAGAAAGTAAAGTAGATGTTTTAGTTTTGTTTGCTTGGTTTTTCCCTTTTTTCCTGTTTTTCTGCAACTTCTTTAGTCAGTCTGCTCTTCAGAGAAATTTTATCTCTCCACACAAGTTACTTCTGAATGCCCTCTCAATGGGAAGCAGTGAAAGGCAGCAAGGCAGTGTCACTGCACGCTGCTTATCCCTTGCCTCTGCAATGGAAGGAATGTCATTTCCTTGCCCTTAGGTCAGACCTCAGCAGTAGTTCCCTCTTTCTTACTTCTAGTTATGATCCAGGGTGGGGCGGTATTTCAAAATTTCTTTTAATGTGAAACAGTTTGGAAGATAGAGTCAAAAGACTCTGTAAATATAAGGCTTGAGTTCAAATTTCAAAGACAATATAAACACCTGGCAAAATGAAAGGAAGCTCCACAACTCTGCCAAATTTAAGAAATATATTGTCAAGCAGGTGATAATTAAGACATTTTAAATACAGGACCCATTTATCTCACTAGGAACTGTAATTCTAACCCAGCCAGCCAGAGCAATGTGTCCCATAAGAGTTGTTTGGAATTTTTGCCTGCTCATTTGCATGGTCTTCTGGGAGGCAGAACAGATACCTACCTGTCAGCTAAATGTAAAATATAGAACTGTATTCTTCAAATCTCACTCTTACTTTATAAATGTTCTTTCAATTTAATTAATTGTCTCAGGAAGTAGTTGTCTCTGAGATAGGAAAAAAAGGTCAGGTATCCCTAATTTCTGAGTATTAGAAGTTATTTGTGAGTGATAATTGCTATTCACTTATGTATCTTGAGATTATTACAACTCTAGTAGTCTAGTAGTAGTATTCTCAAAACAGCATGTGGTTACATGTCTTCAAAATTTTATAATCTGTATGGTCCAAGAAGAAACACTAAAAAAAACAAAACCAAAAAGATTAGATTAAAAGCAAAAACTTTCCAACTCTAGGTAAATCAACAAGGTAATTTTTACCTGAGCAATCACCAGACCTTTAATGGTATGCTTCAACCTACAAAGATAGATCAAGTGCTGGTTCCATTTATCATACCCTTGAAGTAAAGAGAACATTTTAGGTGGCAGAGGGTAACCCATAAAAAGTAGATTGCATAAATGATAAATTGATACAGTGGAGTGGATGAGCTTAATGTCTATCCCATTCAGCAGAAAGGCTTGCAGACAGTATAGTATCAGCTAGAATGACAGCATACAGATTTAGGATCTCTTTGATATAAAAGATAATGCAAAGTAGTTTCAAAATCCTGAAGCAAACATAGCAGATGTATTTTCACATTAATTTGTGCCTTCAGCTAATGTACAACCCTCTTCCATTTGTCTTGCAGAGAGCACCACAAAAGTTTCCACCAAGTAACTGAAGAGAATCCAGAAAGCCTCTGGGAAAACAGTATGCAAGAATCCAATCGTAAGTTCAAGAGGCATAGGTTGAATGGATGGAGAAATGTTGCCTTCTTACCTTACTGATCAAGTCTACCGTTAACTAATTATCGCATCATAATGTTTCTGC
Organism: Phalacrocorax aristotelis; assembly: GCF_949628215.1. Classification (NCBI taxonomy): domain Eukaryota; kingdom Metazoa; phylum Chordata; class Aves; order Suliformes; family Phalacrocoracidae; genus Phalacrocorax; species Phalacrocorax aristotelis. The sequence goes on along the minus strand of NC_134311.1, from coordinate 21,744,151 downwards.
AGACTATAACTAATGTTGCATACTAGTACATTTAGAAACTGTCCTTTAAATAATTTCCTCCATCCCAAGTAATAATCTAGCACTGCTAAGTGAACTGTGTCACTTTGTTAGACTGCTGATCTCACTGGCACCATGTGCCTCCGACTTCTGTACTCACCCCACCAAAACTTAATTTCCTGTTATTCTTTGAACCCAATAAAAGGTATCTAGGGTCACTTTCTGCAACTTTTGCAGTTGTCTTGTGTATAATTGCAAGTGTTTAATATGATTGCATGCTTTTAAAGACACATAGAATATTATGGCAGATTGCCCTAATTGCCAAATATTATTTGCCATCTGAAATCACAGGGTATTCTCCTTCTGACTTAAGAAGTCCTCAGGCACCAACAGTTCTTGCTATTACATTGCAGAATAAACATATGTTTTGCTGAGTGGTTCACTGCCTATCTTGTATCCCTCATGTCCAGTGCAATCCTAATGCAGGATTTTCTAAAGGGAAAGCTCAGTAAATTTCAGGGTTTAGGACTGAAGAATAATTCAGATTTCAAAACAATATTTCTTTTCTTTGATGGGCAAGGAGGCAAAGGGAGAATAACTGGAAATAAACTAGTTAAATGAACCAAACTCTGTAAAACTTGGCAAGGAATTGCTATTTTTAGCGAGGTTTTAAATACCTGTTAAACTGTAGTACTGTACTTTGAGGTGACAGTGGATTTGGGATAGCTCGTTCCTACCACTTTTTCTCTTAAGTATGATACCTGAGTATTTCAGCCAAACTGAAGTTTGATTACAATCAGACTTATGTCATTACACCAACTCTGGGACTGTGATTAACAAGCATACAAGGCACTGAAGGCACTGTCCAGTCCAGCCCAAAATTATTGAAGCCTCCTGGAACTAAAAGTAGGCAGATACCTCAGAAATGGTATTTTCACCTTCTTGTATTGCTAAGCCTAAGGCAATAAGTCTGCCAGGCCAAACTGGCACCATTCAGAGCTTTTCATCAGCAGCACTAGATAAAGTAAAAAAGCTGAGAGGGAAAGCAAAGTCCAGAGTGGTGACTAAGTTTTCGTAGGCAGTAGAGATGCAAAGATACTCTTATTTCTTTTAAACTAAATCCACATCCTCATCTATTACATTTTTGGCTTGAAAGTAGTGACAGGTGGGTAGAGGGCTTAGTACGTGTCGTGCAGGACACCAAAGAATTATGTATATTTCTGTAGGTTCCTTAGATGCAGACACTTCCTCCTCATCCAATACCTTTACCAATAGCCATTCATTTCTACAGCTCTGGGAAGTTGCAGAAGATACTGTCTATGCTAGTATGCTTTAAGAAGGAGGATAATGAAGTTTTCTGCTGATAAAATACAGTTAGGTTTTTTTTTTTGAGGGGGTAAGGCAGGCTGGTTGGAGGTTGGGGGCAGGCAGGTAACCAGCTTTCTTAAATCTTAGTCCTTACAGTGAAACCTATCCTGAGAGGGTGAGTTTGTGTTAAACCTGAGCCTCCCATGACAAATTTTTTTTTAATATGAGTAAGATAATTCATAAATAGTAAAAGACAAACCTGGGAACAATATATATGCCTCCCTGTTCATAGAGTTCCTGGACTCCAGTCAAAAAAATCTTATTTTAATGAAACAATCCATTTTCTTGCATATGGCAATGTTAATTTGACCATAAGTATTTAAAATATCAAAATTCATATTCTCTATTTTCTGATGTGCACGTGCAAGATCAATATGGACAACTAATATTTGCCCACCCAGGCAGAGATTCAAAGAGGGCATTTTCATTTCTAAGTTTTCCTTTTTCCTCTCATCTGGTTTTACTAAGATACCTAGTAAAATATTAATTAAAATTACTACACATGATCACTTCTCTTTACAACATTTATATGAATTAAAATTGTTCTATGCGCATACAGGAGGAAGTTCCACAGTAGGAAAAAGCAACTGCTTACAAACAATTGCCACTTCAAAAACTGTAGAGCAGAAAAGTAATTTCACATATTAGATTCTGCCTAAACCATTAGGTTGAAAATATAGACAAAATTAAAATTCCCTCTTGGCAAAATCCCAGCTTTTAAATGTAAACTAGTTATCCATTACTGTCTACTCAGTTTTTAATGCAATTGATTTGAATTCTAGAAAAAACTAGTACTATCCATATCTACCAAGTTACAAAGCCTTTTAGGCTTAGTGATATTCCTTCCTGACATTTCAGGTTTAGCAGGAGGTTAATTAGACACAGATTCAACACTGCAATGTTGCTTTAGGGCATAGCACAACAGGCCAGTTTTTAGCTACTTGGAAACTTAGAAGCCTTAGGAGATACCAGCTTGAGACCTATGGCAGATTTAAATTGTCTCTTTTCCTGCACTTTTAGAATATGTAGCGAAATTCTGTGCCACAGCATAAACTAATTGGACAACCTTTTGTCAGTGATGTGCTGCTTAAGGCCAATCTTTATCTTTTTTATGTGATGACTTTTAGACACAGTGAAAATTATAACATCCAGATGTCCATATCCAACAGGGTTTAGAAAGTTGCACAGTGGTATGGTTTGTCTTGGTCATTGCCAACCTGCTACTGCATTTATACTTGGACATACACAAAATGAAGGAAAAGAATTAATTTATGAAATATTTTGCTCTGGTAATTTCTTGTAAAGCACTGAAAATTAGCATTTAATCACAAAAGGGTGAAAAAGTTACATAAAGAAAGAAGTAAATAACTTGTCTATGAGAAGATAATCTTGAGTGGCATTAATAAGAAGTGATGAGATGGAGGCAAAAAATATAGGTGTATAGTGCCTCTTTTATACAGTACAATCCTAAAATATCTCTTGACCCTATAACAATTCTTTTTTCAGGTGATAGGGATACAAAACGATGTTTGACTTGACACCTCCCAGATATCCAATTAGCATAGTATATGATATGTTGTATGTTAACAAATTCAGTTAGCATTCCCAGATAGGCAGAAAACCACTACTTTCATTTCTGTATTTTTATTTCTTCATTGTGTTCATGTTTATGAATGCTTCAGCTCTTTCAATAATGACATCCACCTAACTGATATTTCTGAAGTTTGGAGTAAGCTGAGGTAACACATAAAAGACCTTTGTGGAAAAACTGTTCTGTACAATATCAGTCTGTCAAAGTATCACAGAATCACAGAATCACAGGTTGGAAGAGACCTCAGGGATCATCTAGTCCAACCTTTCTAGGAAGAGCTCAGTCTAGACAAGATGGCCCAGCACCCTGTCCAGACGACTCTTGAAGGTGTCCAATGTGGCCGAGTCAACCACTTCCCTGGGGAGATTATTCCAACGGTTGACTGTCCTCACTGTGAAAAATTTCCCTCTCATGTCCAATCGGAATCTCCCCAAGAGCAACTTGTGTCCGTTCCCCCTTGTCCTCTCCACGGGACTCCTTGTAAAAAGGGATTCTCCATCTTCTTTGTAGCTACCCCTTAAGTACTGGTACATGGTGATGAGATCCCCTCTGAGCCTCCTTTCCTTAAGGCTGAACAAACCCGGTTCTCCCAGCCTGTCCTCATATGGCAGCTTCCCAATCCCTTTGATCATCTTGGTGGCCCTTCTCTGGACCCCTTCCAGCCTGTCCACATCCTTTTTGTATAGAGGGGACCAGAACTGTACACAGGACTCGAGGTGTGACCTGACAAACGCTGAGTAGAGCGGGATGATGACTTCTTTCTCTCTGCTGGTGATGCCCTTTTTGATGCAACCCAGCATCCTGTTGGCCTTCTTGGCCGCAGCAGCAGCACACTGTTCGCTCATGTTGAGCTTCCTGTCCACCAGGACCCCCAGGTCCCTTTCCACAGAGCTGCTCTCCAGCCAGGTGGGTCCCAGTCTGTGCTGCATTCCTGGGTTATGTTTTCCCAGGTGCATGACCTTACACTTGTCCTTGTTGAACTTCATATGGTTCTTGCTGGCCCACTCTTCCAGCCTAGCCAGATGTCCCTGCAGAGCAGCTCTCCCTTCTGGAGTGTCTACTTCCCCACTCAACTTGGTGTCATCAGCAAACTTCATCAGGCTACACTTGATCCCATTATCCAGATCACTTATAAAGATGTTGAATAACATTGGGCCCAATATTGATCCCTGGGGGACTCCACTAGTGACCCGTTGCCAGTTTGAGAAAGAGCTATTTACCACCACGCTTTGGGTGCGGCCTGTCAGCCAGTTCCCCACCCACTGCACAGACCACTTGTCTAGGCTATAACACGTTAATTTCTCCAGGAGGAGACTGTGGGGGACCGTATCAAAGGCCTTGGAGAAGTCCAGGTAAACGGTGTCCACCGCCCGCCCCACGTCAACCAAGCAAGTCACTGTGTCATAGAAGGCCACCAGGTTTTTCAAGCATGATCTGTCTTTAGTGAAGCCATGTTGGCTTTTCCCAATCACGTGCTTCATTTGACTTGTGATGGCCCCGGGAAGATTTGTTCCATAACTTTCCCAGGGATTGAAGTAAGGCTGATGGGCCTATAGTTACCTGGATCCTCCCTCAAGCCGTTCTTGTAGATAGGGGTAACATTTGCCTTCCTCCAGTCCTCTGGGACATCCCCCGTCCTCCATGACTTCTCGATGATTATGGAGAGCGGCCTTGCAATGATGTCAGCCAGCTCTCTCAACACCCTTGGGTGGATGTCATCAGGGCCTGTTGATTTGTGGGGGTCAAGCTCCTGTAGTAATTCATGTATTAACTCTTCCTTCACTGGTGGTGGGTCAGTGTTTGGTTCAATTAGCAATTTTGTTCCCAAAGCCTGGGACCTGTCAGTGCTGGTAAAGTCAGAGGTGACAGTGTTGAGGACCTCTGCCTTTTCTGCATCATTGGTGATTGATTCTCCATTTCTGTTTAATAGTGGGCCTATGTTTTCCTTCTGTTTCTGCTTGTGGTTGACATATCTGAAGAACCCTTTCTTGTTATTTTTTATGTCTACAGCCAGTTTCAATTCAAATTGGGCTTTTGCTTTTCTGACTGCGTCTCTGCACTCTCTGGCTATGCCCTTGTAGTTCTCGGTGGACAATCCTCTACTTCTCCATTTCTGGTGTGCTTCCCTTTTGGATTTGAGTAGACCCAGGAGGTCATGGTTGAGCCATGGGAGCCTCTTGCTCTGCTTACTTCCTTTTCCTTTTTAGGGGATAAGTTGGCTTTGTGCTTCCAATAGAGAGTTCTTGAAGAACTCCCAGCACTCACTAGCTCCTTTGTCTTCCATGGAAGCCTCCCATCGAATCCCTCCCAATTGAGCCCTGAGTGCACTGATGTTTGCTCTTCTAAAATCAAGAATCCTTGTCTTAGAGCTGATCTTCAGCACACTCAGCAGGATCCTGAACTCCACAATATTGTGGTCACTGCAGCCAAGGCTCTCACTAACCGAGATATTACAAAGCAGGCTTTCTCGGTTTGTGAATAGCAAGCCCATCAGTGCCTCATTCCTGGTTGGCACATCTAACATTTGTAGCAGGAAACAGTCCTCTATACATTCCAGGAACTTGGTGGATGACATGCGAGCTGCCGTATTGTTCTTCCAGCAGATGTCTGGGTAGTTGAAGTCACCCATCAGGACCAGGTTCTGTTGGACAGAAGCTCGCTTTAGTGCCCCAAATATCGCTTCGTCAGCTTCATCACCGTGGTTAGGAGGTCGGTAGCAGATGCCCACTGTGAGGTCCTGTTTGGAGGACTTTAACCTTTGACTTTAACCCAGATGCATTTGATAGAGCAGTCACAATCACCATAGTTGACTTTGATGCATTCAAGGTGCTCCTTGATGTAGAGTGCAACTCCTCCACCTCTTCTATCCTGCCTGTCTTTGTGAAAGAGCTTGTAACCATCCATTGCGATCCCCCAGTCATTTGAGTTGTCCCACCATGTTTCAGTTACTCCTATGATGTCGTACCCTTCTGGGTGGGCACAGAGCTCCAGCTCCTCCTGTTTGTTACCAAGACCGTGTGCATTCGTGTACATACACTTGAGGTCTTTACTCTTTTGTTTCAGCTCTTGGGAGACAGCTAAGGAACCTTTGTCACCACACTGCTTGGCCTGACTTACTTCCCCGTTGGATGTGCTGGTGTGAGCATTTTCTCCACGGATCCCACCCCCCAAGTCCTTCAGTTTAAAGCCCACCTCACAAAATTAGCCAGCCTCCTGCTGAAGATTCCCCTACCCCTTTTAGACAGATGGATTCCATCCCTCCCTAGCATGTTGTTGTTGTTGAAGAACACCCCATTGTCGTAAAAGCCAAACCCCTCACAATGGCACCAACCACGTAGCCAGGAGTTGATATACATTATGCGCCTGGTTCTGGCTGCTCCCTTCCCTCGAACTGGCAAAATGGAAGAGAAGATCACTTGGGCGCCAATGTTTTTCACTTGCTCCCGGGGCTCGAAAATCTTCCTTGATTTTACCCACGTTGCGGCTCTTGGTGTCGTTCATGCCTACATGAAATAGTAATAGCGAATAGTAGTCTGTCTTCCTGATGAGTTGTGGCACCCTCTCAGCAACGTCTCAGACCTTGGCTCCTGGAAGGCAGCATACCTCTCGTGACTCCCTGTCAGGTCGGCAGAAGGGTGCCTCAGTACCCTTCAACTGAGAGTCACCCACCATGAGCACTCGTTGTTTCTTTTTACGATGTCCACTGTGTGTTGCTGGTACAGTTTCCCCTTGCAGGGGACTTTGCAGACCTTGCTCATGGGTATCCTCGGTCATTAAGGCTTCATATCTGTTTCTGATTGTGATGGTGGAGGGGGCAGGCTGATGCGGAGTCCTGCTTCTGTGAGTCACCAGGGTCCATAGTGCCTCACTCTCAGCGGTGTCTGCCACAGGAACATGATTCTGAAGCCACCTGTCTATCTCTGCCTCAGCTCCTCTAATACTGCACAGCCGCTTAACCGTTTCCTGCAGCTCTGCCACCTGACGTAACAGGTCATCAAAGTAACGGAAGTAGTCTCTGAAATTAAATCTGCTCTGATCTCTTAACCTATTAATATTCAATTTACTCATGTTTTATCACATTAGCATCCCAATAGATATTACAGAACTAAGGATAGTAAGACTCCAGACAATATCATGGGCCAGAAGCGGTGCTTAACAGTAGTACAAAAAGTTGGATTTTTTCTTAAGCCCACTTAGATGGCTTTTCTTCTGAATACACCTTTCTTTTGAACTCTCCTACCCAAGTATTCACAGAGTCCAATCTTGTTTAATTATAGAGAACCAAGTTTGGAGTGAGATAAAATGGTTCCTAAATATTTCTTGTGGAACCGTTTGTATGGCCACAATTTTATTGAAAAAACGGGGGAAAACACATGAATTCAAGGAAAGGCTTCTTATGGGGCCGTAAGACAGGATAAGCTATGGGCCATGGGATATACTAGTGACATAAAATTCGGTTCAGCAGAACTACAGAGGGGAAGCATCATGGACCATCAAATAAGGAGGGCATCCACTCCTATCACTGCTGTGAATGCTTCAAGAAAAAGCATACCCTTCCTTGCTCATCCTTTATTACAAGAATGAAGCTTTGTGGTTCCAGTGAGAGACCGTTGAACAGTAAAATGATATATGTTACTGACAGCACAGAAGTCTGGATTTGGGCATTGCTATTTCATGAACATGGAAGTTTGGTATGATTGAGATAACACACGTTACAGACTAAGATAGCAAGGCTATGAAGACTACAAGGCAGGTTAAGCTCTCTCCATCTTGAATCTCTTTCACAGAATGTCTATTAAAAGTTTTAAAGGTAAGGCTTGGGTACAACATGAAATACAGGTGCCCCAGGTTGAAGACATATCATCCCAGGGCTGTTTTTTGTTCAACTAGCCGTCACAGGTATGCTTGCTGCATCCCTCAGGTTTCCTCAAGAGGCAAAGAAACTGCTCTCTACCTGTGTTGGTCTCTTTGGAGAAGATACAGAGGGCTTTTGACACCACAGGCACCTGCCTTGCCAAAAGCTACCCACCTTTCCAGATCATTCTCACTCATCCTCCTCTGTTCTCTAATGCACCTCCATTATTTTGTATTCTTAAAAATATGTATTGTTTAAAATACTAAAATAAAGCAAAACAATTACACTCTTTAAGAATATATCATCTGAAGTCCCTTCTAAATAAAATATGTTTATTCTAGCTGGTGGGCTCGTTATTTCTTTTTGGTTTAACATAAACTCAGTCTATACATTCAAAAACTTTTTAAGATTTTTAAAGAGGTGCACAATTTTAAATAAATGGAAAAATTGTAGTATTTCTGCCTGTTAAATTGCCTTATTTTTTTGAATTATAATTTTGAAAATAGAAATACATAAGATTTTTTTAAACAAAATAATGCTTTCAAAATAACAAGAAGAAAGCCCTAGGCCTGTAACTTCATCAAATAATTTGCTTCTTCCAATTTTTATAAGCTCTGCAACTAGAAATCTCATTTGAATATTTCTCTTTTTTTGTAGCTCAGAAGTACTGTTATGAACATTACCCATTTTTCAATACGTAAATGAGTTAGGGCATAGCTGAAGTAGTTAAAAAAAAAATCAGCTATCCGGTTCTACTCCTGAATCAAATTGCCCCAAATGTAAGAGAGATTTTAAAAGTCTTCACATTGTCTCAATAGAAAAACTAGAGCATGAACTGTATTTCTGAAATTATCTTAAGCATCATTGAGACTATAGTCTTGATCTTCTCTATGTTCCACAATTCCATTTTGGAGGTAGATCTAATTAATTCTAAAAGAACTGAGTTGGTTTTTTTTTTCCTATCTGTTCTACCATTTACTTAACTATCTTTGAAAAAAGTTAATTTTAAAATCTTATAATGCATGAATTAAGTTATTAAAACTTACCATACTGGCACAAGAGTATGAAGTTGCTTTTTCTACACTGAATTTTTTTTAAAAAATCTCTTCCTCCTTTACATTGATTTTTTAAAATCTCCTTTTGCGTTCTGTTTTCTCTTCCATTCCCAAGCTGTAGAGTTTCAACAGCTTCACTGTTGAGACAATAAAGGAATAATTGTTTATGGTTGAAATAAGAACCACAACTGAATTACCTACACCATTACCTTAAATCTGTATCTGTTAACTGTTCTGTGTTTAATTAGTAATATTTATTTCATCTGGATTACGTTAAGCAAAAATAAACAGTGGCTACAATAATTTACAAATGAATTCCACATGCTTTAGTCTTGGTTACTCCGTGGTTTTGTATCAGTAACAAATCTGCCAGTGTATACTTCTAAATACATATACAAAATTGCTGGGTTAATTTAAAAAAACATAAGAAGCGAAGACATCGTTTTTCTTTGGAGTGGATTGCAAGGGATGAATGCATATGCAAGCTACCTTAAGCTGGGAAAAATTATGATCTATAGATTTTCCATATTAAAAAATAGAGAAGGGAAGATTATCTCCATGAGAACCAAATTGCAATTATTGCTGGTGTTCTTTTATATGTTTATATATTTATATACATTTATATATTTAAACTTATACAGTTTAAGGACTGATCCCAACGATTAACCCAGATCTTGGTTTTTTTTTGTTCTTTTTTACTTATATCCCATGTCATTCTTTCTCTGCAGATTGACTGTTCTTTCCTGTATGACAAGTGGACAGGACAAAAAGTGTAACTCATCCAAGGTGATATGATGGATCATATTGCCCTAATTGTTCCTTAATGGCATTCCAGCATCACAAAAAGATAGGTTTCTCTCATTTGTGTATGGTGGGGGAACAGCTGCATTTGGAACTGATGCTGTGCAATTTATTTTTTGAGGCATCTGAACGTGTTTTCCAGTTTGACCTTGGCTGACTCAATACCCAAAACAAACCTTGGAGCTGGGTTTGGAATGTGACAGATACTGCAATTTTGAACTGTTTCAATTTTTCCTTTTTGTTTAGAATACAGTCTAATTAGTTTAAGTTAAACTGTATAACACAGTTTAGATTCAATATAATGTTTAAAAACAATTCTTATGAAGATTTAGCAGCTTTTGGAAATTGTTTCCTCTTGCACACAAAGTATATGCACTTTGTTATTTTCACACATAGGATCCTGTGTATAAAAATTGAATTATTTATAATTTTCATCAGTTTAGCTATTTGTTTCTCTATGACCCAGGCTTTAAAAACTTGCATTATCCAGCTTGGATAAAGATACCTGAAAATCTATCTTCTCTCGGGTTCTTATTGTCTTCATAGGGTCCTGAAATTTCATCCTCTTCTAATTCCAATTTTATCTGTAACACTTATTTGGTTTTAATAAAGAGCTTTGCCTGTTTTGATAACTACTTAATATTTTCCTTTTTTGCCCTCAACTTCTGATTCTTTGTTGCTTGTTTTCTCAGAAATCGCTGAATACTCTTGAATCAAAGCCGAAAGATTTCTGGGAACTAATTTCATAATCTCTTGTTCAACATTGGCTTTTTGGAAGAGATTCTTTTACTAGAGCAGGCAGCCCAAGTTTACCTCTGTTGCACAGCTGCTTTCACTGGAGTATTTGAGATATACCAGGATGGTGCAGAGAGCCTGGGCATCCCTGATTTTTCCTGATCCCTCTGCATTCTTTTACTGAAATGGCAGAGTAGACACATTACTCACCTGCAAAGGCAACAAACCATTTGTTTTGTCTTCGTTTTGTTGATATTTTTAATCACTGTTGTCTCCTCTCTGGCACTAAAATTTTCCATCGTATCCGCATCATGTTAGGGGGGGGAAAAAAAATCACAAACAGAAACCTGACTGGACTGGCCTATAAAGGCAAGTTTATTCTGTAGTTCAGCACTTGAAAACTCCTCTTCCATTTGTCAGCGTCAGCCCATCAAGCATATCTTGTCAGCGTTAAGTGTCAAGCATGCTATGATACGCTTGTATTTCTAATTCCTTAGTGCAGGTCCTTGTTACTTTCTCAGTGGGCTGGGCAGGACCTTCTGCTGCCAGCAAATAACAGGTCAAATGCTCTTTATTTTCCTTATCCAACAGGATCACAATGACAAGAAGATGCCTGTGGGTGCAAATCTTCAAACTCAGTACTGTGCGTGTTGCAAACCTGATAGTCCACACAGCCAGAAACAATTACTCAAACAAGAGAATAAAGAAAACAGAGTTGTAATCACCATTCATTGGTTTAGAAATGCCATGCCAGCCACATTTTAGATATCGTGTGATATTAATGCTAATCAGCATATATTAGCAGCCAGACATGTTCACAAGTGTTCTAACAGCTGAGTGCCTCCAAGCTAAATTGATTTCATCCCTTAGACACCCATTAACACCTCTCCTTCCCATTTAGATAATAGGACACAGTTGTTCAGGAGTGTTTATGAAATGACATTCATTTGATTGATAAGTGACCTTGACTGAATGAGAATATACGCTTGCTGGAATTTAAAGGATCCCTTCATTGCCAATAACCTTGTCAGAGTTACAGGCCTCCAAATCCTTAGAGAATTCATAGGTGCACAATCAGTAAATATCAATGTATTTTTTTCCTATGAGAAGTGTATTTGGGAAGGTTAACTTTTAAATAAAGTCTTACATATGCATACTGATATTCTAATTGTAGAAAGTGCCGAAGAAATCTGAGAATGATGGTCTGGTTTTAAAAATAAATCAGAGTTTAATTATTTGGTTTTGTAGCTTAATCTATTTTGAAAAACTCACTGGCCCTAGTGGATGATTCTTATTAAGATCAAATGAAATATTGAAGCTCCATATATTGTTAATTTTATAGGGCATATAACCTAGCTATGATAAATTAAGAACATTGGAAACCTCTGATACAATGCCAGAAAAAAACTCAGTTTAGCATGGGAAAGTTTTCTAGAGCTGTATTATGAGAGTTTTTCAATAATAGATTAAACAGACTAAATAATTAAAATGTCATTTGATTGAAATCAGACCATTCTCTCTGTATTTCAGCATCACATCCTGTAACAGGCAAGGCTGTCTTTTCAGCTCCAAGGATGGACGCGATCCTTCCTGTTCTGTACGTTACTTCAAGGAGAACATCAGGCTGAATTTAAAAACAAATGACAAATACTGACTTGAGTATTTATTTAAGAGTCTAAATAAAAACACAGGGTTGGGTTTTTCAGGGATGCTTGAAAATACTTACAATCAGATTATTTGGGGGAAATAACTGAAACCCAGCTTGCTTTGTTCCAGAAAAGGTACTTGGGAAGTGAAGATACAGCCACTGCTGCGTACCTCATCCAACCCCAATCCAATCCCCACGTGGATGCACCTGAAGGCTGGAGCCCTGCTCATTCTCCTTGTGCAGCTGCTGCTGCTTCTGGCAGGGTAGAAGGACACCTGAGCAGTGGCATCTCTGTCATAGCAGCCCCAACTGCAGCATTTTCTGAAGTGTCTGTGGCAGGGCAGGCAGGCACTCACGTGCCCTTGATATGAGGCTGAATATGAGCAGCCTACAGGCCAGATCTGGTTCACCAATCACTAGTTGGGCTATGTCAATCAGTTGCTCTGTTGTGATTAACCGTTTTACAGCCCTTTCTACAAAAGCTGTTTAAACTTTTTTTTTTTTTAAATATTATAAAAGTAAATGCTAACTGAAATAGAAATTTTCCAGTTGCAGGTGTTTCATGTATAGCTGGAAAGCCTCAGCAGACGAGACAGTGGGAAACCCACCCTAGCATATTCCATAAAACTGGCAGATGCTGATCTTGGCTGGAGGCTACAAAGAGATCAAATACATTAATTGCCTGAATCTGAACAGGCACTTGAATGGATGTCTTCCCCTTTACAAGACAGCACACCCAACAGAGAAACATTTGTTTCTCCTTTAAAATTTTTAAACGCAAAAACTAATTTAGAAATGTTTTTGCCCCAAATTTGCCAGTAACTCTTACAGCTATTTCCAGTGTATATAACAGCTGCTTATACTCAATCTCATTTAAGGGAGACACAAATGGAAGCAAAAGCATTCCAAAGTCAGTTCATACCTATTTGCATACGTTCACTTTAGGTTTTTTTGAAGCACATTTTCTCTGTTCCACTACTACAACTCTTTCTGTATTATTCCTTTTTCTCTCTGCTGCTAGAATTGAAAAGATCAATCAAGTATGATCCTCATGATGCGGGGATCATACAACTATGTCCTTTTTCAGGATATTCTTTACACTAATCAAGGATCTCATATAGGTCATGGTTCAGCAACCACAGTATGTAGTACACTTTTCATCTCTTCCTAGTGAACATTGCTCTGTAACCTACATTTCAATAGTAAGAGAAATCAATAAAAGTGAGCAGCTGCCTCCAGGGTGATGGTAGCAGGATATCCTGAGCCTGGGCTCCACTGGGGTGCTCATCACTGGCTGCACCATAGTGCCACAAGTTTTCCTGCTTCAGGGTTTGCATACACAAGGAGTGGGGAGAGGTGCCATAGCAGCACACTGCAAAAGCAGGAGATGCCAATGCTGTTTTTAGGGACTGGGAGTAAGAAGACAAACGCACCTTATGTTCATGGTATGAAACTTGACAGCATGAGATAAAGCTGAAGACCTACATGAGGACCAGTATTTAACCCTAAAAGTAGTCAAGAGAATGAGCTTTTGACATAGGCACAGCTGACAGCATAAGATAATGAACATGGGAAAAATGTTCAGTTCTTCCAGCGTTCAAGAAAAGGGCGTTAATACAAACAAGAAAAATACCAGGCCACTTTTGAATGAAATACATGGAGTTGTTAAAAGGGCATCAGCACTTTTTCCTAATTAAAACAACGGGCAATGCTCCAGGGTTTTGTCAAGCTGCTTCGGTCAAAAGTGTAGAAATTATTTGAATGTAATGTAAAATAAACATCACAGTGGATATTACGTTGACTATAATAATATTTTTACATGTAATGCATCATTATCTCCCATATTAATTTTGAACCTGCATGGTATTCAAAATGACATGTAGCATTGTCATTGAATTTAAACCTGGCCTTCTGTTGGGTTCACAGCATTTGCATTAAACCTTTAACAATCGATTCTTACATCATAATGTTTATGCTTTCACCTTTATTGATACAGGAATAGTCTTCTTTAAAGCACTAGCAGGAAAGAGAGATGGAAAATGAAATTATAACTTGATATCTAGGAATAGAATAAGTGTAAAATAGTTCGTTCACGTGTATTATTGGTAGATATTATTCTTTTTGATCAGAAAGCCTTCAGGCTAATTTTTGTTTGCCAGAAGCATACTCCCATTTAATTTTGGGGGTTAGAAAGTTAAAAGGGGTGAAAGTTAAATGTCTTATTTACGATTATCAGATGTTTTAAATTACTGAATGATAATTCAGTAACCATTGGAGTACCACGACTGACAATCCGGGATGTGAAAATTCAGGATACTCCTACTGTGAACAATTCAGATTGGTTGCCCAGTTAAAAGAATTGACATCTGTATCCAGTTCAACAACAGGTGGCATAATTTTTATATTCTTGCCAGCACTGATGTTATATCATATCACAGAAGATCTATGAGCAAAGCTTTTAAATTGAAGGTATTGTGAGAGAAGACTGCTGGTGTCTTGAAAAATTAATCATTTTATTATCCTGAATGATGTTTGAGATGAGGAAGAGAAAAAGTCAATAGATCGTATAAACTCAATTTCACCATCGAGTCCCTGGTATGGTTGAAATTCCATATGTTGCACATATTTCACTGTAATGTCTCCTTCCTGAAAATAATGGTCTACACTCAGCGGTGATACGATAGAATCATATGACTTTTGACGGAGCTGCTCCTCATTTCTTACCTCTATCCCAGCCAAAACTAGTACACTGACTCAGCCCCACTTCTGCATCACAGTGTCCCCCTCCAACCCCATCCTTAGTATTGCACACAACTGCTGTGGGGACATTCTGTGAATAAAACCAGGGAACTAATCTGACCAAACACTTGCCAAAGCAGATGTTTCAGAATTCAGATGAGTGTCTGTACACTCTGTCCTCCTTTCCCAGGTAGCTGTGCTTACACAACAGATGGCTTCACACAGGGTGGAGACAAAGGAATAAGCAGCGTGAAAACACAGAGCTTACAGTAAGATATAAATTTTTAATCTACCACTGATTAATAAACCAAGATTTTAACTTGCATTTAGTTTTTATATTTTAGTTTTTATAGTCCTGACAACTTCCTGGAATATCTTGGGGGAAAAAAAAAGAAAAAATTGCCCTGTGTTAATTTGTACCTGAATTTATTCTCATCCCAGCTTCACCAGCACCAAAGTTTCAAAGAAAGAGTAATAAAAGGAAGTCATCTCAGTTTTGTGGGGTTTTGCTCTCTTATTTTTGTTTCCTGAATAATTTATTTTTGCATTTTCTATGTAAATGTAGAAGTCATACCAGCGGTCTGCTCAGTCAGACTGAAAGTTCACTAGCTCAATATCTTACTTGCAATAGTAAACCAGATAGCTAGTGAAGAGTAGAAATATATAGTAACATATTTAAAAGTTAACACTCATTGAAGAAGTCTTAGCTTTATTTTGTCAAGCTCATTAAACTTCTTCGGATATTCCAAAGTGTTTCATCCTCAGTATTAGAGAGAAAAAGAAAAGAGATATTTGCCAAGAAACCAATTGTTCCAGACCTGTACTGTAATATATTGGAGGTAGTGAGAACCTTCCTTCTAACTGCAGGCTGATTCATCTGTGACTAGGATAAAAAAGAAGCAAGAAGAGTGCGTGGGTACCTGGTAGAAGCTTTGCATGGCTTGGGAAGAGGCTTGTTTGCCTGTGCTGATTGCGACTGAAGAGCTAGCCTGGCAAAGGACAAAGATAAGAGGGCATAGTTACTAATTTGACCAAACAGCACAACCAAAACTAAGACACACAGCTCAGGTGTTGGTAAAAAAATGCACTCCTTATTTGCCCAAAAAAGAGAACAAGCAATGCAGAGAGAATGGTTAATCTTTACCTAGCAAAGAAAGAACCTGGGGAGTTGCTGCTAGGCAGGACATGGATAGGCTGATGTGGCAGTTTGAAAAGGATGGTGGCATGATTTATGTAAGGTAAATTTACTATACATTATAACCTTAAACAGGTTTTTGTTTTGTGTGTCTTATAAGCTATCAACATTAGACTTTAGAAAAACTCTTATGCAGTAATGAAAGGAGATGAAAAACAAATAGAAAGAGTAAGGAATAAAAAAAGGAGTAATTTTAAAGTACTGTAACTGCCCCACAGGGCAGAAGTGACAAAAAAATCATACTATAATTAAAATGCCCTGCTCTCCCTGTTCCTAGTAAAATAACAGTAAGATATGTTCTTTTTATTACCTTAGTGTCCGTGCTGGAAATGTTTGTCAGCACAAGCCTTGTAAATATATAAAACTGTGTATGTGTTACTGTGCCAAACATATTGGAGGATTGTGCTCTGGAGACAACTGGGTCATCTCACTGGTAGAATAATGGCATTTGGAAATTAACATGGCCCAAAACAACTATTATTTACAAATATTGCACATCTCAAAGCCTTCCCAAGTCTACAGAGGATCAGATTATTAAACAGGTAGAAAGGACTGGCAGGAGGTGGAAACCCACTATGCAGAGCAGTGATGATAGTAATGGATACAAGGACCATTGCATTCATGACTGATTTTCTTTTTAGACAGTTTCCATGGTCTGTTAGGACTCATTGGCTACATCAAGTGACATAATCACCAAAATTCTCCAGTAAGATGGATTTTTTTTTTTCTTAAAGCTCTAGTGGGTTGTCCGTGTAACCTTTCTGGGGATGGGGATATATTGTGCATGGGAAGACCATGTTAAAGAATTATGTATGAAATGTTGGACCTCTAATTCATGGAGAAGAAAATGTTCTCTGAGAAGTCTTCACATTTCTAGGCATATCACTCCAACAGGAATTAACAGAAGCCCCAAAATGTATCCAGGCCCTTCCTTCCATCTCATTCTTCAAATGAAAATTGCACAGTAAACATACGCAAAGTTATCTCTAGTCAAGTAGGTTTCAAGTGTCCAGGGTTCTTTGCCTTTAGTTCTCTCTTTTCTGAGAGAAACTGAAGAGGCAGCCAGAAAATGCTACTTAATCCCTTCCAGCTCAGCTTTCTCAGCCCTTTTTAGAAACTACCTGGTCCCTCTACCTTGCGTCCAATAACTGAATAAATTTTTGCCTGGAAAATCCCTGGTCTTTGAGAGCACTGTGTGTCCCTTCTGCCTGAGGAAGATCTTGGCACACATCTCCCTCATAAGCACATGTATCTTCACCATCAAACTGAACTACAAAATTAAGGCAATTTTAGCAGCTTTTGCTGCCCCTTTTTGCTGTGCTTAAATCTTGCATCCCTTTAGGCTGTGACTGTGTTTGGTGTATAAATAACTGGATCAAGCACCTTCCCTGCAAGGTTTGGGTCAGAGATCCAGAGAGAGCTCTGGCAGTTGGTAGGCAGTGAGCTGGTCAGCACTGAAAAAGCTGAGCTTCATCAGGAGAATACCCACAAGTCAATATTGGGTACCCAGCGCATGCTGGTGTCAGCAACCAAGACATTTATTGACATTAAATTTCCCCTGTGATAGACTGCAGCTCACCTGGAATTTTGAAGGCTACAATTTTGGGTGTAAATGCCGTAGGATGTCAGCCAGTAAGTCTTACAAATCCATTTGTGAAGTCTCAAGTATATGTTCCATGACTGCGTTCTGTTTTCCTGTAAGGGTAATCAGTTATAATAAGCAATCATTCATTTCTAAACTCATATTTCATCATAAATAAACATATCACATTACAAAATAATGTCTGATATAAACTGCTCTCCCCTCATCTTGGATTAAGTTCAAAACTTTATTCTTTAGGACTTTTAAAGTTTCAAACATATTGTCATACCGGTAGAAAAGTCCCTTGGCATATGTCATTCAGACTGGTAACTCAGGGGTTTTTTTTCACCCTACACATTATATATTGTTGTGCAATCAGCTACTCACCCAGCACTTAAGTGACATTTAGTGACATATGGCATTTCTATGATGTATAAAAGGCACTGGTATGTGCTTTACCTATTACAAAATAATCCATATGCTTTCAAGATAACTTGATTCCAGGTTGTAAAGGACTTAGAGTCATAGAATCATAGAATGCCCTGATTTGGAAGGGACCCACAAGGATCATCGAGTCCAACTCCTGTCCCTGCACAGGACAACCCCAAATCTCACCATATCTCTGAGGACGTTGTCCAAGTGCTTCTCGAACAGCGCCAGGCTTGGTGCCGTGACTGCCTCCCTGGGGAGCCTGTTCCAGTGCTCCACCACCCTCTGGGGGAAGAACCCTTTCCTAATACCCAACCTAAACCTCCCCTGGCACATCTTCCTGCCATTCCCTCGGGTCCTGTCATCGGTCACCAGAGAGAAGAGATCAGCGCCTGCTCCTCCTCCTCCCCTTGTGAGGAAGCTGCAGACCGCCATGAGGTCTGTCCTCAGTCTCCTCTTCTCCAGGCTGAACAACCCAAGTGACTTTAGGTGCTCCTCGTACGGTTTCTCCTCTAAACCCTTCACTAAATTTGTGGCCCTCCTCTGGACACTCTCTAGTAGCTTTATATCCTTAATGTACTGTGGTGCCCAAAACTGCACACAGCACTCAAGTCTCACAGTACAGTGTGAGAAGATTAGACAATAGAACAAAGTATTCCTTCTTCATTCAGAAGATCTGGTTTTTTTCCAGGAGATGGAAAACACAGCACAGAGCAGAGCAGGACAATCACCTTGATGCACCCCAGGACACATTTGGCCCTCTTGGCTGCCAGGGCACACTGTTGACTCATGTTCAGCTTGCTGTCGACCAGAACCCCCAGGCCCCTCTCTGCAGAGCTGATCTCCAGCCTCTGGTTCCCCAGTCTGCATGTACAGCCAGGGTTGACCTGCCCCAGGTGTAAAATCCGGCACTTGCTCTTGTTAAAGTTCATACAGTTGGTGATTGCCCAGCTCTCCAGTCTGTCCAGATCCCTCTGCAGGGCCTCTCTGCTCTCGAGAGCATCTACGGCTTCTCCCAGTTTTGTGTCATCAGCAAACTTAATTAGTATTCCTTCCAGTCCTGCATCCACATCATTTACAAAGAAACTAACTTGAAGACTTGAAGCAGGTGATATCAGTTTTGGCACATAGTACCACATCCTGTTTCTTTCTGAACAATTAACATTTTCCAAATAGATTATGACAGCTGGTTTTCATCTTTCATATGAATCATTCCAACCTGTTTCATTAATAGATGGGCAGTTACAGATTTAGGTACACACTCCACATAGATTCTTCTCAAAGTAGGAGTTGGTGCACCTCAAACAAGCATTTGGAGCTTAAATATTCGTTTGGATCTGGGATGTGCATAGCTTTGGCAATCTGTTTTTAGTGTGAGATGATTTTCTGAAAAGAGACTGAGACTCTTGCACTGTCAAATTTTGAAAATTCCACTCACAGTAAATAAACACTAATAAATTCACATGCAATAACTTCCAGCCTCTTTTCTTTCCAACAAAGCTTATCAGAAGAGCGAGAAACTTGAGTATGAATGTCTTCGAGATTCAATAATGTGCTAAGTAATATTGGTCTCTTCAACAGTCTATCTTGTTTGCTTCAATAACAGAGCCAAAGGAAGTGAGAGGCAGCCAGATGGCCAGGACACAGCAACTTAAAGGAAAAAAAAACATCAGTGTGAGAAGATTATACAATAGAACAAAGTACTCCTTCTTCATTCAGAAGATCTTTTTTTTTTTTTTCAAGGGATGGAAAACTGCCAGTCTGGCCATTTTGCATTAGAAATGTCACCGTTTGCAGTAAATGTGAAATATAGCCAGTTTCAACCGGTCAATATTAACCCATCAGTCACTCCAGACTTATCCTCTGTGAACAAAAGAGGAATACATTGACCTGTAACCCTTTTTTTCTCTACTGAACTGTCCTAGCATTCCCCCGCTGACTTCCTACAAGAGTGCTCTTTTCTTGAGCTTTATAAACATGCCACAGTAATCTGCCCTCACATCTAGCTGAACACTTTCATATTATCTAGTTTAACCATCCACCTAGCATAAGCACAGTTACCAGTCACAGAGAAATGTTCAAGAACTGAAAGATGGTGCTGCTGAACTACTTTTTTCTGAATTGCTTTCCTCTTATGTTCATTATTAGAACTGCAAAGGAGTTTAAAACATCCAGCTTAAACATCTCTGCTCCAAGAAATAGAAAAGAAAAATGTGTCTTGTCAGCATAAGGAAAGACTATAGAAGTACTGCATGCACTTGATATACTATAATGGATTATAAAATAAATATTAACTATAAAAAGTAATCAGAGAGTACAATATAATTTATTATTATAAAAATCATACCACAGAACAGTTGAGGTCAGCAGGGACCTCTGGAGGTCACCTGAGCCACACCCCCCTGCTCAAACAGGGTCACCAAGGGCCAGTTGCCCAGGACCATCTCGAGGTGGCTTCTGAATATCTCCAAGGATGGAGACTGCACAACCTCTCACGGTTGTGTCACGTGTGTCACGGGGCACACGGAAAAGAGCCTGGCTCCGTCCTCTTTGTACTCTCCCATCAGGTATTTACATACATTGATGAGATCCCCCTGAGCCTTCCCTTCTCCAGGCTGAACAGCCCCAGATCTCTCAGCCTTTCCTCATCAGAGAGATGTTCCAGTCCCTCATTTTCATGGCCCTTTGCAGGACTCTCTCCAGTGTGCCGTGTCTCTCTTGCACTGGGAAGCCCAGCACTGGACCCAGCACTCCAGGTGTGGCCTCATCAGTGCTAAGTAGAAAGGATCATCTCCCTTGACCTGCTGGCAGCACTGCTCCTAATGCAGCCCATAACACAGGATACCATTGGCCTTCTTTGCTGCAAGGACACATTGCTGGTGTGTGTTCCATACTTGGTGTCCACCAGGATCTACAGGTCCTTTACTGAAACGCTGCTTTCCACCCAGGCAGCCCCCAGCCTCTACTGGTGCCTGGGGTTGTTCCTCCCCAGGTGCAGCACTTTGCACTTCTCCTTGTTGAACTGCATGAGGTTCCTGTCAGCCCGTTTCTCCAGCCTGTCCAGGTCCCTCAGGATGGCAGCATGGCCCTCTGGTGTACCAGCTGCTCCTCCCAGTGTGGTGTTACAAACAAACCTACTAAGGGTGCACTCTGCCCCATCATCCAACGCATTAATGGAGATGATCAACAGGACGGGACTCAGTATTGATCCCTGGGGTACATTGCCAGTCAGGCCTCCAACTAGACTTTGTGGCACTTACCACTTCCCTCCGGGCCTGGCTATTCAGCCAGTTTTCAGTCCGTTTCACTGTCTGCTCATTCAGCTCATAGTTCAACAGCTTCTTTGTGAGGAACTTGGACGAGGCAATGTCAAAAGCCTTACTGAAGATAAGGTAGACAATGCCCACTGCTCTCCCATGTACATGGTACTAAGCCAGTCATTTCATTATAGAAGGTAATCAGGTTGGTCAAGCATGACTTGCCCTTAGTGAATACATGCTGACTATTCCTGATGACTTTCTTCTCTATCATGTGCCTGGAAATGGTTTCCAGGATTAGCTGCTCCATAACCTTTCCAGGTATTGAGGTGAGGCTGACCAGCCTGCAGTTCCCTGGGTCCCCCTTCTTGTAGACAGCAGCGACTTGCTTTTCTCAAGTCCTCAGGTACTTCTCCCAGTCACCCTGATTGGTCAAAGATCATTGAGAGTGGCCTTGCAGTGACATCAGCCAGCTCCCTCAGCACTCATGGGCACATCCCATCAGGGCCCATGGACTTATGTAAGTCCAGTTTGCCTAAGTATTCCCTGACCTGGTGGAGTTCCTTGGGGGAAGAGGATCTTCTACATCTTCCTTGCTCCAGATTTTCTCCCTGGTCTCTGGGATTCCTGAAGGCTGGTCTTGCTAGTAAAGGTTGAGGGAAAGAAGGCATTCAGTACCTCTGCCTTTTCCATGTCCTATGTCACCAGGTCCCCCATCTCCTTCAGCAGTGTGCCCTAGCCTTCCTTTTGTCACCTGTTGTGGAGTGATTACTGAGAGTGAGATTATTGAGGTTGAAATTATTGAGGCAAAGTTATATCCACATTTCATAAAAGTTAACTTCCAGAGTGGAATGTGGTTGGCATGCTGGAAATTGGCTGAGTGATTGTTCCCTAATCAACACCACTTGCACTCTCAGAGGCTAGGAACACTGGGGGAGCTCGGTGTCCTAATCTAAGGGAGATAACTGGAGGAGGGAGTGAAGTGAAGACTTCATGGCCAAACTTGTCCATAAATCACTGTAGATCCAGGGGCTGGATGGAACTGTGGAACCATGCCTGTACCACTGCAGTAACATCATGCCCTGTGGGTGAACTTTGCTCATTATAACACTAATACACACACCACCATCCCAAAGTTACCTGCCTCCAAGGTACAACCACCCCTCACTGAGCATGTGCTCTGAATCTCTCTTAGTCTATACCTTTAAATCAAAGTGAGGCATTTCTACACCAATCAATAATGAAAGTATGTATGACTAGAGTCACTCAAGCTCCACCTAAACATAAAATAGCATAAAAATGACCCCAAGAGAGGGACGTTAGGAAGATAGCATTGTGGACTACTGGGATCAGTTGACGGGCTGAACCTCTCTTCCCCACCATAGGGATGCTGATTAGGTAAGACTCGAACACTTGGTTATACCAAATGATTCCCTGGGAAATTTAGAGAACAAGCTTGTTATTTTGCATTTTGTGTTTTAGTGCTTTATACTTGCACATCCTTTGCAGACACTTGATCACAGATCACTGGCAATCCAATAAGAACCTGTATTTCTGTTGCTTCAATAAACTGCACTATTAGTGCATCTGGCATGAAGAGTTATTGGGCATGACTAGACTAATAGTGATCATATTGTTAGTGAATCCTTTGTGAACTAACAGTGGAGAACTGGGTATCCCTCAAAGCCTTCAAAGCCCCAGTGAGTCCCTCAACACTGGCTAGTATGAGGTCCAGCAGAGCACCTCTCCTCACTGGCTCCTCTCTCACTTGAGATGGGATGTTATTGATCCTGGATTGTTTATGCCCTGCTGTGTTGTCCCTCAAGCAGATATCAAGGTGGCTGAAGTTCCTTATGAGGACAAAGTCCTGCCAATGTGAGGCTGCTCCTGTCTGTAGAGGGCCTCATCCACTTGTTGGTTGCCCTGGCAGTATCACTGGTGCCCATATGGAAGAATAACAGGTGGTAGTAGAGGGTTGGATAAGCTTTAACAGTTCCTCCACAGCATTATGGATCAGGCCCTCATCAGGCAGCAAACCTCTCAATGATAGGTCAGTTTGGGAGATGGGTGCCTCTGTCCTCCACAGCAGGGAGTTGCCCATTATGATCACTCACCACTTCTTCCTGGTGGTCTTGCATGGTTTAGGATCAGTGGTCACCTTTACTTGAAGGCACATGTGGCTCCTCCATCACTTTGAGGGTGTTGAATCTATTTTGTTGTTGTAAGCCCTAAGGAGGGGCAGAAGCCTTCCCATTGAAGCCAGAAGTCATGAGCTTCCATCCCTCACTTTTTGCAGAGGCTGCCCTTACCTTAACACTAGGGGTAGGCACTGCCTGCATCTCTACTGCAGGTGGACTCTGGGACTCTTCAAGCTGTTGCACCTCAGAGAAGATCCTGTCATCTCCCTTTTATCTTCTCTGATGCTGCCTAGCCTGCTCACTTCCTACTGTCACGCCTCCACTTGGTGGCGCAGATTCTCCACGACAGCACTGAAGGACAGAGGGCCATCACTCCTGGGGCAGACAGATGCTCCGGGTGCCCCCTGCAGCCTGGGGCTTGAAGGGCTGCATCCACTAGCCAAAGCTCTGTCTCTGTGGAAGCCTCTACCGTGGCTGGGGCAGCAGTTCCAAGACCTGCTAGGGAGACTGCCCTGTAGCTTATTACCACCATACCTGAGATGGTTTATGCAAATACAAATTCAGCTGAGGCCCTTCTTTCCACTGTTCTGTGCAAACTGCTGCCTCTGATGGCTGTGCTCTGGGCCTGGCCTCTCCCAAGCACTGGCTCAAGGGCGCTTGACCCTCCCTAATGGGGGGCAGCTGCAACAAATGCTCCAGGCACCCTGGGTAAAGGGCAGCTGTTATGCCTGTTAGGATCTGCTACAACTTCCATGGGACTGCAGCCTTGTGGCTCCCCTCACCTTACTCATACCTAGTACGAGCAGGCACTGGCAAGTTTCTCAGAGGTTCCTGGGTGTTCCCTGCTGATCCTGGAAGGTCCAGAAGCTCCCAAAGCAGAACCCAGAGACTGCTGAGCAAACTGCTGCCTCTGCTATGCTCTCAGGATAGTCACAGAAAGATTGAGGTATCTGCTTTCAGGTATGGGAGAGAAAGTATATAAACTCAGCAGTCAGCATTTTCTATGTTACTGATACAGTGAAATTTCCTTCTTCCTTTCTAGTGTAATAAGTTTGAAATGGTATTATATATTTTTAATGGGAAGTTTAATGTTTCTAATATTTTTATGGAGATTTTATCCTTGTATTTTTGCTTTGACTAGTTGTTTAAAAGCTTTTTCATTAACATAGAAATCAGGTATTTTAAAAAATACTAAAGCAAATGAAAATGTTTGCTTCTGGCTCAAATACTGGAATATGGAAAACAATAGGTTAGTCATGAGTGTTGTTGAGGCAACAGCTCCACAGGTCTTTTAGACCTGTAGAATGTTCTTTCAGAACATTTGTTCTGAAACATTTTTTCATGCAGGTGCTGGCATTAGTGCAGCTAAGTGGAGACTCAGACCAATGAACTGATGACACTTAAAATTGACCAAGGAGAAAAGATACATTTTCAGCCAGATTTATTCCTTAATACTGTTTACTCTGATACCTATTACAAGGAAGGAGTTGGATATAACAGCTCCAGAACTAAAAGCAGTCAATTATTAAATGCACCACAGCCTCTGTTAAACATATCTCAATATATTTACACATTGTTTCCTCTATCATAGCCTCCTCATCACAGAGCTGATACCCAGTCTGATATCAGTATGCTGTCAAGAGTGCTACAGTCTCTGCCCACAAGAGACTGTTGTTGCCCCCTCCCCACCTTGTTCACATGAGAGAGGTACAGGAGAGCTCACTGAATGACATAATTGAGAAGTTCCATAGAAAATACTGTTATGACCAGCCCTTTATTTATAAGAAAATTAAACCCAGGTATTTTATAGGGCCTTCCATTTAAAGATTTTGAAGTTGTTTCAGAAATGCCACAAAGAATAACATTATTCCCATTTTAGAGGTGATTTGTCCCCAGGTTGTGTGCCTAGAGTACCTCCCAATCTTCTTACTTCTTGTCTTATAAATGTCAGATACCATGCTATTAAAGCTTCAGTGTTCCTCACAACCAGCTCAAATCAGCACACCTGCTCTATGCAGAACTAGAAGAAGATGACCACAAAAATCTTGTAGGAAGCGTTTATAGTAAGATCCTGTGCTCTACAAATAAGCAGTTTAATTCTGCATCAGTTCCAAAACTGGGGAGTCCACTATAACAGTGTGACCTGATCCAGGTTTAAAAATAAAATGCCACCCAGATCCATGCAACTGCATGATGATCTAAAAGCTGTAGAAAATCTAGTAAGATCCCCTCTAACTTGGAAGTCAGCTGAAGTGACAACTGATGGATGCACATACTCAGTAAAAAGGCTGACATCTTTTCCATATCCTCTGGTTGCTTTCCCCAGTCTCATTATCTTAGTATTAATATCCAGACCAAACTTTTATCTATCTGCTCTCAACCATGTCAAGCTCTTAATGAGATGCTTGATCACACTGTCTGTGCAGGATGAGCAGATACAAGATGACTGCATGCTGTCGTCCTGAAAATGTTTCCACCTGTGTTTCCTCACAGACTCCCCTAATTGCAACTGCCTGATACTTATATTGGGTAGAACCATGACACAGAATCCCATCAAGTATCCCTCAGGGTAGAATAACTACAAATCTTTTAATGATTATTCACTTGCTTATTTAATAACAAAAATTTATGCAAAAATCCCAACACTGCATAAAACAGATTTTTAAAGGATATTTTGATGTCTCAAAATGTATCTAATTTAGTTTTGGCTTTTTTCTGCTTTGGAGTATTCTTGCATCCTACTTTGCTACAGTAATAGGATTATTGTGTTTAACAGCTTATGTTGGAAGATAAAATACATCCACACAGCCAATGATGATAAGATAGAATTGCTGCAGCCTGAGGGGTTACTAGGAAGCATCTTCCACAGATTGGTTCCTATTATGTGTGGGTTGGTGTGATCAGCTCCCATCCTCCAGCAAAATAAAATAAAAAACATATCACTGAAAAAGTAGCGAGAAAGAAACATTCCTGGGTGCCTCTTTTCACTGCATGCATTAATTCCCTGACACGCCTTCCTGTCCTGCTCCTTTTCTGAATTATTTATAGTGTTTTACCATTGTGCTGCTACTGTTATGCCCACTGCCATGCAAAACCATTCACTCTTTTGAAACTAATGAATTGGTACTGCAGTGGTGAGTGTGGGATTTCTCAGTGACTTTTATTTAAGAACTTGGGAATACTAACTAGGAGTAATTAATATCTGCAAGACACAGTGACAACGTATATATGTATGTACATACCTAACCCAATTACTATGCATTTCTTTTACTCCGTATATAACTAAAGGTCTTATTTACATTCTTCCAGGAGATTAATTTTCCTCTGTAACTTTTGCTCTTTCTTCTTCCTCCCTAAACCGTTTTCTTCCTTTAAACAAACTTTTAATTTTCGTGTTCTTCAACAGTCCTATTTTTTCATATGTCTGTCGGTGTAGATACTATTATGACATAGCCAGAGTCAATACCAGATATGTTCTTCTTCTAAAATAAAGACAATATTCTCCTTTTAAAATAAATGCAATAAATTCTTAAAATCCCCTTATCTCATGACTGACTTTCCAATCAGGCTTTGAGCTGAATCACTGCATATTGTCCTGTGTAGGGAAGAAAGGCATTTTTGCTATAGCTAATCTTTCACACAGCACCCTGTATGTTTTATGTGCTATATAATAACTGCTGCCACTCTGCTGTTATTTGCTGAAACTATAATAGAGTTCAAAGGCCTTAACTGAGATCAGGATCCTATTACAAAAGCACTGCCAAGGGGCAAAAAAAAAAATCCAGTTTCTGACCCTGTGAAAATAGCAGAATTAAGCACAGTAATAATGTTATGCATGTCCATGTTATATATGGACAAGGAATACTGTAGATTAGAGAATGGAAATATTGCTACCCCTGTTTTGTCCATGGGTAGAGAATGACAGAGACTTATACGATTTACCCAGGACACACAAAAAAATTGTGGCACAGCCAGATACAATTTTTTTCAGTGAGTAATCGTATGGATCTTTCTTTTTTACAGCTTATTTATCAATAGAAGGAACAAGGTTTAAGCTAAAATAGCATAGAAACAATAGTATTTTGAATTGTAATGCATTAAACAGTAGTATAACAAATGGATTTGTAAGCATACAGGAATCATTTAAAAAGCAACACTATAAGAATACTGCACTAAAGGGTATTTTGAAAGCCATTATTTCTGAGGTCTTCCTGTCAAGGCTGAGGTTTGATTAGCAACCCTGGAGGAGAGAGCAGATTGAATAAGATGATAAGAACTCTGATGAACAGTGAGAAAGGGGCACCTACAGGAAGTGAGGGCTCAAAATGTGAATAAAGCAACAAAACTGGATCTCTCATAGACCAGAGGGAAAGCACCAGAGTCAAATTTGCAAAAAGGACATGAGCTCACGGTGGCACAATCTCCTTTAGAAATTAGATTAAAACTTATAATTCCCAGATCTTACAGTTCCTAGGCTATCAGCAAATCCTTCAAAAATCCTCTTTATTGTTAGTCAGTTTAAAGGGACTATTGCCCCAGCTCAGCTCTGAGCTGTCTAAAGACTCAGCATGAGCCAGGTGAGTATCTGCATGATGACATACAGTTCACAGCTTTGCTTTACTTTTTTTTTTAAAAAAAAACCAAAAACCAAACAAACAGGAGGACACATGCAAAAACATAGTTTAAAACATTATTGAAGTTTCCTAAACAAACTTAACAAATTCTGCTTGTGTATTTGCATTATAATGTAGAAATTTATTTTACACAAGATTTGTTCCTCATCCAATGCTCTCTGGATAGTCTTGCTCTGGGGACAAATCAGAATTATACAGAGTAGGGTGCTGTATAATCCCAACGTTACTTTTGCAGAAGTTGGAAGAGGGATGCAGTAGAAACTAGATGAAAAGAAAGGATGGTCTGAAAATTCAGGGGAATGGAGTGGTGCCCTGAATAACTCTATCCTTCTCTCTCTCATGCACCTCTCACAGCCAAATCACTTAAACAGAACTTTTTGCAAGTGGTCATTAACTCTGTGTTCCTCTTTCTTGCAACTCCAGGCCCTTGCTGTGGGCTGAAAACATTAAGTACCTACATGTGCAACATAACCAACAGGCACTGAATGTATCCTGTATCGTATAATACTAAACCATCTGAACAATCAGCTTGTAAGCACCTCAAATTGACTGTCAAAAATAGTGGATATTTTCTAATTTATTCTGTCTCAGTTCTTTCTCTGTCAAATTAGAATAATAATTCCTCTTCAGTGCACAGAAGTGCTGTGAAGAAAAATTCATTAAGATTCGTAAAGCACTCAGACACTGTCGTGATGAGCACCACAGAAAAGCCCAGGAGGAAATTAAAAATTCTGACTTCAGAGCAGATCTTAAAAATGTGGCATGGGACCATACACTGAACAATAACAAGGAAACAAAATGATGAATAGTTACTCATTCAGTGAACATTATCTATATATTGTGCACAGCAGGAGACGAGAGTCCTGTGGGGCGGGGGTGTGTGTGTGTGTGCGATGCAGAGGGCAGACTGTATCTGATCAGTTAATTAAACCCAGGCTTATAATGCATGCCAGAAGGTGGGGAAATAAATGTAGGTGGACAATCCAAATTCTGGCAATTCCAACTTTGAGTGCTTGACTATAAATATATGGCAATTTTTTCAACATACTTTCTATGTTTAATATGGAAAAAGCTTAAAAAAGCTCTATGTGCCTTAATTCCTTCAACTGAAACACGACAATGGTCACAGTTTTGTCTAACGTAACAGCTGATTTCCTAATTACATAGATTTGCTGCAGTCTTCCTCCTGACTCTCTCGAGTCAGTTTGATACGTTCTTTGAAATGCATAGGATCCTACCAGAGATAACTGATTTTTTTTTTTTTTTTGTAATAGTGATATATAAAATCAATTCTGTTAAAAGAATCTCCAAAGAAAATTTAATGGTATCAATCTAGTATGTGTTACATGAATGAAACCTAAGATTTGCTGGCTGAATTATCTGAAGAGTATTAATCCCACCTGAGATTAAGTTATGCCTAACTACAGTAGTGTCTTTTTCAATTTAAACACTCTTAGTGAAACAAATAAAAGACTGCTTACAACATTAAGTATAAAAACTAGATTAAAAATTTGCATTGACAGTTTGGTTTTTCCCTTCAGAAAGTCACCTTTCTAATTCTGTTGACATCGCTCCAATTGTCTGATTTTTTTTTATTGCTCTGATTGCTGCATCATCACTTAACAAGTCAATCAGCAAATTCTGCAAGTTCCATAGGGTCCCAGTAGCCTACACCCTTTTGCTTCACAGAAAGCTATTAATAAAACATGGACTAATGATTCTTAGGTATATGGGACGATGTTTCTTTAGCAATAGATTTCCTTTTTCTTATTATCAAAAAATTCTTTAGAAGGGGGAAGAGCTATTCTCAAGATTTCTCCAAAACAAACAGATACAGGGAAGTATTTTTAATGATTTTTTCCTAAATTTTCAAAATTTATCCTCAGTTTGCAGAATACTGGGGGTTTTTTTTCAAAAATATAAACACGGGAAGTAATTTTTCCCAGACAGTACTTAACAATCTTAATATTCTATAGTTTGTCATACTTTTGAAACAAAAAGCAAAGACAAGATTAAATTACTGGTTTATTAAAGTACGTCTGTAGTAGTCTTGTAGTTTTGTATATAACTTCATTTCACAATGAAGGTAAATTGATAAGGTGTCAAGCAGATCAAGCTTAATTGTGGCAACATATATTTTAATTTATATATTTAAGTCTTTTAGGCTTCTTGTATATGTAGATCTGGGTTTAAAGGTTAAAAATTGGAAA
Source organism: Phalacrocorax aristotelis (assembly GCF_949628215.1). Classification (NCBI taxonomy): domain Eukaryota; kingdom Metazoa; phylum Chordata; class Aves; order Suliformes; family Phalacrocoracidae; genus Phalacrocorax; species Phalacrocorax aristotelis. The sequence goes on along the minus strand of NC_134311.1, from coordinate 21,713,917 downwards.
TATTTTAAATATGATTATAGAGAAAGGGAATTTAATTGATCCACCTTAAAAACTACTTGGAGTTCATTAATATGAATAGTTATTCAGTAAATATATTGAACACTTCTGTAGCTGGCATCTGGTGGTTGCTGGGTTTAGCGCTCTTCCATCTTTATGTTTTTCCCACATTGACAGGCCTCGTGTAAACACCAAATATGACTGTAACCTAGGAAGAACAAAATTATAGATGTCAAAACCGTAACAGATTTTGTAAGTCATGGAAATCCACGGAATGGTAAAGTTAAGTAAGTCTGTCTCACTTCAGTGAAGAAATGTTCCACTCTTGAAAGATACTAAGCAGTATTCATAACTTAGCACAGTATAATACCTTTACCTGAATCACTGGGCATCTTTCCAGAAGCAAGCTTAGAATGAGGCAGACATAAGATCAGCTGTAATTATAAGGTTTGAGAGAAGAAATAGTCTGTATGGAACCAAACAAAGAATTGTCTGAACTCATCATCCATGCCAAGTACAAAAAGATGGGTCTAAGAAGACACCACGTGACAATATACAACACCTAATTTCGTGTTCAAGGCACCATAATGGTGTTGGGAGTTGTCATAATTTATCTTCATTGCCCTGACAATGGGGTTTAGATTTCCAAATAATTTTAGAAATCTTCTGCTCTAGATAAATTTAAATGCTTTAGAGAGGCAGACAGAAATTTCAGTCACTGGCACATGTTTGCTAAGAAGCTCAGGAAGTTGCCACACACACTGTATGAACTTCAGCATGCCTGAGTACTTCAGAAATCTCTCTTTGTCAGTTAAGCATAACAAAAGGCTTAATCACTTTTAATATAATTCTGTAGCACCTATTTAGATCTGATTCTTCACCTTGGGCAAAGGGGAAGATGAGGTTCAAGAGACTCCAGCAGAAACCCTAATCTCTAGTATAATGCAAACTTTTGTGGCTTCTAGGCCACAAGCTTCACTACTAACACCTGTTGCACTTACTGTAATTGTTCTGATATCTGGAAAACAATGAATAGGACATCTAAAAAGATATTCTGTCAGTATCTCTTCTGCACCTAGATCTAATACTCCTGCTGGTGGAAATTGCCTGCTTTTCAAAAAAGATGACTAAGCCCATTTCCCAAACAAAAATGCCATTGTGATGAGGTGTAGGACAAGTTTTAATACAAAAGAATGGAACATTAGAAATTAAATTGCTCATCTAAATCACAGTGATGCAGCTTTCCAGGCTTTCTTTAATATCTTCCTTAATGTGTGCATAAATATTAAGAGATAACGTTTTGCTGAAACCACGTATTCCTTCAAAATTGGAGAATTCACACATTTGAGTCTCAGAAACACACAACTCACCATGTATGGATCCAGTTTTTAACTCCTGTTTTGTTACATTTTTAATTGAAAGCCACTCTTACACATAGACTTTATACTTAAAAAATTTAGTTGTACCATGAACTTATAAACCTTGGTGAACTCTTTGGTATCCTAGCCCCGTTCAGCAACCAGTAAATAACCACCGTGAAAGAAAGAAGTCTAAATTGTTGAGTTTAAGCTTGTAGAGTCTGCATTACTTAGCTAAACTGACAAAGCAGCCTGGCTGGCTTTAACAGAGGAAAAAAGCACAAAACAGGCACAATACCATGCATTTACTCTCACCACAGAAAATCTGAATATCAGGTCAAATGGAACAGAGGGGGAAAGTTCAGAGTGTGAGTGCCCTTGTTTTTCCAGGCCTGAAAATAAATAAAAACTGCTCCATGTAACTCAGTCGTCTTGCCTACTAGTAAGTTTGAGCAATCATTCAGTAAATTTTAAAAAATATATAGCATACAAACATAAATTCATGTTCTTTTACTCATTCCTCTCAGCTTTTTCTCTAATTGTTATCTGAAGGTGAATAGAAAAGCTGTACCTTTTTAGGATCATTTTAACTAATGCCCTGCAATCCCTATTCTACATTGCAGTACATTCTATATTTTAAATGAAGTTGTAAACTGTTTGAAAAAGCCCCCTATTAAGGTGTGGCACACACTGTGTTGTTAAGGCTGAGTCTACATTACGTACATAAAATGAAGATCAGGTCTTTTATAGTGCCTGTTACCTAGAGCATATAATCTCCAACCTCATAGCACTTGTTCTTTGAAACCAGAAAAACTTGGACTGAGATAGTACAAACAAATCAATATATTAGATTTATTTTAAATAAATTAAAGAGACGTTCATTGTTTATCTATATAAAATCTTTTTTGTCGTATTATTCCATAAAAATCGAACAATACAAACTTTAAGAAACTGACTCATAATTATCACAGAATCACAGAATCACAGGTTGGCAGGGACCTCAGGGATCATCTAGTCCAACCTTTCTAGGAAGAGCTCAGTCTAGACAAGATGGCCCAGCACCCTGTCCAGACGAATCTTGAAGGTGTCCAATGTGGCCGAGTCAACCACTTCCCTGGGGAGATTATTCCAACGGTTGACTGTCCTCACTGTGAAAAATTTCCCTCACGTGTCCAATCGGAATCTCCCCAAGAACAACTTGTGTCTATTCCCCCTTGTCCTCTCCACGGGACTCCTTGTAAAAAGGGAGTCTCCATCTTCTTTGTAGCTACCCCTTAAGTACTGGTACATGATGATGAGATCCCCTCTGAGCCTCCTTTTCTCAAGGCTGAACAAACCCGGTTCTCCCAGCCTGTCCTCATATGGCAGCTTCCCAATCCCTTTGATCATCTTGGTGGCCCTTCTCTGGACCCCTTCCAGCCTGTCCACATCCTTTTTGTATAGAGGGGACCAGAACTGTACACAGGACTCGAGGTGTGACCTGACAAACGCTGAGTAGAGCGGGATGATGACTTCTTTCTCTCTGCTGGTGATGCCCTTTCTGATGCAACCCAGCATCCTGTTGGCCTTCTTGGCCGCAGCAGCAGCACACTGTTCGCTCATGTTGAGCTTCCTGTCCACCAGGACCCCCAGGTCCCTTTCCACAGAGCTGCTCTCCAGCCAGGTGGGTCCCAGTCTGTGCTGCACTCCTGGGTTATGTTTTCCCAGGTGCATGACCTTACACTTGTCCTTGCTGAACTTCATATGGTTCTTGCTGGCACACTTCTCCAGCCTATCCAGATCTCCCTGCAGAGCAGCTCTCCCTTCTGGAGTGTCTACTTCCCCACTCAACTTGGTGTCATCAGCAAACTTCATCAGGCTACACTTGATCCCATTATCCAGATCACTTATAAAGATATTGAATAACATTGGGCCCAATATTGATCCCTGGGGGACTCCACTAGTGACCGGTTGCCACTTGGAAAAGGAGCCATTTATCACCACCCTTTGGGTGCGGCCTGTCAGCCAGTTCCCCACCCACTGCACAGACCACTTGTCTAGGCCATAATACATTAATTTCTCCAGGAGGAGTCCATGGGGGACTGTATCAAAGGCCTTGGAGAAGTCCAGGTAAACAATGTCCACTGCCTGCCCAATGTCAACCAAGCAAGTCACTTTGTTGTAGAAGGCCTGTAATATTTTATGCACTGGTGACGTACAAAGAAATCCAGTTATAAGTCAGCTAATGCGTAATTTAAATTTTATGAATAACTAAGTCATATGTGAGACAATTCTTACAGGAATTCATTATGGTAAAGAAAATGTGGCCACCTGCATCCTCTTTCCCTCCAGCGCTTCTGCAGAATACTTGCATGTTGGTGTCATGTAATTTTGCAGAACGATATTCTTCCAGTGAGACAATGATCTAAATGAGACCGGTCATATCAAGTTTTTTTCAGTGATATCTTTCTTCCTCTAATTGTCCTTGCTTTTTAAAGTTTCTGTGACCATGGACACTTTTGGGTACCTTGGGCATGCCTGAAAGGGGATCTCCATGGCATTACAGAGGAGGGTCTTAATGAATTTGGATTCAAGGACTGGATTCTCTTTTCATAAAGCAATAAACTTACTAAAAGCCATAGAAACAAATAAAAAAAGGCCAGATTTTCTAGCATCCCCTGGACACTGACCTCAAATATATTACACAGATTCAAAAAATCCAGTAGCATATAGTTTTTCAGAAGAACTTATGTCTTGCAAGTTAATTCAATCACTTTGTAAGTTTTTGTTTAATTGTGTGAAATGTAGAGCTATTATACTCACTTTTTTTTTTTTTTTTTAACACACCATTTTAAGATGGATGGAAAATTGATTGGTCAGAATTCCTGTATGGGAGGTTCTCGTACAGCAGGTGACAAGACTAAGCATCGTACACTGGTGATCACACATAATAAGTTTCACAGCGAAATTTCTTCCTGGTATTTCTCATGCATACAAAAGCTGCCATAAGATACAGCATCTCATTCATATGATGGTACCGTGAAACAGCACACAGATTATATATCCAGCAGGATGCATCCCTTCACAGAGATCAACAGTAGCTGCTATCTAAATCTGTCAGGTAACAGGTGGTATCCAAGGAAAAAATTTATAATTTGATTTCTGAAGTGTAACATGAGGTATACTGTCCTGAATCTGTCAATCAGAGAAATATAAATTTTGCAAACACACATCTAGAAAAACAGTACAAATTCTCATAAAAATGGATGAAAAGTACTTTTCTTAAAAAAGAAAAAAGTCCAGGAGTGACAGGAAATATAAAAATCCTCTCATTACCATAAAATACTGTTAGTTACAGTAAGACAGTGAACCAACAATATCATTAGAGCGCAAGCAAAAAAAAGATCAGTGGAAATTTAGTACAAATATCAAGCTTGGAAGAAGTGAAGCAGAAGGTAAAATAAAATCTAATAAAGTAGAAAATTAAGCAGAAAAAAGAATTCAATTGAATGATACTTTCATGATATGTCAGTGGCTGGAAAAGTTATATCAGCAATAAACAACAGCATAGCTCTGGGTATGTTATGCCATCAGACTGCACGGCCAAACAGCAAATAAATTTCTGCAGCAGAATGCTCTCACATCATTGACACACAGTAATCCTTTGCTCTTCCTTACCTTTTCAATTTCACTTAAAATATTCTTCTTTTGTATCAGAATTTGTATCAGAATATGATATTCCTTGCTGGAATTCCTTGCTGTGAGAAACAAGAAATGTTCTTATCGTCAGGGATAAGAGGAATAAAATAAGTATGGAATGAAATGGTATCAGAGATTTTGGAAGAGACATTTTGTTACTAATATATTTCTGGTTGTGTGATTTAGTGCAAAATTCAAAGGCAGACACAGTTCAAGGGTACAATTTTCAAAATGGGGCACAATTCAGCTTGACAGCTTATTGTCAGTGAAGGATCCCTGACAATTTTTCAAGACATCTAGTATTAAAAACCATACTAACCAGTTTCCAGTTTGAAATTCTTGTTAAAAGCAGATTCCCTTTTACAATTTTTAATAAACCTCTAAGAATTCTTCACTTCTTTTCTTGAAGTGTTACTGCTACGTGTAGCTCAACTGTTCATTTTGTTTAAAAGGAGCCATATCGAAGAACGGACTAAATAATTCATAACTACAGACCTCATTCCCTCAGGTGTAACACAAGAAAAACTTCCTAAATCAGATCCTACTCTGGTTAAGATGGCCTTGGCTAATCTGGTAGCGTAAAGAAACTTAAATTTCCCCTGGACAGGTACTTCCAGTCCTATGACACTTCTTAACATCCCAGTATGCGGCCATGGGAAAAAAGTACGTACTTCAGCCACTGGCTTCTGGAACAGTCCATTGGGACTATGATCCAGAAGCCTTATTAACAAATGATGGATGGAGGGTGAACCCTACTGACTCAGCTGTGTCCAAGCAAAACAACTTATAGTCAACTCTGTCATCACTATTAGTATTATCTGCCCTCAGTAGAAAGCCTGTAACACATCAGAGATCTTGAGCATCATACAGTTTGTATGTCTAATGTTTTATGAAATGTGTCATATACCAGCATGCAGTCAGCATTGGGCAAGATGATTTCTTCTGCCTGAGTGATGCTGACACGCTGATGTTCTTCAGCGGCTGCAGTGTTAGCAAATAATGACGGAGAGCAATGCAGGTAACTCTTAAGGGGCTCATGGCCTGGGATATATTTAGGGAATTAGTAGTTAGGAAGTACTTTTTATACTACTCTGAGGAGATCATTGTGACAAGGGGTAAGTTTTAGGTCACTTCAGCATGCACAAATTGGTGCCCCTTTTAGAACAAACATGTGAGTGAGAAACCCTCTTCCCTTTCTCCCACCCTACAGATGTGAATGTACCCTGAAACACCATGGAGTGCTACTCCATGATGTCACTCCATGATGCCAAGTATACTCAGAGGCTTCATCCACACCGGTAAATTAAATGTGCCAGGAAATGTGAAAACTGTCCAACTGGCACAAAATTACTGCAGCTATTCTAGAAGAGCCTCTATGTGGGTCTCCAAAAGAGGGGCTGCAAGTAAACTACCTGTCAGAGAGCGGAAGGCCCCCATGAATTCTGACTGACAAATCACACCTAAGGATAATTTTGGGCAATGTTAGGCACAGGACAAAAGTATGCCGGGTAATATACTACGATAGGCATATCCAAAGAGTTTAGTAGCCTTAGGATTTAATAGCTGTGAAAGTAACCTTCATGGCTTATCACAAATTACTTTACCCACAGATGTGACTGAATTGCTATCACTGTGAGTCAGAAGCAGAAGACTGAGTGCGCAGTTTTAATAGCATTTTTTGTTTCTGGGGGATGATCAGTACTATATAATTTTGGAGATTTTATTAGTAGGCATTCCAGTATTAAAAGTATTCTAGAAAGCATTACATGATTTATGCAGTCTTAATGCCCGAATTCATAGCTATCACCTACGAGCTTCAGAAGAAAGTTGAAAAATTTAATATGCAGCTGGAATGTGGGGCATTTATACTGCTAAATCAGAGGTGGATTCTAAGCTAAATTTCATCTAAGCTAAATTTCATCTCCTCTTTTCTCAATAAAAGTGTGGGTGATTTTATGTGAAAATTAAAAGAATGGCTACCTTTTAATGAAAAGAAGCAATTTAGTAGGTGAACAGTTGGAGTTTGATAGTTGTCTAAGATGGTGACCATTTTACAGTTTCATGGTCTTATTGCCCATTAAACCTTTACTCACTCTCAATTTGTTAAATTACAGTTAGGAAAAACACTTCTGAGTCATTACTTTTAATCCAGTTCACCAGGTAGTAATTTTCAATTGTAGCTGTCTACCAGTTTCTTCCAGGGATAGAATAAGAAAGATAAAGCAAAACCAAGATGAATATAACACGGAACTTCGGAGGTGTTCTAGAGAAATGTTATAGTCTTTTACAAGAACAAACTTCTCAGTTTGCTCACTGGTGAGATTCAACATCCAATATCTACAGAAGCCAATTTGTGCCAAGTGAGTGATGAGATTCCAGATGAAAACAACAAAGGATTTATTCCTGGATTTGATGATTGCTGCATCTCTAAGCTATCAAGTGAATTTAGATTTAGGGATGGATGTGACTCGGTAGCTTATACCAAATTACGAGATTCTCTGCAGTGTCATCCTGTGACAGCTGGCCACACGCAGATTTGAAACTGGACTATTAAATATTCATGTGGCATTTCAAGATGAATGTGAGAAACATTTTTAGATACTGCTATTGTTTTAAAAAGCTGAAGAGTGGGGAAAAAAACAGAAAAGACACAGCTATTACTGCTTATATTTAAAGTTACAAAATGATTTCTGTACTGCATGAAAAACAGAATTGCAGGGAAGAGAAGAATTTAGTGAATTTAGTGAAATTATGTTTAATTGCATAGAAAGACTATCTTAAAATAAACTCATTAAAGTTGCAACATCAAGTACTCATCTTGGGCTAGTACTTTTTAATATCTTCATCTACAACATAGACAGTGGGACCGAGTGTACCCTCATTAAGTTTGCAGATGACACCAAGCTGAGTGGTGTGGTTGACACACCTGAAGGATGGAATATCATCCAGAGGGAGCTGGACAAGCTTGAGAAGTGGACCCGTGTAAAACTCATGAGGTTGCTTTGAGCAACCTGATCTAGTTGAAGATGTCCCTGCTCATTGCAAGAAGGTTGGACCAAATGACCTTCAAAAGGTCTCCTCCAACCCAAACCTATGATTCTATGATCCTATGAAGTATCAAGTTCTTGATTCTCAGAACTGCTGCTAACATGCGGACACAACATAAGGCCTGCATAAGAAAGGCAGGGACAGAATTCAACTCCCATGACCAACATTCGTTTGTCTTAACCTTTAAATTTTGGAACTGCTTTCTACCTTTGCAGTTTGCTGCTTCGTTCACTGACTATATTGCAAGCGTGGCAAGGCTTTGAACACCCTCTCCAGCAATATTCTTGTATCCAGGTTAGGGGGTTATGGATGCAACAGCTATCAAACTGGGGAGCAGCTCTGCTGGAAAAGAGCTGCAGGTCTTGGTGTACAGCAAGATGTATATGAGTCGGTTGTGTGCCCTGGCAGCAAAGGCCAACAGCATCCTGGTCTATAAAAACACAAGCATGGATTAAGGGAAGTGATTATCCTTCCTTACACAGCACTTGTTAGAGCACAACTAGAGTACTACTGCATCCAGTTGTGGACACCCAGAACAAGAAATGTTGGCAAACTGGAGTAAGTCAAGCAGAAGGCCAGCAAAAGGGTCTCCATCTCCCTCAAATATCCCTTCTTGGTAATCTCCTGGTAGGGCATTAGTTGACCTTAGTAGCTCTGATCAGCCTCATATGGGACCCTCACCCAAGATATGAACTACCACCCTCCCCCACAGGTCTCCATTTAAGCTCAGCCCTGGGCCTTTGGCCCCTACCCAGGAGTGCTGGTCTCCTGCCACATCTGCCCATAGGCCATGCCACTGCTGACCTGTGGGCTGATTTCCTGGCTTCATCTTGGACCTGCCCCATCCTCATAGATTTGTGAGATGCCCTGGACTTGGGACTGCCCTTCCTTCACCACCCCCAGCACCTGCCCTGCTATCTTCCTGGGGTGGTAAGATGGCTGGAGAGACTCCTGCCTGGCTAGCCCTGGGGTTCCCCTTGGTTTCCTGGACTCGGAGATACTGACCCTTAGAAGCAGCTGGCCTTCACTGTGCTCTGGCACCTGGCTAGTCATGATTACATTTTGAGGTGGCTTGTTCTCTGCACTCACGTACAACTCAAATGCTTAAATATAGGTGCCTGGGAACAAGGCGTCTAACCTTGGCATTCACAGTTCTCCTAATTATTGTAGAGAGGGTTCAAGATAATAACACTGTTGTGTCTTGCTTGAACTGAGACAGAATAATAATGTGAGACATTGATAATTACAAATGTTTGTTTGGGTGATCTATAGAAAAGACAACAATGGAAATCTTGGATTATTTATTTAAAGATCCAGTTAGTCTTCTGCAATAAGTAAACTCTCCATAATGCAGCAAGACCAGTCTTACTACATTCATTCTTTTCAAGGTTAGGCATGTTGTTGCATTTATAAATTATATAAAAAGAGACCCAGCAGAAGCAAACAGAATGTGTCTTTAAATGTGCTAGCCCAATTATCTAAAAGGATCATAATAAATCAGATCAAAGCAATATAGTAGAAAACAATACAGCAGAAAAAGATTACTTTTTAGCTAAGCACAAACACTGTTACAGATATTTAATATAAACTAGCCAAGGAATTTTTGTAATTTGATATTTAACAGTAAGAGAGGAATGCTGATAAGCTACAGACATTTTATTATTTGCACTTACATCAACAAACTTTAGTGCAGTTTCTACTAAAATGGTTTCAATATAATCCTAGAATACCTATTACAGCATGGAAAAGTGTTATGTTTTACAAGAAACACTATTTATAATTATATACAATATGAATAAAACAGAGATGAGGTTAACATTCATTAAAGAAAGCAAACTATTTTGATAAACTTTTCCTTTTAAATATCTTTTGCTGACTTTTGCATTTAAATAATGAAATTGAATCAAGTCAGAAGCTTGTCTTATCCTGCTTTGGATTCTAGAGGACACAATTGATTTACTGTAGCCGATTAGACAAGGGCAAAAAAGTAAAAACTACTAATCAATTTGTTACAGCTTCACCTGCAGGTGTTCAAAGCTGGAAGATGGATATCTGCCTGTTTTTCATTTGGTGTGTATTGCTGCAAGCTGTGGAATTCATAGTGTTGGCTGTTGGATGTGCTCCTACTCCACCGATGTCGTTACACATTGGCTTCAATGTACAGGGTATCAGTACCTTACAGGGAAAGCTTCCCACTATGTGGAATAATGATCATTGTTGCATAAAACTCCTGTTTGTGAGTCATACTGCTGGTTTCAGTGAGGTTCACTGACCAAAGGTCCCATGAAAAAGTGTGTGTGTGTACTTGCTTATCCTTAAAAGATTGTGTAGGCCTGCCAGGGGCTATCTAAACTGTATAAATGTGGTACAATCTGCTAAATACTCATCGAATGTCCAGTGGCACAACATGTTAGATCTGCCAGGAAGCACCAGCTTAATTTCGAGGCCTATGAGCTAACCAGGTTGCTATGATTTTACCAGCAGCATTTAGTAGTTCAAGAGTTTTTATTAAAGTCTGAGAAAGCTATTGATCTCTTTCTCTTTTTTTTTTTTTTTCCCCCAATTCACTTTCTGAGAGAATCTACTTGTTAATATATGTATGATTATTCACAGACCTGACTAGCTGGTCCTTCCAGGCAAAGAAGGTGTGAGCTCTTATGTAGTTGGAAGAGGTTTGGGATGGACTCTGAGAGACAAAAACTGTGTGGCAGGTAGCTCTTTGTACTCAGTTATTATTGCTGTGCTATGTAATACTTAAAAGACAATTTCAGTTGTGAAATACACTCTGTTTCAGGAACAGTAATGATGTGTAAAGTATCCCAGGAGACTGAGCTCCAGAAATCTAAAGCAGTTTCTGATAAGAAGAAATTCCATTTTAGAGACCTTCTAACAGAAGTTGCTGTGTCTCTCCATAAAAGCTTCAAAGTAAATAATGACAGAATTGACATTTTTTGCCCCGGGAACTCCACTGTTGTCTCTTTCTAAACTCTCCTGCTCTGTAGTTTGCAATGACATGTTGACCCTCCAGGTACTGTAACTAATAGGTACTGAAGAACATTGCCAGATAGGACAGTTCCATTATGAAAAGACATGGGATTTTAATGAGGTGTTTCTGCCATCAGGGCAACAATAATACTTTGGCTTTTTCCTTAAGCTCTATTTAGGTAGCAAAACCAAAATTTTAAAATATGGGGCAACTTCCACCCCACTTGGAAAAAAACCTCCAGAATACAGAAATGAGAAAGTGAGGAAAAGATTTCTACGGGTTTTAATACTGAAATTAGCCTTGGCATCGGACGAAGGTTGAAATAAAAGTAATTTCATTCTACAAACCAGATGTGTGCAACTTTGTTAGGTCTAGGGAAGAGATTCAGCGGAAGGCTTAGATGTATTGGTACAATAACTCTGAGAAACACCTCTCTTTGTCATTCACCCTTAAAGATGTCAAGTCCCTTAACCAGCTATGGTGCTGTGGATACCAAATCATACAAACTCTTCATCCTAAAAGTTTTTCCTTAAAAAAAGAACACCTAAGAAACATGTAATCTTATAAACTCTCCCTACTGTTTCCTGTCTGCCTTCTTGGGGTTTTCAAGTTAACCAAGATGCTGACCTTTATATTCTTCTGCTGCTTACATTTTAGAAAGACTGTTGTCCTTCACCATAACAGATATAATCATAACCCATTCAGATGGATTAAATTAACAACCCGTTCTGAAAAACATGCTGATGTCTCAAGGCAAAGGCTCAACTTCTAGATCATGGACTAACAAGTCCTGTCTTAAAGATTTTTTTGTTTGTTTGCAGGATTTTATTTAGGCTTCTTAGTTTTGTTCACAATATAATCCTACCAACAGTTGTGTCAGCACAACCTGGTGGACTAGCATACTGTAGCATGGGCGAAGGAATGTGCATTGTGGTAGAAAGGCAGAAGTACCTTAAGCTGGAATTTGTCCTCAAGGTGTTTTTTTTTAATACACTGACAAGTGTTTTGAAGGCCATGATTTATTTACACATGTAAGTAGCTTAGCATGTGAATTACACTATTATATTGTCCTCAGAGCAGACATGGCAGTGACCAAATACACTGAAAAAGAGGTGGATTTCCTGTCCCAGGCTTGGAGGGCTTGTATGACACCACTAAAGATATAATCTCAGCCTGCTGCTTCAGGAATTGTGCTCTTTAGTGGCAATAGTAGACTGAGGTATTGCTACATTCATTCCCCCTTCCCTGACTGCTCATACCTAGCCTTGTGTGGCTGAGTTGTGCTGGCCCAACTAGTTGTCCGGCTGTAGTGTTAACCAGATAGGGAACACATTTGTTTTAAAAAGCACAACAAGACTTGTATGAATATATTATGTGTATTTGCAAATAATAGCAAGACTATTTTTAGCTGGGTCATCTCCCTTATCTACTTTGCAGAACAGTTGCATAAACACTTCTGGGGGCAGAAGTGAGGGAACATCATTCTGAAGACCGAGGAGGGGAACACATGGTAGTGGAAGGGTGGCAGAGGGAGCAGTACTGACTTGAGGTATTGCATCCAAAAATTTCACATCATGGATCTGCAGTCTGACAGAAATCTCAGTGTGCTTTTACTTAGGTAGACCAATGTATAGCTGTCACGCTTTCTTGTGGTTGGAAAATTAATTTACCTTAGCACTGCTGAACTCTTTTAAGGTGGCTTCTGTACTGTGTGAATTGTAAACGTTCACACCCTTCTCCAATCCAGGTAAGCAAGCAGCAAGATAGAAATCCCATGACTTTCAAGGACAGAACATTTAGCTGAGACATTATTATTCTTCAAGCTTAAAAGTAGTAACTAGCTCTTCAGTCAGCAACTGAAGGGGAATTTGAAACAAATTTTCACAGCAGACTGCACGTATTTTTTTACCAGTCAGGAGCATAATATTATGGATTAGCAATGCTTGCTCCATAGACCTAGAGGTAGGAAAATGAAAACAGTGTCAGTCTGTAATGCCATCTGATGTGCAGGATGAAACAAGGACTTGTCATATTAGGAATGCAGGCCCAGTGTTTGTAATGACTTTGCATAGACTCTGTAATTATTTTTCAAATTGGTCTAAGTCCTCAGGAACCTAGCTGTGGGACTTCTGTCCCCACCTGTATCTCCAGTTGGTGCAGTGCATCATTTAGATCCCACATTTAGATTACAGTGTGTCTGCTCCAGCACTTGAGCAGCATATCTGTGACCACCTATTAGGTTGCAGCCTATGACCCTAACTAATGATAACAGCAGTAAATTTATCAGGAATTTATATAGTCTTAGGCTATCAGAGATTTGAATGCTTGTCCTTTGCTTCAGATTATGAGTGGCCTCTCCATTACATGCTTGTTTTTTGTATTTGGACAAGGATCAGTAGCTCTTTTTAAGAATGAAACCATGACTTGAATTCCCTCACATGATTGGTAATCTTTCCTTACATCTGCTCAGTTTTAATTCATTATTTTACAGTTAAACAGAACTTGCTAGCTTCTTTTACTTCTCTAAGAAGTTCTGTGCCAGATTCCAGCTTACACACAGCTAAAAACCAAATTGTGTATGCGCACATATACATGTGCCTGCCTATTTGTATATATATAGACACATATATATGTGCCCATATATATATTTACATCTATGGAAAGACCAACAAATACGCTTCCTTCCGTTAATCCCACCATCTTCTATTTAGCCACCATGCCCCAGAGAGACAATTATTCAAAGTAATGTGTACAGGGATAGAAAAGCAATGGCAGGTACTAGGATTTAGGAATGGATATATGCACCATAGCTTATGACTGGGAAAACCCTGTCAGGTTTTTCTAAGGAAAACTCCAGGCACCTTAAACACAAAATATGTAGTTTTAAATAGCACAGTGTGTATTTGCAAGGGGTCTGAAGGCAGCACTAGTCAGATCGTGGTGTTGTCATGGCAACAGACATTGAAATTCAAAATATGTAGTACAAAATGGGGGCGGGAGAAAAAGAAGGGTAGAGAAGAGAAAAATAGCAAGTAATAATGAAAATCTGTATAAAGAATATGAAAATTAGACTTCTGTACCCAACAATAGAATAACCAAAATATCCTTATTCTGCATAATATTATTTTCATTTTTTACCTTTCCATACAACAGTTTGAAAATGCTGTATAAATATTAGCCATCTACACCTTCAAACATCCCTCAAGGAAATTATTGATGTTGCCATTTACAGATAGGAATACTGAGGCAGAGAGAGCTTTGTGTAAGTAGAATGTCTATGGCAGAGGTGAAAAGAGAGTTCAGCTGTTTGCTGAGCTCTGTGGTCACATACTCTTTGTTTCATTGCATTAACATGCCTGACTTTTATGATGTTATTATCTAGGTATGTAATAGAAGAACCAGAGTAATTTTCGTAGTAGTCGTGGTAACAGTATTCTCTTTCTGACACAAAAGCTCCAGTGCTTTAATACACAGTTTGTGTAGTTATTTAAACTTTTATCTATTTCTTTACAATAATAGCAATAGTAAATAGGGAAAGAGTAACATGGTAAACCCTAAATGTTTTTTTCCAAAGGTATACAATAGTTTAGAAAAAGATACTCATTTGTGCCTAAACTCATCAAGGAACTGCAGCAGATCTAACTCAACAGGAAGGAATTAATATGCCCTTGTTGGGGATTAAGGAACCATATCGTTGGTCAAAAGCCTGAGATCACTGGGAAATTTTTTATCCCTCACAGGCATCTCGCTGCAGTCTTTTGTTCTGAGTATACCTCTATAATAACTTTTCTGTGTTTCTGACCTGTGTATAATAGAATTGTTTAGTGTATCCAGGAGGGTTTTTTTAATGTTGGATTTTGCAATGACTCCCGTTTTACTTTAGTGTTTTGAAGGAGTGATAATGAGGAACTTTCCTTCTCTCTCTTTCCTACATTTATATTTCCCCTCCAGGCATGTAATTTAATTTAAAGTTGTTATCATTCTTGAAGTAATATAGAGCTACAGTATCTGTCCCCTAAGAATAACTTTAAGGTTTTTCTACATGAGTATCAGCAGTATAACACAGATAACTTGCATGTCACATCCAGTAATTTCAGGCAACAAGCCTTAAACAAAGAAATTAGATAAAGGTAGAAAAGAAGTATTCAAAATTATGAAAATGTGCTGCCTGAATTATAGACTGGTAGTGTACCAGAAGAGTTGCAGCAAACAGAATAAAAAAAAGAAAAGGGTCCTTGAAACCTAGAGCTTAACTGAATAGGAAAAGAGCTTTAACAATTTAAGGAGCAAATCCTCCAGTATTTCTAGGGTCACAAAGGTGCGCGAATAGATTATGACAGAAAGACTGAAAATTCTCTGGTAGTTGGGAAGCCAGCAGGAATTAAAGGATGAACTTATAGAAGATGGCTCATGTGAGAGCAGAAGACAGACCCAGGATACTAAACTGATTTTTTCAGGTATTTTTACTAGACAGCTGCTATTGCTTCAACTAGTTGAGCCTTGAAGTGATCTGCCTGGTAGGTGGTGAGGTGTTGCGCCACAGAACTCGGCACGTGTGCAGGTGCTTGCCCAGTTTCTCAGAAGGCAATTTTGCAATAGGGTCTGAAACAATGCTTCAAAGCCACCATTGTCCAAAACAGCAGGTTTAAAGTACTGATGTTGATCAGCTTTGGTTGATCATCTTTGGCTGATCATCTATAGCATGAAGCTATAGATGTAACATGCAGGATTTAACATGCAGGAACAAAGGGGAGAGCGTGGGAGAAAGTATCTCGAGGATTGACAGAATGTGCTGAAGCAAAAGCATGTTAATTTTCCTGATCATTTTAATCTCCTTTGGATACTTTTAGGACTCAGCCTCCCCACTTCTGGAGTTACAGAGTGGGCCGTGGGGCAGGCCAGGTAGGAATGGGGCAGAGGAAATAACTTGTGGGGCTGAGTGGAGGAATGTGTGCGGAACCAGAAGGCAGGGGCAGGGAAGAGAGAAAAGAATTAGCATCTGCAGCCTGGTATAAATAAAGTGGTTAATTTGGCTTTTAATTGTAAGTGCTAATGTACTTTTAAAGCTTTTCATATTAATTTACTAATTGCACTTTCTAAATAAAATTACCAATTTGATTTTCAGAATAGTTTATGTATGTCTACACCATACTGCAGTGACTACAGTATAGTCCTACCTTTTTTATCTTTATTTAACAAATATCTGAAAGCTTTGGGAAAAAAATAATTTTGTATAACAAAGAACAAGGAATCCTTCCTTCCTCAAAAGTCAAGCAGGTTCATCAGTAAAGTTTAAAAAATTCTAATCAGAAAACTAACGAGGAGAGATTTTTCTTCCATTGTCTACCAACTAGTTTTCATCAGGTTCAAGGGTCTCAAGGCCAGCTAAATTACCAAACCATAGACATAATCATAGAAGATCTTCTTTAGGCAGGTGAACAGCTTGACTGATGAGATGTCTGTCCCATAAAACATGTTATGTTTGACTATAGCTGAACCAAGACTGAATCAGGCTATTTGCACCTGCACTTGCCATAACCATGTCACTGATGATTTCTTATACTGAATTTGTTATTTGCATCTAAGTTAGGATTTTTTTTCCCAAATGCAGCATTGTTGAAAAGTATTCAAATGTAAATTACATCCTAAAAACCCACTTCCTATTACAGCTTAATAGCTTTTGGCTTTTTTCTCCATTGACCGTATAGTGTTATGCAAACTTGCTTCAAATTGTATACAGGTCTCAACTTGCCTCAGGGTGCATATGGATGAGTTACAGAATCACAGAATCACAGAAATGGTAGGGGTTGGAAGGGACCTCTGGAGATCATCTTGTCCAACCCCCTGCTTGAGCAGGCACACCTAGAGCAGGGGGCACGGGAACACATCCAGGCGGGGTTTGAATGTCTCCAGGGAAGGAGACTCCACAGCCTCCCTGGGCAGCCTGTGCCACTGCTCTGGCACCCTCACAGGAAAGAAGATTCTCCTCATGTTTAGCTGGAACTTCCTGTGTTCCAGCTTGTGCCCATTGCCCCTTGTCCTGTCATCGGGCACTACTGAAAAGAGCCTAGTCCCATCATCCTGACACCCACCCTTTAGATATTTATAGGTATTGATGAAATCTCCCCTCAGTCTCCTCTTCTCCAGGCTGAACAAACCCAAGTTACTCAGCCTCTCCTCATAAGGGAGATGCTCCAGTCCCCTGATCATCTTGGCAGCTCTCCGCTGGACTTGCTCAAGCAGTTCCCTGTCCTTCTTAAACTGGGGAGCCCAAAACTGGACACAGTACTCCAGATGTGGTCTCACTAAGGCAGAGTAGAGGGGGAGGATAACCTCTCTCGATCTGCTGGCCACACTCTTTTTAATGCAGCCCAGATACCGTTGGCCTTCTTGGCCACCAGGGCACAGTGCTGGTTCATTGTCAGCTTGCCCATCAGCACTCCCAGGTCTGTCTCAGCAGAGCTGCCTTCCAGTAGTTCAGCCCCCAGCCTGTACTGGTGCGTGGGGTTGTTCCTCTCCAGAGGCAGGACCTTGCACTTGCTCCTGTTGAATTTCATGAGGTTCCCCTCGGCCCAGGTCTCCAGCCTGTCCAGGTCTCGCTGGATGGCAGCACAGCCTTCTGGTTGTATCAACCACTTCTCCCAGCTTGGTATCCTCAGTGAGCTTGCTGAGATTACACGCTGTCCCATCATCCAGGTCCTTGACGACTATGTTGAACAGGACAGGACCCAGCACAGACACCTGGGGAACACCGCTAGTGACAGGCCTCCATCCAGACTCTGCCCCATTGATCACGACTGTCTTTTACAAAAGAAAGTAATACTATCTCATTTGATAAACAAACAGGTTAATAAAGAAAATTATTTCTATAAGATGTTTTGGAAGAAAGAAGCATACATGGCTTAAACAGATACAGAAAATTGCACACTGCAAAGTTTCACTGGTGTTTTTTAAACACTCTGGTCTAAAACCAAATTCTAGCTTAAGACACTGTGGATTGGAATATGATTGCTCTGCCCACACCCTCTTTTTTAGACTCCTTCCTAAAACCAGCAGCTGGCAACCCCTTGAGAAAGGGTATTGGTCTGTAACTCTAACCTAACCCATTAAGGGGTTCTTACGTTCTTATTCATGTATGAAATGCAATGTGGTGTCAGCCTTAATTCAATTGAATTTTTCATTTGCTTTAAACCATCTGTTACAAAATACAGTATACAACACTTTAATATTAATGAAGTTTCCCTAAACCTGTTAAGTTAGTGTAACAATAATAGGTCTTGTTTTCCTTTTTCCTCTTTTATTTTTCCTTTCTTTTCTCTCTTTTTATTTTTCTTATTTTACTTTTTCTTCTTCTTTTCTGCTTCCCATTCCTGATGCTGAGTTGGCAATGTAGCGAAACATCAGACTTATTGTCTATCTGTCCATAAGCTGCAACGAGGAGAGTTATTTTCTCAAGATTTGTCATTTTTCAGTCTCACACATTTCTGTTAGGTTCACACCTACATTTCCATAATCCAGTGATAACCGGCACAGAAATGATACAAACGGCGTAGGTTGTGTCTTAGTGCTGTAGCTATGCAAATATTCCTTACCAGTAATTAAACCGTGAATATAACCTCCTGTAACCGCTCTCCGCTATCCCTAACGCATTTCTAGGCGCGCCTTTTACCACAGGTAGCTGTGCACGAGGAGAACCGTTGCTGGGAAACGGACGCAGCACGCGCCAGAGGCGGAGCAGAGTGGGGCGGAGAAGCCCCGCCCCCCAACGGAGCGCAGCGACTCCCATCCAATCGTGCCGTCCCTCCCACCCATCCTAGCGAGGGAGGCCTCGCTGACTGGCCGACCCCTGCAGCGCGTCACCAGGAGGCGGGGAGCGCCCGGATAGGCTAGGAGGGAGGGGTGGGCTGGCGCTGATTGGCCCGTGCCGGTCACGTGGCACTGGTGGGGCCGTGACGCCCGTGGTGGCGGAGGGGCTCGGCTTGTCAGGTAGGTGGGTGGGTGCCGCGCGTGCCGCCGCCGCCGCCGCTGGTGCCTGCGCCCCGGGAGCGGCGTCTGGGCCGGGGGGGCCGCCCCGCCCCCGCCGTGCCGCCCCCCGCCGCCCTCCGCCGCGCTGCGCCCCGCCCGGCGGGCGGGCAGCCGGTGCGGGGGGGCGGGTAGGCCCCGCGCGGGGATCTACCTGTGGGTGCGCAGGGCGGGGCGGGTACCGGCGCCGCTCGCGCTGTCTTCTGAGGGGGCGGCGACGGTGGCGGCATCCGGTCGCTTCCTGCGGCGGCGGCGCGGGCGGGCGTCAGGGGCGCCTCTCGCTCTCCCAGCGGCGGCGGGGGCGGCTCCGCCCCGGCAGGGCAGGCGCGGATCCCCGCCCTCGGGGCTGCCGCCGGGCCGGGGGCGCGGGGCCCTGCGCGGGGTCGGGGCGGGCCGGGCCGGCGGGCTGCGGGTGGGAGCGGGAGCACGAGCAGGGTTGAGCCGGTCCCGTTCCTGCGGCGCCCGTCCCCGACGTGCCCGCTCCTCCTGCGGCCGGGCCGGGGCTGGGACCGGTGCCGCCAGTCCCGGGAGGACGCGGCCGCTACCGCCGGAGGCTTTGCCGTGCGAGGCCCCCGCCTCGAACAGATGCGACGCCCTGGCTTTGGTTTTGTTTGTCCCGGTCCCCCCCACCCCACCCCACCCCACCCCACCCCGTGACAACGCTGCACAGCTCCGCGACTTCAGTAACTCACCCGCTGGAGTCGGAGCCTCGGTCGGCGGGGCCTTCCGGGTGCGACTGCCCGGCTTCCTTCGTGTACGGTTTTACGCCTTCGGGGTTTGGTATCCGCGGGGGTCCTGAATGCTGGCATATTTGGTGTTTGAAAACGAAATACATAGAAGTGCATTAAACATCCCTTTTCATGTCGGAGTATGTTTCTGTTTTGTTTGAATTTACATGAGCATACACCCTTGGCAGTGACACGTCCAGTGTGATGAACACCTAGGGTTTTGTTTTGCTTTTAAACGGGCCAGCTCGTCTTCTGTTTGCAGGAAAGCAGCAGTGCTTTCCCGGTAGTTGATGTAGCTTTTCCCCACTTTGTAACAAACCTGCGCAAAGTGACTTTGATGCGATGCTGTATATTAATGCAGCTTCTTTTAGCAAGTTGCAATGTAAGAAAAAACTGGGTAACATATGAAACTCTTTGAGCAAAATAATTTACTGGGTGTTATTTTCAGTTAATTGTACCTACTAAATAATATATAATAGAGATGAGTGATACAGTTTACTACATGTACGTGCTAATCTTGAAAGACTCAGGGAGGTGGGGTATTCACCCTTCTAATCCGCTCACAGAGCAGAGTGCAAATGATGGGCATATAGGTTGAATTACAGTACTGATTATTGTTGGTGGGACAGATGTGTCCGTTTATGAATTCCTTTTTAATGTTTTGAAGCAAATTGTTAGTACTATTACAAGTTTAAAATAACACAAGTGGAACACTAACCCCAGAAGATTTGAGCTTTGGGATGTTTGAAGGAGAAGATTGCGTCTTGTATGTACACAGTTACTTTTTAACTGAGCAAAACCTCTCTTAACCATCTCACCAACATAATTTCCTACAACTATATATCACGACTGAATCTGTCAAAGGAAGGTTCTTTTTCAGTTGATATTTTGGATTGCCTGTGTATAATGTGATCATGTAGAAGCCATTCTGAGGAGGCACTTGAAAGTAAAGACAGGCTGAAGAAGGGGCAGGAGGATTTTGAAGTAGAGTGATATAAAGGAAGATAAGAAGGGTGTTCTCTGAGAGAGGGGGAGAGGTAACAGTTGCTTCCCTGGAATAAAGAGAATAAACAAGAGCAAGCAAGATTCAGCTATGTGGGGCTGCGCTGCAGTTGGGTAACAGAGGATGTGTGTGTTCAGAGTTCAGTTCTCCATGCGACAGAGAGGAGAGGTGCTTTGCTGATGCTTAACGCTAGACGCGAGCCTGGGGCAGGCGTGAGCCGTCTGTCCTTTGTCCCTGGTGAGACCCCCTCTCCCTGCTCCGCTTGCCCCCTCCGCTTGCAGCCGCTTCTCGATGTTCTTTCAGCTGGGAAGCACCGGGGTGGAAGAGGAAGGTATGTTGCCCTGTCAGCCTGAAGGCGGAGAAAGCTGGCAGCAAGCCCGGAGTTGCTCCGTACAAGGAGATGGGCTAGCAGCATGAGGTCATCACTTCACAGGGAGGAGGGTTTTTTTCAGTGTGTGGGAAGTGGGCCTAGGAAAAGGAAAGGGGATTCTTTTGCTGGGGGCGGGGAGGGAGGAGCAGCCAGGGAAGAGAGGAAAGGCTGAGTTCAGAGGAAGTAAACTGTATATATGCTTCTATCTTAAGATATAACTGTCCACTTAGTGCTCTCTTAATTACAGTATTGATGTCTTTGCCTTATAAAAGTGGAATTTGAAAACTTAGCGGAGAGCATTATTGTACAGTAGTGATAGTCTTGGAACTGTTGAGTATTCACTGTTTTATTAGGGAGTTAAATGGTTTAAAATACTGTGCATGTGAATATGCAGCAAGTTTCTGCTGTATAACGTTTGCATGAGGTAACTAGCATTTCTGTGGAAAGAGGTATTCTGGAAACTTTACAGTAGTGAATCAGTGGAATTTTTAGCTTTTTTTCTGGGGTTTGAGAGGAGATACCTTTCTTTTTAAGAGCTACATGTGTGGTCACATACAGTGCATAGGACATTTTGGAAATGGTTCTTAAAAAGCAACAAGACTGCTTCTGAAATTTTTTGTGTGTGTGTGTGTTTGGGTTTTTTTCTCTTTTTTCTTTCTTTTAGACAACTTAATGGGATGGAGTTTTTTAATTCCTGTCATGTCATAGCATGAAATCATATCTGAGTATGACTTCCAATCTTTTCTAACGCCTCCTGCAAATTTAAATGCAGAGTTCAGGTTGTTTCTGAGTGTAATGAGTCTGAAGGGAATTTTTCAGTCCCGCGTATTTCCCTGATGATGATAAAAATAAATTCCCAATAAATTAAGACTTAATGCTGTTATTAATCTAAGTGAGTGAACTGTACTTCATAACATCATTCTACTTTGGATCTCAGATTACCATTTGCTCTATAGTTGGTCGCCAGCTTCCTTTGCGTTGCTGCCTTTCTACACTTGAGGGAAAGTGCCAAATGGTTTAACTACATAAAATTTCAAACTTTCTTTCCCACATCTGAGCTTGTTACTAACTGGCTTGCAACACAGAGATGAGTGTCATAGCAGTGTGTAGAGACAGCTCTTCATACTTTAACCATATGGTGGTTCAGCGACTGTTTTCTGGCCAGTTTTACAGGTTTGTCAGAATTCCTGATCTTTGAAATGTATTAATTGGCTTGTTAGAACACAGCTCTGGTTGCTCAATCTTGTCTATGTTGTCAGCTTGCACTGTGAGTAGTGAGAGTATTTCATCAGGCTTTCTGATGTGGTTGCTCTTATTTTCTGCTGAAGGGGGAGTTACTACTTGGCCTGAATCTTGCCCTTACGTTGTTGATAGGGTTATTGTGGAATAACAGCAGTGGTTGTGTACTGTGAGATGTTTCTGTGATGTAGCTCTCCATTGAGTCGATCACATGACACTTGAACCTGTTAAAGGAGGAATAAAAACATTGCATGTGTACTCTTAATCTGTCCTTTGGGTATGCTTTGCAGTATTGCTTGCACAGTACTGTAGTCCATTTGGAACTCTGTCTTATTAAGTGCTAGTAATGAAAATACTTAACAAATAACTCCTTAACAGTTTATTATGTATAAGGCATTTTTCTGTATGGTATTCAAATCTAGGTCTGAAGACAGTCCTTTCACAAGCTCTCTTATAATTGTTATCATTTGATCTTATTGTCTCACAACCTTTTTTTCATATTATGGTTTTGGAAGCAATTTTTTTTTAACATGAGGAGCGGAGATATTAAGACATTAAGCTTAAGCATCGAAATAAATTACTGTAATTACAGCCCAATGAAAAATCAATTACCTTTTAAGTAGGGGCAACCTACAAAAAGTTTGTGAATTGTTGCATATTATGTAACCACTCTGCCAGAAGCAGAATCCAGAATAGTGTTAAAGTGCATTAATCACGAGCCCTTTGTTCCCTGAAATTGCCTGTTTAGAAACTGGGAGACATACAATTACAGCAATGAGCGTGACAGAGTCGTGAAGATGAGCCCCACTGACAGAATGCTGAATCATCCCCAGAGCACTCAATCCTCTGTAATAAATGAGTCAGGCATTTATGGAGAAAAGCACTGTGGAAGTAATTACATGATCACATAATGCATATTCCAAAGAGGGTGACATTTATGTTTTCATCCTCAATTTGTGAATCTCTTAATTTCAGTACTTGATTTGTCAGCTTTGCTGCTTATCTCCAGCTCTGTTTATGCCTTACTTTTTGCTTTAGAAAAAATTGGAAAATCCTATTCCGTACGTTGACACCATATTGTAATTTACATGGTTCATCAACACATTTATGTTTGCTGTTTGAACTGAGAATGGCAGTAATAAGTTGTTTCTCTCAGTACAAAACAGACCAGAGTGGAAATGGGCATGTATTTAATGGTGATTTAATAAAGGCAGCAATAATTTTATTGAATATTTGGTGCTGCAGTGCTCAGAAAGATAACAGCTGGTGGAGGTTGTTAGCTGCTGGGCTAGTAGATCACAAAATTCACCCTTGGTGAACCTATAAACAAATAAGAGTAGGGATAAACCTTCTTAATCTTTGAATCTCCAAAGCTTGTCCTATCTGCTATTAAACTGTATAAGTTTGTTAAAATCTGTTTAGTGTAGTGTACTGCCACTGTGTCTGTTACAGTACAGCTTTTGTGAATTAGGCAAAAGATTTCTGCTATGTTTTGGGTTTCTTTCAGATAACATCTGACTTCCTGGCTGTGGCTTCTGCTTTGAAATGTTCACGAATGTAAAATAGTACCCCACAGTATTTGTATCCCAAATAAGTTTCAGGAATTCCAGATAAGGGGTACAGTCAAGTGAAATGCTAGGTTTTAAAAATGTGACAACTTCAACGCTGTAAATAATGGTATTTTAAACCAATTTTGCCATCCCTTCAGCAAAATGATGGGAGAATTTCTTTTGTAGCCAGTTTTAAGGAAACTCATATAACTTTGGAGCACCTTTTTACTGATTAAAAGATATGAAGCACAGGATCAGCAAAACGCACGTGTTTATTGTTGAGTATATTTGTTGCATGTTGATGCTGTGAATGGTGTTTCTCCCAAGGAGGATAGCTTTTCCATAATTTCCACAATATTGTTGTTTACCAGTTCAGCAGCTGCGATAACTGAAGTTCCCCAGATAGAAGGAAATGCCTGATTTGCCAGATACAGAACAATGTTAACAGTTGAAGCACGCAGTCGAAAAACCAAAGAACTGTAAAGAGTTAAAGGTCTATGAGGAAGATAGAGGAAGGCCTTTTAATACCTGGTTCTGCTTTTTGGATTAGGTGAATGTTGAAATTGGAGTGGGAAATCTCTCAACAGTGAACACGTGAAGTAAATCGGAAGCTACTACTTTAACGAATTTAATTGGCATCTAGATAATGTAATTTATCGAAATGATTTTTTTTTATATGAGGAGGTAATTACACATATTCTTACTGAGGTCAAAATCTCAGTTTGATTTAATCTTTGTCTTCCTCCATGGCCTTAGTTTTCCATGCTGCATGCTTTCTATCTCTGCTTTTCTGGAGCCAGCTGGTGCCCTCTGAAAGGAAACCTGCCCACATCCAATGGGATTGTTTTCTCCAGGCTCTGCTCCAGCCACAGTATGGACGCACACTGCAGCAGACTTGTGTCCTATGCAGAAGAGTCTTCCAGAGGCACCCTACCCCTGTATGCCTTGTGTCTTCAAACCTGAGGTTTCATGTTTCCACAAAGGATGCAGTGCCTACCCTGCATATGATGCTGCTAAAACATCATTCCTATGAGCTGTGACATGGTGATCTCTTGTGCTCAACTCTTTAATCACCAAAGTCCCCCCGGCCAGTCTTGGGGAGCCTAGTGGAGATGCAGGGCTTTGCAGTGTGGATGTGGTTACTCTGCTTTCAGTGGGTGGGAGCTGCCATTCCAAAGCAGTGATTAAGCAGGTGGTTCTTAACATTTGTACATTGCAATAGGATGGCTTGTGTCCCTTTGTAGAATTTTTTCTCATATTAAGTTGGAATTTCAGGTTTAAAGATGCAGTCAAATTCCCTTCAACTGTCTCAGAGTTGTACACTAAGGCAAGAATTCTGAGGGACCTAAATAACCCTTGCCTACAATGCAAACATTATTATCACCCTTAATGTTTTTTTTTGTTTAAGAATATCCATGAATGGTGCTATGTCCTGAAGAGCATTGGCCTCATAAATGAGAAGTTAGCTGCTTGGTTTCATTTCTGGAAAGTAAACTTCATACACAGGATGAAAGACTGGGGATAAGGAGAAAAATCTGTTGCTATAAAGATCAGTTAGGCTGGATCTTATCTATGCAAATAAATTTCCATGTGAAGCGTCCAAGTGTACATTTTTTTGCTCATGTGCACTTCAGTACCATTTTTCCCAAGATGTGGGAGGTTAAACATCCACAACTTCTATATGTTTGTTATATCATCCGTTAATTAAAGCTTGATCTGTTTTTATACATTTTCAAATGAGAATAATACCCTTCAGAAGGAGTGTTCTTTGTAGCTGGGAAGGCTGATGATACCCAAACAAGACTGACTGGATCTAAAAAGAGGGGGTAGGTTTCTTCATGTATCTTGAAAAGTTAGCACTGGTATGTATTTGTAAAATGTGTGTATTAAAATTCGTTATTCACTTTAAGTATTTAAGAAGGTGCAGATGCATAGTTTAGTCACTTGTCGTTCTCATGACTCTATGTGTATAGTGAGAGTAACTGTATCCCATTTAACAGAGAGGGTTGTTACAGGGAGTATCTTCTAGGATATGGAATGTATGAAGGAGAAGTCATTCAGCTCAGGAACACCAAACAGACTTGAGGCAACATTTTTCACTGAACATTTTTCACATCATATAACATGATACGTTATATGTCCTGCAGTAAAACAGTGTGGAGTATCAGCTGTTGGGGAGGGACAGGACTCTTTTCCTCATGGATCAGAGTTCCTCATGGTCTGGTTTGCTGTACAGAATACTGCGTAATCGAACTACGTTAAATGTGGCACTGCAGTGGTGCCAAGGAGATACGTGACCTGAAGAAGACTGAATGAACACTGAGTTAACTAAGTAGGGGGTTTAATGAACCAGAAGGATGTAATTAGTTTAATGAAGGAGGAAAGAAGCAGCAACACCCTGATTCTCTTTGAATTTCTTTTTGAAGGGTGATAAATACTTGGAACTGTATTATGTTTCTCCTGAGGAGACCAGTATTGTCATATATTACAGACTAATGGCAAAGTTTTAATCTAATTGTTTTGGCTGCAGTGAGAATTTCTGGCTGATGTCAGGTCATAGGAAGGAGCTAAACTGCCTCTAGACTTTCAAATGTTTCACATTCTGTGGATTTCTGGTTTTCTATGGTTGTCCTTAAATCTCAAGAGGTAATACAGAGCTTCTAGAAGAAGCTCCTAGCAGTGGTCTGGATTTTTAAGTGTAAATGTGCAATGGCGCAGATAGAAGAGTTTTGGCACCTGAAATCTTTCCAAGGAGGAGTCTGATGTGATGTTTTGTGGTGATGAGACATGCTCAGTACTGTGTCATTATTGTCTCCTCCTCAGTTTTCCTTGAAGAGGTACTTCAATAGGCAGCCTTGGGATTGAGGGTTTGTGCTTGGATTTTTTTTTTTTGCTCTGTTTCTGTTCATTCTGACTTGCCATATATTTATCTCAAAGCAAATGGGTATCAAGATATGAAACATTACTTTCAGAGGTTTGGGGTTTTTCTCCAGATAAGGAAGATTGCTTCCTACCTTTGAACTGGAGAAGTTGGCCTCTAACTGAATGAAAGAAATCAACAGAGAAGTTAACTGTGCGTAGACTAACTCCTTAGTCAACAATGTTATACAGCTACTTCTTCATTTCAGTGCTGATTCTTGCTGCCCCTTTTCCTAGCAGTTGTTTCTGACTTCGCTATTCATCTAAGTTAAGAAATTTCTTGAAAATGCAACACTGTAGTTGTCTTTTGTTGCTCTCGTTTGCTCAGAAGTTTCTTTATTATGCTATATAATATATACTTTAAAACGAGCCTGAGTCAGTGATGTGCGTTTGTAGGTTTTTTCAATTTGTCATTTTAGCATTGCACGTTTCTTTGTAATTCTAGGAGAGTTATGTCCTTTAGCTGGTAGAACTTGTAACAGGGTTGAAGTACTGGAGTGCAGTGCCTGCCACATGAGAATCATTTTTATCAGCCTCATCCTGCTTATCTGTTTTTCTGTTAAGATCTAGTGTGGAGGTAAATGTTGCGACACTGCAGAATTGAGAGTTCAGTGAAAATTCGTTGATGAGGTACTCTTTATTGAGGCTGTGCTCTTCTTAGGCTTTTCTTGCAGGTTGGAACTTAATTTAAGAAAAGTTTAATTCCTGGAAAAACACAGGAAGGAAAGCTTTCTTCACCTGTAAGCACATGGAAGGTAACAAGAAACTAGGTGCACTTACTCTTTCAAAGCAAGGGTGTGTGTGTGTCTACGTGGCACTGCCTGTTTCAGAGTTAACAAGAGCACAGTGCTGAGTCCTGAGGCATGGTGGCAGAGTGTGGCTTGTGCCAGCCAGCCTAAGTCTGCTCTTCCTAAGCTTTAGCTGCCCTCACCTTCTTGTATTCTTCTGCCTGGTGAGATCCAGTCTTCAGCATCTGCCTTGCTATTTACCTGTGACTGTGAGGTAGAAAATTCTACAGGATGGAGGCAAAACTGCTTGAGTAACTGTGCCTAAAGAGCACTTACCACAGGGTTCAGTACTAAATGGCAGCTCTTCCTGCGTGTTTTTCACGGGAGGCCTGAGATGATAAAATAAAGGGCATGCTGAGGAAGTTTTCAGGCCACGGTGAGCTGAGAACAACCGCAGGGTGTGGTGGAGAATGAGATTACTATATAGAATAATCTTGGCAAATGGGAGACATTATCTGGAACAAAGCATAGTGTCAGTGAGCATGAAAGCAACATACTGTCTGTAGGCTGGACTGCATGTGTACCTGATGTGGGAAGAAACACGGTACGGTGCAATTCTGTGGAAAAAGACCTGGAATTTTTGTATCATAAACCTAAGGAGGACACTGTATGATGCTGTTGGGAAGAGGTTAAAGCACTTGGGCAGTAGCTCAAAAGTAATTTGAAGTGATCTCTGTTCTCAGAGTTGGTGGGTCCTACTGTAGTCCACTAGTTTAGGTTCTGAAAGCTAAATGAGATGGGGAACAATTGGAAGGTGTTCAGAGGACAGCAGCAGTCTAGAAAAATGATTTAAAGTGAAAGATTGAAATTTCGAATTAGAATTGGTTAGTCAAAATAGGATATTCTGTTTGCAAAGAAGTGGCTACTCTCTTTTGTCTGTTCCTCAGTCATGGGGTGGGGATGGTGAGATTTGATCATTGAGAAACTTTTTCCTTATGCTAAGGGCAGGGGAATACTAAGATACCCCAAGAAGATCAAGTCTTGACGAAAATCTTTCTGCCACAGGTAACCAGATGTGGTTCTTTGGTGTAAGTGGAAAGAATTAGGTGGTGCATTTAGATTCTAAGCCTTACACCTACGTGATTGTTACCGACCTGCTTCTATCATGTCTCTTACCCATATTTGCACATGTGAAAAGAATTCCAGCAGGTAAATGAAAACTTTGTATATCCAGAAAAAGAAATGTGTCTTGTAATTCTAGGCAGAGGGTCTGAGAGTTGTTTTCTGCCCTTTTTATGTGGTTTATTTTCTGTTTATTTGCTTTTTTTCCCTCTTATACTACTGACAAGTGTAAATCCAATTCTTTGATGGAGCTCAGTGCTTCTTAGTTGCATGTATTTTTAATAAGATCATAGCTGAAAGAGCTGCTAGGGAAAACTGGTCTCCATGCAGCTGCAGGGGTAAGAAAGTGAGCGTGTGCTGTGTGAGGATGTTTGTATGTGACAAAGTGAAGTCTGTCTAGCTCAGTACTTGCTACTGTCAGATAAGGGGCTGCTGGCACAGATGCAGAATAATAGTTCCTGTCCTGCTTTTGCAGTTTAGAGACATCTGGAGATTGAAATTCTGCTGTTAAACGGATCTGTTTTTTAAATGAATTTTTGTAATAATTTTTGAACCTGGTTGTTTCTTGGTCTCAAGAATGTCTTTAGGCATAGAATTCTCTCATTTAATTATTTACTAGGCAAAGAAGTACTGAAGAGCAACTTTTTAAAATTTCACTTGATGCTCCCATGTTCTTCTGGGAAATGCTTCAGGCATCTGACATACCATGTCACTTTGTGCTATCGTGATTATTTTGTTGTGTACTTTGATCTGACATCCTGTCATACTTATCTGTTTTGTGAGTGAAAAAATTCCTTTTACTTCCTTTGTGCAAAAGCTGCTCCATAGTCTGATCAATATTACCTATGCTTTTTTGGTGCTTTACATTCTTCATGAGATAGAATCATTTGAAGGTACAGGAACACTGCAAATGTATCAGCAGTGTAAGAATATGTTATGATCTCTCTTCGCTTCATTAAAAAAAGAGTCTGATATTCTGGGTGGTTCCTAACCTGACCACTTCAAAGCACTGGACAAATGTTTTTGAAGACATGTGTTCAGAGACTACTAGCCCTTCTTCTGGTAGTGGCATTAAGTAACGTAGGATTCTTGCTTCCAGTGTGTTACATTTCATTTACTGACATGTGACTTCATCTGCTGTTTTATCTGCTTGTTGCTCAGTGTTCTGGGGTTCTGCTGCAAATTTTTTACTGATGTGTCAGTTTGGATCGCTCATAATAGTTTCATAATATTTGCAAACTTAAGCACAGATGATATGTGAAATGACAGATATCCAGGTGACCATTCTGAACTAGCAGCCCCAGTCCTCGCACAGATTCTGGTGAGACATCTGGCGCTCTCTTCTGTGAATCTTTTGTCTCTTAAATCTTACCCTGCAAGATCAACAGCTTCCTATGAGACACCTCAGCTGAAAGTCTTGTTCACTACTGCTTCCAATACCTTTATCCACAGGATCCTTCATTTCTTCAAAGAACTCTTCAAGTTGTGAAGCATGACTTTCCTCTACAAAAGCTGAGTTGCTCTTTTTTTCTCCCTATTATTCCAGTCTACAAATTCTGCAGTATGGTTTTAGCCACCTTGCCTGGTGTGGAAGTCAGACTGTCTCTTTTGTGCTTCTCCTGATTTCCTTGTCAAGCTCTGAAAAACTTGATGTATTTTCCACTCTCCATTCCTCTTTACTCGGGTAACCTTAAGCTGAAGTTTTTGCAGAGTTAATAGTTTGGCGGTTTCATATTTGATGCTTTAACAGTTCAGCTGAATAGTGTCTGGCTTTGGTGAATTCTTACTATTAATCTGATATTTTTAAATGCCCCTCTGATGCTTCATTTTGGGAGAATGCCTTATATATCCCCAGTCTAAAGAGGATCTGGGGTGGGATTGGCTTTGACTGTCTCAGCAGTAATTTCAGAAAACAACAGATTATCTAGGTTTTCTACTCTGTCCTTACCTCCCTTTAATTCTCTTTTATATCTTCATTATTTAGTGGCTTATTGCACTGAGGTAGCAAGCTGTCTGTAACCATCAGATTCTACTATGTTTGAGCTCAGAAATAGCAACAGGAATTTGGTAATATTTTATTTCTCTCTTGCAGATGGCTGTGTAGTTCGCTGGCAAGCTTTTACTATACTTCCGCGTACTAGCTTGTATATGCCTATCAATTAGACCAGTATTGGACTTGTATTACCAGTTTTAAATTCTACTACTAATTCTACTAATGATTCTACTTTAAATTCTACTAATGTGCAGATGGAAATATGCACATAAAAAAAGTCAGTATAAGTTGGAATTCTGAAGAGAAGTTGAGTTTTTATTTTGTTTTAATATTGACAAATAAAATTCTCCTTTCTAATATATGTGATAGAGTAGCTCTTTAAAAAAAACAGGTGTGCTTTTTGTCTGTGTGCAGAGTAGAAGATACAGCTTGTCTGTGTTTAAGTGGCTCCAATCTGTTGTTTCATTTAATAAATGGAATTTTCACAAGGGGTTCGTTTTACCACGTGCAGTTTTTTAACATCGGCTTGAAATCTGAACATGCCCAGGTGCTGGTGGTAGCATGTGTTTTACTTTCATGAGTCCCGTTTGAACCGCAAAAGGGGTTAAAAATAGTGTTCCTGTCCAGAGATATTCTAGTGTTTTCAACTGGTTCGTATTTGTGATGGGAGGACTGGAGCCAAATTTACTATAATGTTTTTCTCTTGCTTGTAATTTTTTGCTGGTGAAGACTTTCTCTTGGGCTTTGCAACAAGTATTTTTGTATCTGTTATTAAGTGTGGTGAATTTTGTAATGCTTCTAGCCTGCTGCATTTTTTTCCTCTTTTCGTATCTGCTTGCATAGCTGCTGTTTCTTTGCTATGACTGAATGTAAGCACCACAGTCTTTTCTATTTTTGGTCATGCAGAATGGAAGTTTTGTATTTATATTAGGCAGCACTTCGTTTCTAGAATGTCACTAAGTAACCAGAAAGGAATACTATATAGTGTCTGCTTGAATATGAACTAAAACTATCCCTTTGTGAAATGTTATAAATGTGTTCATGATTAGAGCTTTCTTTTAAATAATGGAGATCTTCGAAATAGTTACCCTTTCATTACCCTTACTGTGTCTGTTTTTCAATTTTGCTTAATGTGTGTTTTCTTACAAGGGCATTGCTAATCCAATGTTGAATGTCTCATCTAAAGGTATAACTTTAGATGAGGCATTCTGGTATGAGGTCGTGAGTGAGCAGTTAACATTGGTCCAGATGTAGCTTATGCAGTATACCTTGCACTTGTAAGCTATATGCAAAGCCTGTTTCTTATTATTTTTTATATATGACATACTTTTTTCTTAATATAAAACCGCAAAGATCCAGCCTTGTGTTGCAGTTTGCTTCACCCAGATTGCAGTTCAGAGTTACAGCCTGAAATTTTATGCTGCAGTCATCTTACCTTTCTGACCTCATACTATTCCAGATATTGGAGTAATTAAAGCCATCCAAGAAATTTCTGTCTTGATCAGTCCCTTTGTCATGTTGCCACTTGTTTTCTTAGTCTAGTGAAAATACCACTGCTAAGTTTGTCTTTCATATGATGAATTTTGGTCTTCCATCCTTTTGTTTTTGTTATTAATAGGCTTCCTTTTTGTTTTATCAAAGGCAAAGTTCAGAAATAAATGAAATTATCTAATTTTCTGGCTACAATACACTGTGTCATAAGAAATTCCAAGAACTTAAAAAATAAAATCTTCGGTTACGTATGTGGAGACAAAATTATTTCTTCCCTGAAAATTCTGCGTATGAAGTGATAGTGTACTACTACTTGCAGTCATTTGACAAGTCTGCTCTTTTGAACTCTGTCTCCTTTTAAAAACACCTGTCTTCTGGTAATAATATGAAAATGCAAAGCAATTTACCCAAGTTTAAGTTTTGCAATGTATTTTAAAATGCTGAAATAGTAAAAAAAGAAAAAGTTTGATCTCTTTTTCTTTCACAGAGTCCCCAGAAAATAAAAAGCTATATCAGGAAGTGAAAATCAGAAGAAGTAGCTGTTGAAATAAAGAGAAAGATACTAAGGATCATTTCTTGAGGAACATTTTTTAAGGTATGTGGTATATATATGGCATCTGACTGCACTGTTGTGGTGGTGGTTGAGACAAGTCACAAACTTTCTTCAGTAACTATGCTTAAATTTAGAACTTTTCAAGGTTTCTCGTTTGTGTTATATTAGTAAATTTACAATGAGTGTTTACTTCCTGTCAGTGATTAGTTTGTTATTTTGAGAATGACTCTAAAAAGAAAATAAGTCTTACTTTTGTGGAATTGGCTCTGAGACATATATTAACTGTTAAAGCTTACCAAATATTGATTGGCTAATTTGATATCCAGTAATTTTAATAGTAACATGTGTGTGTATCTCACATTTCAGAATAAAAAAATACACTAGCTGAAACTGATTTGTGCTGTTTGATGCCACTGAAATTTTATTGTTTTCACAAAACATGCTAGAATTCCATTTGAGAGTTCACTGGCCTGTCAAATTATGCAAGCATTGTTCATGTGTGGAAAAAGAGATAGACCTGACGGGCATCTGCCAGAGCAGGAAAGAGTAAGCAATTCCTGAAGGTTATTTCCTGGGTGAATTTAGCATATCATGTGTTCATTGTGTTGAATTCTCCATCTAGCTACCTTAAAATGTGATGCCATCTGTTTTTTTACCTTTAAGATAAAATATTCTCTGGTGGATTTTTTGGGAAGGATTTTCTCCCCAGAATATCTTTCACACTACGTTTTCATCTTTTCAACATTGGAGTAGAAATGGAGTATGCTTGTGCCTCAAACTTCCCTTATCTCCTACTGGTTCCACAGCAGATCTTCTCTGTGTTCAGATTTTCTTGCACTAGTCAATTTTGCCAGTAGTCTGTGGCTGCAAAATCTGGATGGAAATCTGTCTGTGTCTTACATGTTCAGTGTGAATGTTGTAATGTTGTATGGTAAAGCCAAAAAACGGGACTATTAGTATTTCTTCCATAATCCAGTAGCTGTAAACATGGGGAAGCACAAGGAGGATCACGCCACAAATAGCATCCCAACTTGCTGTTTAAGGACAGCAAATAACATCTCCCAGTGTCACGGTTGGAGACAGAGTGCTCATCTAAATGGATCATTGTCCCCAGATGGTTGTTGTAGGTCCCTTCGGACTGAAATATTCTATTCTATTGTTCTGACCCTGTAGGGCAGCTGTCAACTCATCTGTGCACACTAAGCAGGGAGATAGTGAACGTGAAAAATACCTGTCTGTATTGCGGCCAGATATTGTGCCTTTGGACACTGGCCTTTTGAAAGGCCTTGACTTGTCTCTATTGTATAGATGCATAGTAACATGGCACTATTCTTATTTTCTTTATAGGATCTTTGTTTCTTTCATTAAGTAGCATGGCTTGTGTTTTGAGAATAAACATGTAGTGGATGAGGCTTATTTCTGTAACTTATGGAAGAGCTAATGGAGGCAGGGAACTGCAGAATCTTCTGAAATTTTGTGTGGTAACTGAAGCCAATAATACTTTTTTTTTTTCCTGCGTGCTTAATATGCTGAAAATCCTAGGCACTCTGAAAAGTCTGTCTTTAAGACTTGTACGTACCAGTATTAGCTGGTACAATGTTGACAGTAGTTTGTGTCTCACTTCTTGATGTAAAATAAGATTATTAGTCCTGCTTTGCTCTGTGAGCTGTTAGGAAGATAAATCTGTTAATGTTTGTAAAACACTCTGCGAATTTAAGTGGCAATTTAAAGCAAATGAAGAAATTGGTACTTCTGCGTTCAAAAGAGCTAAGACTTGGCTGGAGTGCAGGAATTAGTGAATAACCAGTACGCAGGCTGTGTTTGCTCTGCAGTCCAGAGCTATAATTGCAGCTGAGGTAAATTTATCTTACCTAGTTTGAACCTGATTAGTATAGGGACAGGTTAAGAGGGTTCGGCCCACATGACAAAACCCATGTAAGGGTGTGGAAATTACTTGTATGTGTGGGTTCAGATCTTCCATGATGTGGCTGCATGTTTTCCAGTGGCAGATGCAGGTGTTTTAGACCTAGCTCAGACAAGTGTCCTTGACCTGCAGTTGCGTTACAGGATTTTGTAAGGCAGCATTTCTTACCTGTTTATCAGATGTTGTCCATTTGGTACAGTAGGGGGAAAACTGTGTGAAGTTAAGGACTCTGCCCTGATGTGTGTCCCAGGGGAGCAATGGGTAGTTGCATGGGAAACCTGATTTGGGATATTTTCTGATTTCTGGGAGGTTGAATATGCAAGTTTACTAGCCTGCTAACACAGTGTTTAGGAGCAAACTAGCTTCTTACTAGTTGTCGATTTATCACAGATGCAGTGCCGGAGAGCTGATGTTTTATTTGGATTTTTCTGAGCTCTTACGAGAGTAAAAAACCAGAAACAAATGTTTTGGGTCGCCAGGTGTGGAACAGTGTTCTTGTCTGGAGATACTGTCAATTATAGTTATTTGATTAAATGTGTGGATTGGTCTTTAGTATCTGTCTTAGATGCTTTTATGTGTTCCTTCTTAACTACACTTTAAGTTAGGGAGGTACATTTTGCAGATGGAAATTGGAGGACAGTTCTGCGGTTGAGATCTCTTCTGAGAGATAGAATCTCCATCTGAGTCACAGGTGGGTGTTCAAAACAGTGCTCTGACCCTCCTTTCGGTTTATTTTGAGGAGGTATATGTATGTGGTTAATCTTATGGTTAAGTTATTTCAGGGTTTAGGCATTAACTGTTGCTCTTTGTCACACTAGAAGTTTTTCTCTTATGTATCTCATGAATCTTGTTCTGCTTTCAGATGTGGTGAAGAGCCTGTATTTTCCCCTGTGTGGTATATAGTGCCTTAAAAAATGGGGTTTGGAGGTGACCTGAAGTATTCCCATGATGCTTTATTAAAACTACAAGACTGGGAACTACGACTGCTGGAAACGGTGAAGAAATTTATGGTAATGCGAGTAAAAAGTGATAAGGAGTATGCTTCCACTTTGCAGAATCTTTGTAATCAAGTAGATAAAGAGAGCACTTGTCAGTTGGATTATATCAGCAATGTCTCCAAGGTAAGACTGAAGTATTTTAAATTCGGAATATTGTTGGAAATAACAGTGCTGGATTTATTTTTGTGTGTTTTAGTTTAAGTTGGATTCCTGTTCATTCAGCTTTTTGAGAGTTAATGTTGCCAAAGTATTTAAAGTGCGTTCCTTCTAGTTCCTCAGTGGAATATGCAGAGTTTGAGCTCCAGTCTTGCTTTGAAAATAATAACTGAACTAGAATCAATCCTGAATTCTGAAATTCAGTATTTTAGGTTCCTGTGTTGAGCCTGCTACTTTGTTTAGTGTTTTGAAAATAGTATGCTATAGTAAGCTTTTATTTTAAGACAGTTAAATTGAAACTATTGTTTGTTATATAGAATTTGTGACCAAAGTAGAAAAACGCCAGGAAACCAAGCCAAAGCCTAGCATTCCAGCTGTTATTCACACTGCAGTGCGTGTTGTAAAAACAAAACATGAATTTATGATATTTCTCATAATTGTGAAGTTATTTTGTATCAAATTTAAAATAACTGTGTTGACTTTTCATAAAGGTAAGGCTGTCCTTCACCCGAATTATTACTTTTCACATTTAGAGCAAGCCCAGTAAAGGTACCGATGAAGCAAACTTCCCTATTTCACCTGTTTGTAAGCTTCACTCCTGACTTGGAGTAGTCCCTATCTAGAGAAAACAATTGTGTTTTAATGGCTTATTCAACCCTTGGCTCTTCTGCTGTAGCAGTGGTTACACAGTCCCTTCAGTCTGGCATGAATCCTGATCTCTCTGCAGGAAAACACCCTTTCTGGGTTAGGCTGAATTTTAGACAAAGCAGTTTTTATGTAGTGGGATTCTGGGGTGGCTGCCTGAATACTAGCTATGGCACAGCATTAGGAACGTGACTGCTCCTTGTGCAGCAGTCTAGATTTGTGCTGGATTAAAATGGCAATGTGTGTGATTTGAAAGCTGCGCTGCTATACCTAGCTTGCTCCAGCTGCCCCAAAAGTAACACTGCACAGTGTTTATCTATAAGAAATTCTGTTGTCGCTTCCCTCTACCACAATAATTCTTGTCTTGTGAATTCACGTACTACTTTTTTTCATCTGCATGTTTTGGTGGTGTATTTGAAAAGCTTTTCACCCAATTGTGTTTCTTATAGACAATTTGTTATAGATTTTTTTTTTGCTATTTAAGTTGTGATGATTTTGGTAAATAAACATTCAAGCATTGTCATTAGACTAAGATAGGCAGAAGCCAGGTGTTGTCTTTAACCTTTCTACTCTTGGATCCCAACATATTGTACAGAATTATTAGTGATAGACTACTAATTCTTGCTACTGCTGCCCCACTAGAATTGTTCTTATGTGCTAGCTAAACTGTCTTGCAATTCTTTTAGGCGATGAAGCAGAGCAGATTAGGGCTGGAACAGTAAAGGACCATTGGCATCAGAATATTTAACATTATAAGGTATAAGCAATCCTTAACCTTCACGTAGCTAGCTCAGTCTAGCATGGTTCACGTCAGTGACATGGGAAGTTCCTGTAAGCAAACGAATTTTTAAAAGCTGAAGATCTGACTTAAGCCGTGTTCTTTTTGGATTGAAGAGAGGCACATGTGTCGCATTTTGAAATCTTATGTTGGACATAGGCCCTCAGGTTGTTCTTTCAGGATTATTTTTGTTCCTTTTTTCTTTTTTTATTCTCTTAAGAGGTGCCATTTTCCTCTCAAGCCCCATCCCTGATCTCTACATCTATATATAACAGCAAAAATGTTCATATGCTATTGACAGATCTTTTGTAGGGGCTTGCCTTGAAATTTCACTGTCACCTTGGATTTTAAAGTTGTGTAGTGACACATTGTCTTATTGGTTTTGGCAGTTAAAATGTCTGAATTATTGATTACTTAACTCACCTCATTCTAATTTACGTTACTATTTCATGATACTTTTTCTCGCTTCCTGACATTTTACAGAATCAAAGTATGACCCAAATATTACGGAACATAAGTCTAGTATATTACGTCTCCTAAGATTTAAAATACCTGTATATTAAATTTTTGGTATTAAGTGGCATCAAAACCAAATACCAGTCTGTCTAATACTTCATGGGTTGGTTTTGGTTTTGGTTTGGGTTTTTTTTTTTTTTTTTTTTTCTTTTTAAACTGTACAGTAAGAGTGAGCACTTTGAGAGAAATGGTGTTTAGGAAGATCTGTCCCATGTTTTGTTCATGCAGAGGCAGCAAACTTGCTGGAAGGCATAGTGGCAGCAACCACTAATGCCAGAAAAGCAGTATTTTTGAGTGCTTCCCAACAGCTCTTGTGTGTGTATATGTCTAAAAAATATTGTTAAACCAAACAATATTATATTTTGTTGCTTTTGATGGATTGTGGTTATTTTCTGTGAAAGGAAATGCTTTGCCTTTTCTGCTGTCCCCACCCACCTACTTTTCTGTCCCATATAAATTTAAACTTTTGAAGTCTTTCCTCAAGTATATATTTTTTGCTTTAGCTTTTCCTATTCTAAAATAATAAAATATCATACAAAACACAGAAATCTTGTTTAACTGATGTTTTCACAGTGTGTAAAGAGAGATGTAAAGCACATGAAAATGTGCAAATCATTTTTTTAAACTGGAAAGAGAAGTTTTCGCTGTGTTTCTGACTTACTCAGGTTCATTTGGTGAATTGTAAGCTAAGTATTTCTTTACAGTACTTGTCCTGTTGCAAAATGTTTTTGCTGTGATTTTCAGAGTTGATTGGAAATAGTACTTGTCTCATCACTGACAAATCAGTCTTAAAGACAATGGAGAACTGTGAATACGTTTTTACTTCTGAGAGCACTCTTATGAACTGTTCTATAAGCACAAGATGCACTCCTTGCAGAGAAGTATTTAATGATGTTTTTATCCTGTGCAGCTTTGGTTTATCCTATGCATCCTATGCTTGTGATGCCATTTGGAAAGTGTACTTGTAATGGAGACATGAAACAGTTTTGAGCCATAGCTGGGAAGCTTTAGGCTGTGACCTTTTACAAAACCACACTTGAAGTAGTCTGAGATAGCTCTGTACCAGCCTGTGGGATGCTTACAAGCTAAAGGAAATGTTAAAGATGGTTTAGTATGTTCAGGAGTTAACTGTCTTTTGTTTCCTTCTCTAGAATGCAGCTGGGGTTGCAGCATTGACATGTAGAGATGGAAATATGTATGTATGTTTATATATGAGATGTAAGGAAACCCCAAAGCTACCAAATAAATTAATTTTCTAAGTTTTGATGATCTAAAGTAGATTTCTGTCTTTAGTAAGAATAAGAGAAATGCTACTAAAGCTAGCATGCTAGCGGCCTTCAAAACCTGGTAATTGTACGGCAGGTAGCCTTTCTGATATTTTAATATAGCATAGCATTCAGTGTCAGGGAGTTGTCGTTAAGGAATCCAACACTGTTGCCATCAACAAAGTGTGACAGGGATCTTTAGAGTAACAAATGCCTTTATTTGAACTGAACTTCAACTTTGTGTTCCTATTTGTGATGCATTGGAAGTCTCTCTGTTCACCTTACAGTTCTTAATCAAAATTCAAAGCCACACAGAGTATATTAAACTGTCCTGAAAACTGACTGACAGAATGACCAAGGAAGTTATTAAAGTAAGGGTAAAGAAAGTTGTTGGGTTACTAAGACAGACAGCTTGTGTCTCTTAACCTGTTATCACCTTATGCTTTGATACTGGTGGCCTGACTTTGATGCTGTCCGTTTATGTGAAGCAGCTCACGAATGGTATCATCTTAAACATTAACTACTCAAATGCATATGACTGTGATGTATTTAGACAAGGGCAGAGAAGTCAACTTGAACAGATAACTGTGGCTGGGAAACAGAAGAACAAAGGACATGGGAAAATGCTTGTCAGGGGTGTTGAGGATGTATTTCAAAAAAGGCTGTAAAGCTTTAATACATGTTCATAAGGTCTAGGATAGTGATGGAGGGTGACCACACAATATAATACTGTATTTTTTACTCTGGTGCTTTTTTATGACTTTGAGTGAATTCAAGGAGTGATTTTGCTGTAGCAGGAAGAACTTTATTTTACAAGATCTCAAGCCTAAGTTGTTACTCGATTGTTATAAACAGTGATGCATCTTTTCCCACAGCTAATGTTCATCATTTGGTTACTTGTAAGCCAGAATAAAAAAGTGCTTTTCTGTTCTAACTTTTTTTTTATAGTCTTGGTTGCTCGTGGTACAGCAAACAGAACAGCTGAGCAAAATAATGAAGACGCATGCAGAGGATCTTAATTCTGGGCCTTTGCATAGGCTTACAATGATGATCAAAGATAAGCAGCAAGTTAAGAAGAGTTACGTAGGTGTTCATCAACAAATTGAAGCAGAGATGTACAAGGTATTTTATTCAACTGTGCTTTATAAATTTATTATAGTTCTGTATGTTTAAAAAGTAATATACTGAGAGTGGATTTTTTTAGTTCCTCTGCTTTCGTTTGTGCTATGGTAAAAGTAGTGATTTGTGATATGTAGAATGACTAGTTTAAATTTTAGTTATTTTCTCCACATTTCCTCTCCCCTGCTAGCTGACAAGGCAGAGATAGAAAACTTTCTTCTATATGAATTTCTGTATGGAAAAGAACAGATAGCACTGGAAATGCACTTGTTCCAACAGAGGATGATTCTTTGTGGCACTTCTCTATTTTGTCTCCCTTCCTGTTCTCATTCCACTGTACACATCCCTCAGACCAGGGCACTGAAAACTTTTGTTAGTGAATGCTCTTGACAGTCCAGGCTGTTTTGGGTGGGGACAGGATTTTAGTCCCTATTCTAAAATATAAATCAGGTGTAAACCAAACATTAAGGCCGCAGATGGAGCTCTTCAGGGCCTTTTCTGTTACAAGCTGGTTGTCCTGCTTATGTTGAACGCAGGGTATCTAGTCAGTAAAGCTGGAAGAAAGATGAACAGTTTCGTTCAGGTGCTCTTGGGGAAGTTTAACTGCAAATGTCAAAAATCAGACTGATAGTCTGAAAGGTCTGCTGACAGAAGGAAAAGCACTGTTCCTTCTTTTTTCCAGTAGAGAATTTGATGTTTGGAGTAGCGTAATTAAAATGTAACATCTGACTAGTACAGTACAAATGTCATGGACTGATGCATAGAAGATTCTTGGGCAGGTTTTGAGAACTTTAAACTAATACTAAACATATATTAAGTTAATGTGTTGGCTGTAATAGGACTGCTTCCATAATATGCTGGGATCTTGGCATCTTCCCCAGGTATTGACTATGGGGAGTACATCCTTTTTGATGCATGGCCAGTAGGCTGTCTTATCTGATAAAATTTCCAAGCCAAATAATCACTCACAGCCACTTATAGATTGGTGCATCTGAAAGCAGTCAGGATGGAAGAAGAGGATAAACTGGTAGCATACATTAGAAATAATAGAGGTTAAATATATAGAGAATTGGAGAAATGGAGAAAGAAAGAAACATAATAAAGAGAGGCTAGATGAAACAAGGCTGCTGGAAGTTCAGGTATTCTTTTAAAAGACACTGAGCAAAACTTGTTTTTTCCTGTTAACTTATTAACTTTAATAAAATCTGTAATAAAACTGTCTGTTCAAATAAGACTTTTTTTAAAAAATACGGTGCATATTGAGCACTCCCCAAATGATTAATTACAGACCATGTTGATTTTCATTAATTATGGGCTGCATGGCCATGCAAATATTTTGCATCCTGATGAATAAGCTTGCATTATTGTTTTTTTTTTTTCCTTCCTGATTTTCCTAAGAAGCATTTGAATAGCATTCTGATTAGATATGATATTTCATTGTGAGCTGACATTGTTTGTTCAAAGGTTTTGTGTCACCGGAGCACTTACAGAAGGGTTCCCAGAAATGAAAAATACTTCTCATGTTCTGTGGTATTATTTCTGCTTTTGTTACACACAGACACAAAATACTTATTATTTCCCAGGACATTATCCAAACCTTGTTACTACTAGTGCCTGCCCAGACCAGATCTTTAGGATACAATGGCAAAAAAAATGTGTTTTCCTTTAGGTGAAATGCATATGTGTCATCCTTTCCTATTCCATTCAGCTCTACAATGAGGAATCTTTTTGATAAAATTCCTAAGGACAGTGAAATACCATGCCTTTTACACAAATGTAGTAAAACTTGTATCTTCTAGATTTATTCCAATTCCCATTAAGTTATTGGATATTTTTTCTTTCTTCATGAAATTTGAGGAGAAACAGTACAGTTAATACTAGTTAAGTGGGCAAGACTTTTTGATGTAAAAACTGGGTTTAAGATAATCCTTGACTATCTTAGTTCCTTAAGTGTTATTTGGGGACAGAGGTGCCCTTGGTTTTGTTTTTGTCTGCTGGAAGAACACAGTCTAAGAATCACTAAAATACATTTTGCGATTATCACAAAGGTTTCTTAATACTAGTGGCCTATCTTTTATTTTCCAGTTTTCTGTAAGAGAAGCAGTTCCTTGCTATTCATGTCTTGTCTTCACTACTTCCTAATTTCATCTTTTTCTTCCTTTTCTCACGGTGTCTTCATAATACAAGTTTGTCACAAAGTTATTTTTTCCTGTATTAACTCTACTAGTCTATGATAACAACAGATGTGAGTATAGTTTACAGTGTGTAGAAATATGAGATGAGAGTATGGGATTCGTGTGGTGAAAAGTTCCTGCCTTTAAATTAAATCTTTATACAGTTGGCCCAGAAATAGAAACTGGTGATAGCACCTTGTTGGCTCTTCGAGGAATTCCATTAAGTTTCCAGATGTTCTTGAGGGTGAAAGTAGGGATATCTGGGCGTTACCTCATGAGAAGAGGGCAAATTGTGAACTCCAGTCTTCTTCATGCCAGCTGCAAGAGGAACAGTTTTTCTGTAGAGTGGACTTTCTTTTCTGCACATTGAGTGAAGGGAGCACTTCTGTTAAATTAAGTTCCTCTTCCACAATTGCCCATTGTGAGTGTATTTTTCTCTTTGTCATACTTTTTACTTTTCTTCATTATATATGTCACCTTTCTGGTATTTCAGTGGCTGGTTTGTTATTAGCTTTTGTTTGCAAGTTCAAGATCAGTGATTATTTCTGAACAGTGCACTAATTTTGTCACACAATGAGTGAAAGTTGAGGATAGAATAGACAACTTTATCAATTTTATTTTAATTTTTTGACCAAAAATATCATGTTCGGATGTCTTGTTCATTGGAGCTGCTTCCACTACAAAAAGATTCTTCAGTGCTGTATTCCACTGTAGTTTGTGGTTTTTTTTTTTAATTTGTTTGTTTAGTTTGGTTTCTTTTCCTTTGTAGGGATTTGTCTTACATCAGATAGATAGGTTCATACACAGTTGCTGTTTCTAAGCTGCTTGTGTGAACTGTAATGTCTAGAAATTCTTCTACTTGCCTTTTTTTTAGATGCTAAAAGAATTCCTATGAATAGAACTTTTTCATCTAGTATGATTTATTAAGCATCTTTTTGGTGCTTTGTTTTTCCTTGTCATTGAAATGGAATAGTGTTTATGATTAGCTGGATTTCCTAAACATATTTTTCATTATACTGATGTGAATGGGGATTTCTGTTTCAGGCCTCTTATTTTATTTCATGCACTTATTGATTTTAATTCTGTTACACTATGTAATAACCTATTAAGATTATCTCGAGCCAATGGGAAGTGTTAACATCCTTATTTTGGAAAATAAATCAGGTTAATTCTATTTCACTAATACTATGAGGTTTTTGTATGTTGAGGGTAAGTATTTTTAATACTTTTTATATTTCTGTTTTCTAAAGGTTACAAAGACAGAGCTAGAGAAACTAAAATCTAGCTACAGACAACTAATAAAAGAAGTAAATTCTGCCAAAGAGAAATATAAAGAAGCTGTCGCTAAAGGTATGACTGACTTGTTTAACTTCATCTCTTTATTAGTGCCTTTTTCAGACCTGCTAAAACTCTAAGAGTGAAATGGTAATATTTTTACTTTGAGCAACTCAATTACAATATAAAAGCTCATTTAATATCTTAAGACAGTCTAATTGTCATCATGTGTGCTTGTTGGCACTTGTTAAAAAAATCATAAAGGGTAGCCCTTCTTTTAATAAAAATGGTAGTCCTTTTAAGTTCTACTATTATTCCTTCAAAGGATGTATTTGAAATGTAACATTACTCAAATGAACTGTTAATAGTGGCAAGTGGGTTGCAACTCCATCTCATTTACATCGTAACTGCAGCCTACTTGCGCGCTGTGACCTGTTATGGTTGCTGCAGTGGCATCAGCATCAGTTCTTGACAGTATAACGGATCAGACCTTTGTCAGCCTTAAGCAAAAGAGGAAAAGAATTA
This sequence comes from Phalacrocorax aristotelis, assembly GCF_949628215.1. Classification (NCBI taxonomy): domain Eukaryota; kingdom Metazoa; phylum Chordata; class Aves; order Suliformes; family Phalacrocoracidae; genus Phalacrocorax; species Phalacrocorax aristotelis. The sequence goes on along the minus strand of NC_134311.1, from coordinate 21,669,757 downwards.
ATTTGCACACTGAGATATCTTAAAGATTTTCTGGGAATGACGTGTCCAAACTGCATGGATTTTGTTTGCTGTTAAATTCTGCGAACGATTAGGTAAAGGAGAGCCTTTGTTCTATAATGTACTGAAATACCTTGTTAATAATTGTTCTTACCTGCCTTTCTAAGATTCTTTTCTTTCTTTAGAGAAAATTAATTGGATGGCAGTATATATAAATATATAAATTCCAAGATCCATCTTTAAGTTTTTGTATGACTGCCTAAACTGGCAGTTATTTTCCTTGATTTTGTTACACTGTAATTCACAGTGTAATATAGTAGCTATCAGTGCTCAGAGGAAGATTGTTTCTTCCCAAATTTGTCTGAAGTTTGGAGTGGTAGCCAGTAGGTGAATATAACAACAAACCAGCATGGGATAAGAGAAACTTAGCACTGTTTAGCTTCAGCTTTTTATTTTTTTACTGATGTTCATATTCACTTAAAAATGTAAATACTTAGTTAATTTTGCGCAGTTCCCTAAGATTTTGCTACCTGTCACTTTAATTTGGTTACTTGTTTTATCCCCAAGTAACCACTAAACATGGGAACATATAGTAAGCGACATGGAGAATATAATAGACTTCTGTGATCTTAGTATGTTCTTTTTATCCTGTCTTCCTGTTAGAGCTCTGATCATTCTCCCTTCCTTTAGCACCAAACATTGCCATTGAAATCAAAGGGTGTTTTGGCTGTCAGCAGCTGTAATGTTTTGATGTGGTTCTGATTAAGTGAATTAATATTTCTTCAGATAGGCAACAAACACAAGCTGTTTTTAAGACACTTACTTCTGTGGTTTTCCTTGACCTTCTCTTTCGGGCTTCCACTTAGTATTTATCTTATTACAATTAGTGCTTAATTTCACTTTCCCTTTCTTAGTGTAAATCTGTTTTAACAAACACCGATCTCCATAAAAATGTTGCAGGTTTTTCTCCCAAAAATTGCAGAATTGCTTCTCCCCTGTCGCATCTCGGTTCTTGTTTACAAATATTTGTGTAGTTGGTGGACTACTACAGCTGATTTTCAACTGCAGGTCAGCTGAGCGGTTTGAATTTTTAAGCCATGGTATTTTCGTAGGGTTTCAGAGCCCCCAAGTTGTCAAACTGGTTTATGAAGTGAACAAGTTAGGGAAGTCTTAAAATTGTAATGCTTCATAATTCCAGGCACTAGTTCAGTAACTAGTGGTTATTCAAATTATATGGTATCAGGAAATATGACTTTTGTTAATACACAAACTGGTTCAGTTTTTCAGGATTTCAAGAATTATTGAAAACAAGTGAAGGAACAGTGGGAGGGCATAACCAGGTATTGGAAATAAGGTGAAAAATGTTTTGTAAAGCAAAAAAATGATAATCATTGCAGCCCTTGTGAGAAGTGTGTTAAAAGAGCCAGACCAAGTCCACTTCCATAAAATGCTGTTCTCAGAAGGCTCTGTTGCTCTGTCAAACCAAGTTTCCATCACAGCGTCTGGCCCCACCTTTCTGGAATGGAAGGAGACAACTACTCCTTAGGACGTACTATTTTGTCTTTGTCCTTGGGCTTGTGCATGCTGAATTTCCTGTAAGTTCGTGTACCTGTACAAGCTGGTCAACGTGAGAAGAATGCAAGGCACGCAAAGGAATGACTTGGAAATTCCTCTGTTTTGCACGTGTAGTGATTTTGAAATTTAGTGACTTTTGTTCTGTTTTGGAATAGCAAAGCCATCTTCTAGTGAGACAGTAAGTTTACCAGAGCTGCTAGTGAATGAGGTGCAAGTGGTTCTCTAGTTTGGGAGGAGAATTCTTTTCTTGTTTTTCGGTTGAGTTGCTAAAAGTGATGTTAAATTCTGGGCTAAACACACACAGTAGAGGGTATTAACTGAAAAGGGTAAAGCCTGGCAATGTTACAAACAGTGGAAAGGTCTTCTGCAGTAGTAGTTATTTTTATGTTTTTCTGCAGTCATGAAGTATTCTCAGGTAAACTCAAATTACTGTATGTCATACTTTCCACCAGCTAACAAGACAGTCACTTTGAATCAATTTGTTGATGCTTTTATGCAGAGTTATGGCTGTTTTCACTTTTTGCTGAAAACACTAAGAGGACATGTGGAAGGAGTAATAAGAATAAGGGTTAAGCACTGAATAATGGTACTGGTTAAGTACAGGTTTTGTTTGTGTTAGGGCAATGGGAAGGCAGCTGGTGGGAATTTTTGCGTAGTTTTGTAGTGAGGAAGAGGGAACTGGTTTCTGAAGGGTGCAGGAGCTTCATTATGGAAGGCTTTGTGCTCTCCAGATCTGGAGATAGACGGAAGTGTCTGACATGCTGGCTCAGGAGCTGTTCTGGGGAACCCTCTGCTAGCGCTGCTTCTGCTTGGACATCAGGGAAGCAGTGGGACAGTTGTGTTGCAGAGGGTGCACCACTGAGCCTTGGCTGCCACTTGGTCCTTAGGCTGGATTGCACTGCCCTGTTGTGGCCACCAGTGTCTGCATGTTGTCTCAGTCAGAATTGACTGATTTATCTTGTTCTAGCCCTTACCCCATTTAGTCATGCGTTGCTGCTCCTTTCTGGACCAGTGATTACCATGGAAATCACAAATGCAGTCTGGTTGGTTGTTCTTGGGCTTGGGGACCGCAGGTGTCAGACAGTCTGGCTTGTGTTGCTCAGTTGGTTGGAATTTTTTGCCTTTTTTTCAGTCCTTAATTTTTATGTTTTTTTTTGATATATGGTGAGAGTAAGCAGGCTGAGAGGGGATAAAGTCAGCAAGCTGAACTAGTCCAGTGCATCTCTAATGAGGCATACTTCAGCAACTCGGACTATGGACATATTGATTCCAATAGAATGCTTTGTTTAAAAAAAAAGAAAAAAGCAAAGTATGTACTGAGAATGCACAGCATGTTCCTTTGCAGAATTGGGATATTAGGGCATGGTGGAGTCACTGGAGCAAAATATAAGATGAAAGCTTTCTAGACTGTTTTTCCATAATGAAATGGACAGCCCTCTGAAATCCTTTGGATGTGTGATATTGAGAAAAAAATGGTGGAAACTTCTTAGAACAGTGGTTCAAAATAACACTCACAAATTGTGTACAGCTCTGAGCCTCCAATGCTGTGCCGACTTCAGTGATGCTGGGTAACAAGGTAAATAGAGTGTGGCATGCTGCTGTTGCTGCTGCAGGAGGACACATCAAAACAAAATTTATGCCAAATGATAAAAGACAGTGTGTGACTAAAGAAGAAGTCACAGAGCTTCTAAAAAAGTTTCATAAATAATGGGTAAATAATACAAAATGGAAACTGTAGAACAGTTGTAGATATCAAGTGTGATACCTCATTACTGTTTGAATTTCATTTGATTTGATCGGTAACTGCTTCCACTTAAGTTGGCTATTTCCACAATTATTTTTGCTTCTGCAGAATTGTGCATCTTTGTTAAGTGGAGTTCAGAGTGTGTCTGGGGGTGTTTCTAATGTTTTCAGCCTTGGTTTTTCTGGTTAAACACTACATATTGCTATATTAAAAAAATTAAATAAGGAAATTATGAGTACATGAAATCATAATTAATAAATTACTGTTTTCCTTTTTTTAAATTGAAAAGTATTAATTCTTAACAGTTTAGCATCTATTTTTGAGGCTGATTTTGGTGTTAGGTGTTTAAATGTGAAATAGTTGCTCTTATATCCGTTAATATTGCAGTTGGAATAGAGCCAGTGTAGCTTTGGGAGGTTCATACTGAATATTAATACAAAATAATCTTCAGCAAAATTTACAGTTTTCCTGTAAATACGTCTGTTACAGGTATTTATTGTGTTCCTGTTACTAGTTAATTACTGATTGAATGTAGAAACCATGTTGCAACATTCTTATGTGACAGAATGGACCTGAAGTAAATAGTAAAAGAAAAATATATTGATTTAATATTACAAATTTAGTAAGTATTTAATTTCATAATTTCATTTTATGCTGCTAGAGCAGAATAAAAAATATTGTGCCAGATTTCCCTAGGTTGGCTCGCGTTTCCTGACAACGTTGTGATTTAGAGGAGACTAGAAATATTAACAGTACACCTAGCACGTAGTACAACGTTGCATCTGCTGGAAGAATGTTTTCCGATCCCTGCCATTCTTGTGATTTAATACCTCAGAATTGATGTGACTTCTGTGGTACCTACTGAAGATGCATGACAGCATAAGCTATAACTATGATAAAAAAGTAAGCTGTTGAAAATGCTTTCATTGAATCAAATTATTGTCCTACTATCCTTTGTAATAGCTAGAGTGGCCAGAAAATACTTTTATTAGGTAGCTGATGCATTCATTCTGAGATGCCTGTAAAATTGTGATTATACTACTGTATTTCCTGGTGGCATGTGTTGCCTTTAGTTGTTGCTGAGATCAGAGGAACTCCTAGTACGGTATTTTTTGAGTTTATTTTTGACTCAAACACTCACATTGTTAAGACAAAACAATTAACACTGGCTCAAATGGTCTGTCTTATTCACAGATGTCAGCAGGCTGGATGTATTTCAAATTAATACCCTATTGTAAGCATTTCAGCGCATAGACACTAGCAGTGCTTGCAAGGGCTAGAGTTGTTTCTTGCGTGTAAAATAAAGCTTCTAGAACAGGAAACCTGGTGGAGTGCAGAGCCAAGAGATCTTTTGACTTCTTGTGAAGTGTGGGAGTAGCTTGGACATATTCTTTCTGCTGAACCTGGAGGCAGAGCCCTAGGATGGGCTTTCCTCAATTCTCACAGACCAGCACTCATAAGTCTCAGCGAATTTACTGGTGGTGCATATTAGCTCAAACGTCTGACAGCAGTTCAAAAGATTGCACTTTAAATTCTGCCATTTCTATACTATGTTATTTGTTTATCTTAACATTAAGCAGACGACTGTTGAACTAATTCTTAACTCAGAAGTTTATGTTTGGTATTCTGTGATTTTGGAATCTAAGTATACACAAATAGGTTCTGTCCATCGGAAAACTACATTGTTCTTCGCAGTCACTAATTTGTAAAATAAGGTTTGGGAAAAACTACTTATCCTCTTCTTAGAAATAAGATGAGTGGAAGAGGGAGTGGGTGATTATATTTGCTGAAGAAACACATTCATGAAAGCCTCTTGCAAGACATAAAGGGAAAGAAGACCTTAGAGATTAAAAGCGAAGGTCCTATCTTCTTCCTGACTATCTTTATGATTTTGGTCTTGTAAAGCCCATGTTAATTAAGAGCACTGCATTTGTATCTCTTTACGTGGGGATGATGATAAGGCTGATCACTCAATAATTTCCAAGTTTCCTTCCTGAGACAGAACTAAGAGTCATAGCTATCCTAGTTTAGTTGCAGAAATTTACATAAAAAGTACTTTGTAGATCAGTATCAATTCTATTTAAAGTCTCCTGACTTCTCTATTTGGATGCAAGCTTTGCTGCCCTGGTCTGCATTGCTCTGCCCAGCACTGGGCACTGATGGACGTCTCTTCCGGGGGACGGGGGGAAGGTAGCCAGGCTCAGACAGCCCGCCTCTATCGCCTTTCTCTCCCTTCCCAGGCAACAGCTACCAAGGGTGACAAGCTGCTGCTTCTCCTAGACATACACAAGTCTGTGGGACCTGATGAGATGCCTCCCAGAGTCCTGCGGGAATGGGCTGATGTAGGTGCCAATCCACTGTCCATGCTATTTGAAAAGTCATGGCAGTCAGGTGAAGTCCCGGGCGACTGAAAGAAGGGAAACATTGTGCCCATCTTTAAAAGGGGTAGAAAGGAGGAGCCGGGGAACTCCTGACCTGTCAGCCTCACCTCTGTGCCTGGGAAGATCGTGGAGCAGACCCTCCTAGAAGCTATGCTAATGCACACGGGGGACAGGGAGGTGGTTTGAGAGAGCCAGCATGGCTTCACCAAGGGCAAGTCCTGCCTGACCAGCCTAGTGGCCTTCTATGATGGAGTGACTACGTAGGTCAGTGGACAAGGGAAGAGCAATGGATGTCATCTGTCGGGACTCCTGAAAGGCCCTTGACACGGTCCCCCACAGCACCCTTCTCTCTAAACTGGGGAGATACGGATTTGATGGGTGGACTGTTCGGTGGATAAGGAATTGCTTGGGCGGTCGCATCCAGAGGGTAGTGGTCAATGGCTCGATGTCCAGATGGAGACCGGTGACGAGTGGTGTCCCTCAGGGGTCTGCAAAAGCCAGGTCCCTCGGCCTCTCTTTGGGTGCTGCGTGCCCCAGACCAGAGTCCTGCAGGTACCAATGGCCAGCAGCATTCAGAAGACACAGAGCAGGACCTGAACTGCCCACAGGACCAGTGAACGCCCCTGCAGAGACGCTTACGTGGTGAAGGCTGAGTTCTGGAGACTCCTTTCATCATCTTGGTGGTCCTTCGTGGGACCACGTCTCCTCCGGTGTGTCCACGTCTCTCTTGTACTGGGGAGCACAGCACTGGACACAGGACTCCAGGTGTGGCCTCACCAGTGCTGAGGAGAGGGGAAGGATCACCTCCCTCAACCCGCTGGCAATCCTCCTCCCAGTGCAGCCCCCGACGCCGTTAGCCGCCTTTGTGGCAAGGGCACGTTGCTGGCTCATGTGCAACTTGGTGCCCACCGACACCCCCAGGTCTCTTTCTGCCAACCTGCTTCCCAGCCAGGCAGCCCCCAGCCTATGCTGGCGCCTGGGCTTGTTCCTTTCCTCCCCAGCTGCAGGACTTTGCGCCTCCCCTTGTTGAACATTGAGGGGTTCCTGCCCTGCTGCATCGCCGCACCCGCTCTCCCACCGGGCTGACCCCAGCGGCCACAGGGCCCAGCAGACACACGAGGAAGCGGTGGCCGTAGCACCAGAGGAGGGGTAGAGAGCAGCACGGCTGGCGAGAGCAGTGCCCACGGGATTGAGAGCAGGACCGAGACTACTCCTGCACTTCTCATGCTTTCCTTTGCTTTTATTGGGTGCTAATTGGAGCTGAGGGGCCAGGATGACAAGGGGCTGGTGTGTGCCCCAGCTGTGGCTCGGCCCCACTTTAGCTGGTCCTTGAGGCACCTTCCCAGCATCACCGACGACGGGGTGGCTTCCTGGGGGGCTGGGAAGGGTCCTCGGAGTTGCCGGCCCTCCTCTTCGGGGCTCGTCGGGGTCCCCCACGGGAGTGCTCGCTGCCCCAGCTACGTGTGGAGGGCCCGGGCACAGCCTCCTCTGGGTCCTCCTGGACCTCTTCTTGCTCCCCATGGGTGGGAATGGGAGCGGAGGGGGTGCTGCCGCTACCCCCACGAAGGGCTGGGCTGGGGGCAGGAGAACCCCCTTGGGAGGCAGCGGGGCCGGGGGCAGCCGCAGGGCTTCCCTCCCGCTCCTCGGCTGCACGAGCCTCCCCCAGCTCCAGCACACGTCGGGCCTCCCCGCTGCACCGGCGCAGGACGGTGGCAATCAGCCGCTGGACAAAGCTCCTTGTGCGCCTGCCCAAGGAGGCCCGCAGCAGCTGGACCAGGGCCTCCTCATCCAGGCCAAAGTATCGCAGGCTGGATATGGCGAGGCTCTGCGCTGCTGCTGCTTCCTGGGCATCGTCAAGGAGCTGCCCCAGCTCCTGATGCAGCCAGGGCAGCAGGGGTTGGAGGACAGCAGGGTAGACCCGGAAGAGGGATGCCCAGACCGTGGCATGGAAGCCGCCCACTGGAGCCCAGGGCAGCGGCCCCGCGGCTGCTGGCCGGGGTCCTGCCGGGTGACGGAGGCTGTGGGCGGCTGGCTGTCCAGGAGCTCCTGCTGTTGGCTGGACGACGACTGATGGTGCTGCAGGCGGTGGGATGATGTGTTCCGCAAAGTCGTCGTCCGCCCGCACCGAGTGCACGATGGAGCTCACCCTCCTCTTGCAGAGGGGGCACTCGGGCTTGCTCTCAGCCCACCGCAGGATGCAGGTGTAACAGAACTGGTGGAGGCATGGCACCACGTAGCTGGCCCCCTCCCAGCTGTCCAGGCAGATTGGGCAGCGGTTCTCCAGCTCCGTGCCCATGCTCTCCACGTGCTGCGGTGGGCTGCGGGGAGCTGGTGGTGACAAGCCGCTCCCTCTCACTGCCGCTGCAGCAGCAGGTGTCAAGCTAGGAAAGGAAGAGAGGACACAGTTGTTGGCTGGCCCGACGAGGGGCGGAAGAAATGCCCAGGTCCCTCAAGAAGAAAACCCTCCCAGCTCCCCAGGGTGAGGTTTCCCCGTACAGCTCACCTCTGCTGCGGTGCTGCGGTGCTGCGGGGAGCTGGCGGTGACAAGCCGCTCCCTCTCACTGCCGCTGCAGCAGCAGGTGTCGAGCTAGGAAAGGAAGAGGACACAGGTGTTGGCTGGCCGGACGAGGGGCAGAAGAAATGCCCAGGTCCCTCAAGAAGGAAACCCTCCCAGCTCCCCAGGGTGAGGTTTCCCGCACAGCTCACCTCTGCTGCTGCGAGCGCGCCTCCTGGGTGCCCCGGCTGCCGGAAAGTGGCAGGGCCGGGGAAAATCCTCTGACGGCTCTGGGGTCGGGCACCAAGGGCTGCACTCAACAACTCCCTGGGCACGACCTCAGCACCAACCACAGCCTTGCACGACACTCCAGACCTCGCGTACTCGCTCAGCCGGAGTGCAGGCACGAGCCGGCGGGCTGAGGCTCGCTGCCCGGATATAAGCACCGAGGGACACCTGGTCACAATCCGTCGCTCGGGGACATCAGAACCCCATCGCTCAGTGACGTCAGCGTCCGTTGTGCGCGCACCACGGGCCATCCTTGCCTGCGGCACTCACTGTGGCAGCGCTCTGGCCCCAGGGGCACACGTGCCTGGGGATACTGCAACGCCACGGCCCCTTCCATCCCCCATCGCTTCTCTTGTGCTCAGCATCGGTGCGTCACGCCAGCCACCGAGGCCTTGGACGTGTCTTGCCGGGGCCCCGTCAGGTCGCTCTGGCCATGGCAGGCGTCGATAGGCTCACGTGGCAGGAGGCTTCCTTCAATAACACCTCCTGCCTCCCTGGGAGGGTGCAGGACAAAGTCACACAGACTCTCTCCACGGCCCAGCGTTGCTGGCCAGCCCTCTGGGATCCCCGGCTTCCTCCCATGGCACACCAAAGGCAGCACTTTGATGGCTCAACGAGTAGGAGAAAATCCCCAAACCAATGCCCCCAACCCCAAGCTCTGGGAGTCCATTTGCCAAAGGAGGTTGCACCCCTCGCCCGCCATGGAGACACCACAGGACACGGTCACTTCTCCAGATGGGTTTTTGTCTTCATTTCCTGCCACACCGTGGGCCAGGGTGGACGTAGTGCTGGGGCCCCAGCTCGGATGTGGGACCGGATGGGGCCCAGCTTTCCCCAGTTGGAGTCTGCAGGGGGATGGGGTGAGCACTGAAAATAAGAACCATACTGATAGACCTTGGGCTGCCCGGTGCTCTGACTTGGAGGACCACAACTGTGGGAGTAGCGCCTTTCCGTTTGTGGACACCGAAACTGTAAGGGGCCAGTGGTACCCGTTGAATGTTCCTAAGTCCATGGGGCCAGATGGGATTCGTCCCAGAGTACAGAAGGAGCTAGCGGGTGTTACGGCAGGACCCCTCTCAATCATCTGCCAAAGGTCTTGGGAGTCTGGTGAGGTCCCACTGACTGGGAGCTCCTCAGCATTAGTCCAATTTACAAGAAGGGCGTGAGGGAAGAGCCAGGAAACTACAGCCCTGTTAGTCTCACCTCAGCACCGGGAAAAATTATGGAGGAGATGATGCTGGGTGCTGTTGAAAGGCGTTTCAAGGACAATGCCGTCGTCAGGCACGGCCAACAGGGCTTCACAAAGGGAATGTCCTGTTTCATGAATTTGATATCTGTCTACGATAATGTCACCCGCCTGGGGGATGAAGGCAAGGTGGTGGATGTAGTTTTTTTGGATTTTAGTAAGGGTCTGGACACTGTCCCTCACAGCACCTTTCCGGACAAGTAGTCCAGCTGGAGGTGAGCAGGTGCATGGTGCGCTGGGTGAAGAACTGGCTGAACGGCAGGGCTCAAGGGACTCTAGCGACGGGGGCTACCTCTGGCTGTTGACTGGTCACCAGCGGTGTTCCCCAGGGCTCAGTCCTGTTTGATATTTGTATCAGTCACCTGGAGACAGGAGTTGAATGCACATTAGCAAGCCTGCTGTTGATACTAAACTGGGAGGTGCTGTTGACTCTCTCGAGGGGTAGGAGGCTTTGCAGGGGGATCTAGATAGATTGGAGCATTGGGCAACGATTAATGGGATGAAATTTAACAAGTCCAAATGCCGGATTCTGCACCTGGGAGGGAGGAACTCTGGGCACAAGTGTAAGTTGGCAGAGGAGCGGCTGGAGAGCCGCCCTGCAGAAAGGGATCTGCGGGTGCTGGTTGACAGCAGGCTCAACAGGAGTCAGCGGTGTGCCCTGGCAGCCAAGAGGGCAAACCGCATCCTGGCGAGCATCAAACACAGTCACAGCCAGCCAGCCAAAGGAGGTGATTATCCCACCGTATTCAGCGTGGGAGCGGCCTCACCTTGAGTGCTGTGTGCGGTTCTGGGCCCCGCAGTTCACGAAGGGTGCGAAGGCACCTGAGTGTGTCCAGAGGAGGGCAACAAAGCTGCTGGAAGGGCTGGAAGGCATGTCCTGTGAGGAGCGGCTGAGGACACAGGGTTTGTCTAGTTTGCAGAAAAGGAGGCTGAGGGGCGACCTGATTGCTCTCGATGGCTTCCTGAGCAGGGGAAGCGGAGAGGGAGGTGCTGATCTCTTCTCCCTGCGATCCAGCGACACGACGCCTGGGAATGGTTCAAAGCGGCGCCAGGGGAGGTTCAGACTTGACATGAGGAAACACTTCTTCACCAAGAGGGTGGGCAAATTCTGGAACGGGCTTCCTACAGAGGTGGTTGATGCCCCAGGCCTGTCAGCATTTAAGAGGCATTTGGACAATATCCTTAATAGCATGCTTTAACTTTTGGTCAGCCCTGAAGTGGTCAGGCGATTGGACTAGATGATCAGTGTAGGTCCCTTCCAACTGAAATATTCTTGCCTCATCTAGTCTTATGGAAGTCAGAAGCCAGGCTTAGCATGGGAAAGAGGATATTGAAAAGTTGTGTCACCGATTTTTTTCTTGGGATCATTTTAAAGTATTGTATGAGGAAATGATTTTCATAATCACTATGCCATTTAGACATGCCTAGCATTTTATGATATAATGGGTTTAAGCAGATCATGTGGGTTAGGAATGTCCTAAATTGAGTTAAACAGGTAATGTAGAATAATTAGATTTATAGTGAGTTCTACAAGCTATCTTTCCTATTCAGTGATGAAGACTGGTAAACTTGAACGAAGTATTAGGAAATGCTTAATAGAACAAATGGATATTTTAGAGGGTAGGCTCTAAAAGCAGGGGGCAACAAATTTTTCTTAGGAATACATTATAAATTGTGTAACATAATCTTTATTATTGGGAATTAATTACCCTGAATATACATAGTTACATTGGCTTGATATATATACCTACTGTAATGGTAGTCTTTTACTGTGTCGTATCTAAGTTCTAATATTGTTTGCTTTTATTTAAGATGTGCTTAGTCCGTACCAAAATTCACTCAAAAGAAAGATGATGCGGGTTCCCACTCATATCCGCTCCACTTGATTGTCTGTGGAAGCAGATTTAAGACAAGCTTAATATTTTATTACTTTAAAAAAATGTTTTTAAAATAAGATGTATTTGAAATCTTTGATCACCTCATTCATGAGTATAAAGAATGTTCAGTAGAATAATGCAAACAAATACTACAAAGGAATATTATTTTCCAGGCACAATGAGATAATGCTCTTTGAAAATGTGTGTCTCCAGAGTAGAAATAAATAAGGAAGTGACTGTACAGGAGGTTTTTTATTAGTAAACAAATGTGGAGACAGCAAAATATTCGGAAATTACCTCTGTTATCAGAAATAATATGTGGATGAAAAGATAAATGCAGTTCTGGGAAATTACTGGGAAAACTGCTATCATAAACATTGGGAAATGTCTAATAGATCACTATATGCATTGAGAGCTTTATACTTCAGTGCTGGTGTTTACAGGAGTAAAAGATTCTAAAGCAAACCAAGGAAGAAGTGGGTTTTTTTCTGTCTGAAACTTTATTACATGTTGAAGATTTACATGGTTTCTCAGAGGAAGATTGTTGCTTCATTAAAAAAAAAGAAAAAGAAAAAAAAGCAAAAGCCGTGGTACTCCCATCTTTTTTTCCGTTTTAAAGTTTTCTGAAATCAAATGCTGTGGTACTCTAGTGAGGTTATAATACAGAAAATTAGAACAGCTCTGAAGCTAAGCTTCATGGCTTTTCCTGGAACCTTGCCTGTACTCTGTTTAATCCTAACCTATAAGCTCTCTGTTGGCTCCTTGCCCAGCCCCAAGGAAAGCTTCATGTGCTCCACCTGCCCTCTCACATAAAGTGCAACTCCCTCTCCTGTCCTCCCAGCCTGCCTTTTCCCAAGAGTCTATATCTCTTGATTGCAACACTCCAGTCATGGGAACCATCTCACCGTGCCTCCATAATCCTGACAAGATCACAGCCCTGCAACTGCACACAGATCTCTAACTCATCGTGTTTATTCCCAGGGTGCACACAGTAGTATACAAGCGCTTAAGCATCGCACCCCAGCATGTTGAGGTCCTGGAGAGTATTTGGGGGTATTGGTTTTCCACAGTAGTTCCTTGTAGGAACCTCCTTGCCCACATGCAGGTGCTGGAGCCGACTTCACCCAAGCCCCATCTTGTTGACTTCGTGATCCCTTCCAATCACACCGCTCCATGCCCTTTGCTCAGCAGTCTTGTACATCAGTCCCTCAGGGCTGTAGGTCACCCTCTCCCTTCCCTGTCATTCCCAGTTTAAAGCACTCCAATGATGTCAGCCATCCTATTGGCAACAATAGTTTTACCCTGCTTAGTAAGGTGTTTCCTATCCAAGCAGATGGTCTACAACCCTCTGGTCCAGTGGTTGTAGAACCCAAAACCCTGTTGCCAACACAAGGTCTGCAGCTGCTTATGGACCTGTATTGTCAGCGCCCTCCTCGCACATTTTCCCCTCACTGGCAGGATTGAGGAGGACACCACCTGGGCCCCCATGCCCTTGACAGCTGCCTCCAGAGCTCTGTAGTCACTTTTGATACTGCCCTGGTTTCCTCAGCACTACCATTGGTGCCCACATTTATTATAACATTGCCTCTGCTATTTTTTCCCTCTATTTATCCATTCCCAGAAATTTGAGTGGGTTTGTTTTTTGTGCTTCCTGAACTAGAGAGGCAGTTATGAGAATTCTTGACATATGTTCTTGTCCTCCAAGTTTCTCTGGAACTGTTAGTCGTAGTTTTATTTATATATTAAGATTTTCTTCCCCCCTATTACTCATGTGTAGATTTTCAGATTGCCCTTCTAATTTTCATTTTGTTTGTCCTGTAATTCTGCTTCCACAGTTCTAGCATATTTAAGGCTTCTCACTGTGTTTCTATTGGGGGTATATAATTCTCTATTGTCATGTCAGGTGTGTCTGTGCCTGCTTTTGAAACTAAATTAAATTCATTGTCAAAAACTGGACTTGTGTAATAAAATTATATTCTTTGTCAGCTGGATGTTATATTCATTAGTGTTTCTTCATGGGACAGCATTCACTGTGCACTGAAGCCAAAGGTCATGTTTCAGTGCCAGGAGCTATAAATCCAGGAAGTTAATTCATCAGTTGTGAGCTATGTCTTGTTGTGGTTTAGCGGCAGCTCAGCCCCACACAGCCGCTCGCTCACTCCCCACCGGTAGATGGGGGAGAGAATCAGAAGGGTAACGCTCGTGGGTTGGGATAAGAACAGTTTAGTAATTAAAATTAAAAGAAACAACAGTAGAAATGCAATGTAAAGGAGAACAACGAGAGGCACAAAGCCCCGGGGGAGGGGGAAGGGAGGGGAGAGGGGGAACGAACCGCCGAAACAAACCGCACGCGCCGCAGCCGCTCGCCGCCCGCCGACCCGACGCCGCGCCGCCTGCGCGCTGCCACTGCCCGCCCTCAATATCCTGGTCATGGTGTCACATGGTATGGAATGAACCTGCCATTGGCCAGTCGGGGTCAGCCGCCCCCACCATGGCCCCGCCCCTCCCAGCCCCCCCGCCACGCGGCAGAGCGCGGGAAGCTGGAAAGGTAGCCGACCCCCACAGTGAGGAGAATTAACCCCTTCTCAGCCAAAACCAGCACATTCTCCACCCCTTATTCCATACCATTTACACCATGCCCAGGTCCCATATGATGCAATACAACCATACCAACCACCACCCCTCCCCTTCCCATCCTTTAACATAATACACAGACATCATTCCCTTAGTTCATGGACCTTCCCTGTAAAATGTCCTTTAAAATGTCCATTGAGTTCACTCGGTCCATGACTCTGGGCTCCATCTGTCGTATCAGTCTTTCCGGGTGGGAGAGATGGTGTGTGTGGCGTTGGGTTGCTGCATACCGAGTCAGTCATTGTTCCATCACTGCTACACTTAGCTTGTTTCACAGATTATCTTCCATGGGTTGGGCGACTCGTACTCTGATATCATTGATACAACACAGAGGTGACACACAGTATTATATAGCAGTTCACATTGTGCCATTCAGTTCATTGACTGTTTTCACCCAGAATCAAATCCCCTTGAGGCACACATTGGATTTCTCCATCCTCCCGCATCACCCACCAAGTGCACGCAGGTCCTCGAGCAAAAGCAGTCCCACGAATGGGTTTGCCTTTGCCGGAGGCAGGAAGAACCCAGACTGTTTTGCCCAGCATACTTTTTGTGTGCACTACAGTGACTCTATCCCCTTCCACAGTATGTAGGATTTCTGACTGGGCAGGGCCAGCTCGGTTGGCAGATCCCCTCGTGTTGACTAACCACGTGGCTTTTGCTAAACGTGTATCCCAGTGCTTGAATGTCCCACCCCCCCATTGCTCTCAGTGTAGTTTTTAACAGTCCATTGTACCGTTCAATTTTCCCAGAGGCTGGTGCGTGATAGGGGATGTGATACACCCACTCAATGCCATGCTCTTTGGCCCAGGTGTCTATGAGGCTATTTCAGAAATGAATCCCATTGTCTGACGCAATTCTCTCTGGGGTGCCATGTCGCCACAGGACTTGTTTCTCGAGACCCAGGACAGTGTTCCGGGCAGTGGCATGGGGGACAGGATATGTTTCCAGCCAGCTGGTGGTTGCTTCTACCATTGTAAGCACACGGCGCTTGCCTTGGCGGGTCTGTGGGAGTGTGATATAGTCAATTTGCCAGGCCTCCCCATACTTATATTTCAGCCATCGTCCCCCATACCACAGAGGCTTTACCCGCTTCGCTTGCTTGATTGCAGCGCATGTGTCACATTCGTGGATAACCTGTGCAATAACATCCATGGTCAAGTCCACCCCTCGATCACGAGCCCACCTGTATGTTGCATCTCTCCCTTGATGGCCTGAGGTGTCATGGGCCCACCGAGCTAGAAATAGTTCACCCTTATGTTGCCAGTCCAGATCCACCTCAGCCACTTCAATCTTGGCAGCCTGATCTACCTGCTGGTTGTTCCGATGTTCTTCAGTGGCCCGACTCTTGGGGACGTGAGCATCCACATGACGTACCTTTACAACCAGGTTCTCTACCCGGGCAGCAATATCTTGCCACAATGTGGCAGCCCAGGTGGGTTTGCCTCTGCGCTGCCGGTTGCTTTGCTTCCATTGCTGCAGCCAGCCCCACAGGGCATTTGCCACCATCCAGGAGTCAGTATAGAGACAGAGCACTGGCCACTTTTCCCGTTCAGCGATGTCAAAGGCCAGCTGGATGGCCTTTACCTCTGCAAAGTGGCTCGATTCACCTTCTCCTTCAGCAGTTTCTGCAACTTGTCGTGTAGGACTCCATACAACAGCCTTCCATCTCCGGTGCTTTCCCACAGAGTGACAGGACCCATCAGTGAACAGGGCATACTGCTTCTCATGTTCTGGCAGTTTGTTATAGAGTGGGGCTTCTTCAGCACGTGTCACCTCCTCCTCTGGTGATAATCCAAAATCTTTGCCTTCTGGCCAGTCCATGATCACTTCCAAGATTCCTGGGCGACTGGGGTTTCCTACTCGAGCCCGCTGGGTGATCAGTGCAACCCATTTACTCCACGTAGCATCAGTTGCATGGTGTGTAGAGGGGATGTTTCCTTTGAACATCCAGCCCAGCACTGGCAGTCGGGGTGCCAGGAGCAACTGTGCTTCAGTACCAACCACTTCTGAAGCAGCTCAAACCCCTTCATATGCTGCCAATATCTCTTTTTCAGTCGGAGTATAGCGGGCTTCGGACCCTCTGTATCCCGGACTCCAAAACCCTAGGGGTCGACCCCGGGTCTCCCCTGGTGCTTTCTGCCAGAGGCTTCAGGTAGGGCCATTCTCCGCGGCTGCCGTGTAGAGCACATTTTTTACATCTTGTCCTGCCCGGACTGGCCGAAGAGCTACTGCATGAACTATTTCTTGTTTAATCTGTTCAAAGGCTTGTCGTTGCTCAGGGCCCCATTTGAAATCATTCTTTTTCCGGGTCACTTCATAGAGAGGGCTTACGATCAGACTGTAATTTGGAATATGCATTCTCCAAAAACCCACAACGCCCAAGAAAGCTTGTGTTTCTTTTTTGCTAGTTGGTGGAGACATGGCTGCTATTTTGTTGATCACATCCATTGGGATCTGACGACGACCATCTTGCCATTTGATTCCTAAGAACTGGATCTCTTGTGCAGGTCCCTTCACCTTACTTTGTTTTATGGCAAAACCAGCTTTCAGAAGGATTTGGACTATTTTCTCTCCTTTCTCAAAAACTTCTTCTGCTGTGTTGCCCCACACGATGATGTCATCAACGTATGGAAGGTGTTCTGGAGCTTCTCCCTGTTTTAATACAGTCTGAATCAGTCCATGGCAAATGGTAGGACTGTGTTTCCACCCCTGGCGCAGTCAATTCCAGGTGTACTGGACACCCCTCCAAGTGAAAGCAAACTGTGGCCTGCACTCTGCTGCCAGAGGGATTGAGAAGAATGCATTAGCGGTGTCAGCTGTGGCATACCACTTGGCTGCCTTTGACTCCAGTTCGTATTGAAGTTCTAGCATGTCTGGCACAGCAGCACTCAACGGTGGAGTGACTTCATTCAGGCCACGATAGTCTACTGTTAGTCTCCACTCTCCATTAGACTTCCGGACTGGCCACATGGGACTGTTAAAGGGTGAGTGGGTCTTACTGATGAGTCCTTGGCTCCTCAGTTGGTGAATGAGTTTATGGATGGGGATCAGAGAGTCTCTGTTGGTGCGATATTGCCACCGGTGCACTGTTGTGGTGGCGATTGGCACCTGTTGTTCTTTGACCCTCAGCAACCCCACCACAGAAGGCTCCTTTGAGAGACCGGGCAAGGTAGACAGCTGTTCAGTTTCCGCTGTCTCCAAGGCAGCTACACCCAAAGCCCACCTGTACCCTTTTGGGTCCTTGAAGTACCCTCTCCTGAGACAGTCTATGCCAAGGATGCACGGAGCCTCTGGGCCAGTCGCAATGGGGTGCTTCTGCCACTCATTCCCAGTTAGGCTCACTTTGGCCTCCAATACAGTTAGCTCTTGGGATCCCCCTGTCACTCCAGCAATGCTGATGGGTTCTGCCCCTGTATAGTTTGATGGCATTAAGGTGCACTGTGCGCCGGTGTCCTCTAAAGCTTTATACTCCTGTGGGCTGGATGTGCCAGGCCATCGGATCCACACAGTCCAGTAAGCCTGGTTATCCCTTTCCTCCACCTGGCTGGAGGCAGGGCCCCTCTAGTCGTGATCATGGCAGTCACAACTCACTTCCTGTAAATGTGAATCAGGAGTCCCTCTATTACACTTAGAAATAAAATCTGCGCTTCTACTCCTCTGTCTGGGGACTTGCTCGCTGGAAACTGGAGCAGCAGCTTTCCTGGAAGAGCCTCCCTGAGTGACTGTTCTTCCTTGCAGTTCATGTACTCGTGCCTGTAGGGTCGAAGTAGGCTTGCCATCCCACCTCATCATGTCCTCTCCGTGGTCACGCAGGTAGAACCATAGGGTGGCCCGTGGTGTGTATCCCCTTCTTTGAGCCAAAGGACGCTTATTCCTAACAGCTGAGACACTGCTGTGTCGAGGTGGGGAGTAGGACAGATCTTCTTTGAGTTGCTGGACCTCTTGGGATACTTTCTCCACAGCAGAGACTAGCGAGGAAGAGATATTTGTGTCGTAATCCCAGAGTCTATCTATCACCTCTGCCACCGTTGGTGTCTCATCATCTTTCCAGGACATTACTCCAGTGAGTTTGCATGTGAAGGTGGTGCGCTCCGTACAAACTTCCGCCACATGGGTTGTGTGCACTCGGCTTCATCTGGATCTTTGGATGACCGTTGATTGTCCAGGTCACCATAAATCACCTCAAACACAGCTAATTCCCTGAGATACTGGATGCCTTTCTCCATAGTTGTCCATTTTCCTGGGCGATATGCAACATCATCTTTAAAGGGATACCTTTCCTTCACTCCAGACAGGAGTCACCTCCAGAGGCTGAGGGCTTGTGTTTTTTTCCCAATTGCTTTGTCAACGCCCCCTTCCCCAGAAAGGGATCCCAATTGTTTGGCTTCTTTTCCCTCTAGTTCCAGGCTACTGGCCCCATTATCCCAGCATTGGAGCATCCAGGTGACAATGTGCTCACCTGAACGACGGCTATAATCTTTTCGCATATCTCGCAACTCGCTTAAGGACAGGGATCGGGTGGTCTCTATTTCATTTATTACTTCTCCCTCCTCTCCCCGCGATGGCCCTGGTTCTTCATCATCCCGTTCTAAACGAGTTGATGTCCGCTTCCAGTATTTCCTCTTGTGTATGGGGGCAACTGATACTGGTACGGGTTTATTTTCTGAGCTAGCTCCGGTACTTGTTGTGGGGGTTTGAGTGGCTGCAGTGCCTGTCGTCAGGGCTGGATTGTCTACAGTGCCAGTCACTTTGCATTTCAACCCAGAGACCTTCTCTTCCCCCTGGGGGCACTGAATACTGTTGAGCAGGGCTCGGTATGCATGGGGCAGGCCCCAGCACGTTGCAGTTATCTGTGTCTCTCTGGAGTTCCCAGGGTAACAACATACTTTCTCCAAATATTCTACTAGTTTTTTAGGATTCTGCACTTGTTTGGGGGTGAAACTCCAAAACACTGGGGGTGCCCACTGCCCTAGGTATTTGCCCATGCTATCCCACATGCCCTGCCACTCGTAACTATCAAGCCTCGGGGCAGATTTCTGGGTGATACTCTTAAGTTGCTTAGTCAAAACCAAAACAACATGCCCCAAAACTAACAATAAGTGCACCTTAACCACCCAAGGATGTTCAAGATACAAAAAGGTTGTTGTAACAAAGGCACAGACATCATAGAACAAAGTTGCAGAGGTACTATGCTGTATTTCCTCCATATAAAGTCTCTCCGAGGAGGAGGTATAATTCCTAATTGCCTCAACAAGGTGGTATCCAAAGTACAGTAACGGTTTCAGCAAAAACCCCAAATACCAGATAAAGCTGAAAACGAGTGTTTGCATAACAAATATGGTAGGCAAAACATCACTAATCACAGCAGAACACAGCAGACTCAACAAACCAACACCGATTTTTAACACCAACTGCAGAAAGGACAACACGGTGCTGTGACCAGCAGCTGTTGTTATCTCCAACCCTTGAGCCCCAGGTTGGGCACCAAAAAGACTGTCGTGGTTTAGCGGCAGCTCAGCCCCACACAGCCGCTCGCTCACTCCCCCACTGGTAGATGGGGGAGAGAATCAGAAGGGTAACGCTCGTGGGTTGGGATAAGAACAATTTAATAATTAAAATTAAAAGAAACAACAGTAGAAATGCAATGTAAAGGAGAACAACGAGAGGCACAAAGCCCCGGGGGAGGGGGGAAGGGAGGGGAGAGGGGGAACGAACCGCCGGAACAAACCGCACGCGCCGCAGCCGCTCGCCGCCCGCCGACCCGCCGCCGCGCCGCCCCCGCGCTGCCACTGCCCCCCCTCAATATACTGGTCACGGTGTCACATGGTATGGAATGAACCTGCCATTGGCCAGTCGGGGTCAGCCGCCCCCACCATGGCCCCGCCCCTCCCAGCCCCCCCCGCCACGCCACGCGGCAGAGCGCGGGAAGCTGGAAAGGTAGCCGACCCCCACAGTGAGGAGAATTAACCCCTTCTCAGCCAAAAGCAGCACAGTCTTTACAATGATCTCCATTGCCTCTTTTGTGAACACGTTGTCATCACTTCTGAATGGCTGAAGATCATTGGTATCACTGAAGTTCCCAAGAGTGCGAGGCAAGGGGCAGTCCTTCTTGAAATAGTGTAACAGTGGACTCTAGATAGACTTTTTCTGAGGTTTATGATAACTGAACAGGAAATTCTTTCTAACTGTAAACATTCCAAAATGTGCCTAATTCTGACAGATTTATGTTGTTTTTACAACCTATTTAGTACTTCAGTTATGCTTCCTCAGAAAGCAATTATGACATTTATTGTCTTTTAAGAGCAAACACTTAAAGATGCAAAGATTTGAGAGAGCATCTCAAGTATGAATACATGCTTAGACTTTGACAAGTTTTTAGCTTTCTGTGTCTTCTCAAGTTTTATTCTTCAATTTTTTTTATCTTTTCCTGTCCTCAAAGGTCCCAAAGAAACAAATCAAATAAAAGCAAAGCAAACTTAAGAACAAATAGCTTCATAACTGATACTTCTAGGCGGTCTTCTAGACCTTCTAGACTGAGAGGAAAGAATGTAATCTTTCTGAAGAGCAGGATATCATTGGTATAGGGTTTTGTCCAAGCTGAAAGGCTGATTTGTTACATTTGCAATGAAAAGGAAGTTCAGGGCTTATGGTAATGTGTATCCATGGAAGTATAGTGTTGAGCTTCTTTGCTGGCAGCTGATCTAAAATGCAGACATAAAGAAATAACTTCTTGCGGCTTTCAGTTTTGGAATCCTTTGTGACATCTCTCTGCATTTAACCAACCCAAAATGTTTCTCGTTGAGCTTTTGATTTTGAGGGGAAAACTTTGTATTTCATGTTAGTCAAACCTGAGTTTTTCACTGTATGCTGCTTCTCTTTGAAAAGGTCTTTAAGAAAATAATTTTGTCTTTTGACCATTTAGTTGCCCATAAGATATAGCAGAAGAGCTGTAACTACAGCAGCTTAACCGGATTTTCTGTTGCAGAAACGACGTCAGTAGATGTAACCCTCAGTCATTAGTTTAAGCTATGCTCTCATGAAGCTGGCTTTGAAATCTGAACAGCTAAACTTGTACCAAGTCTTGACTTGAGTCTTAGATGTCACGCTACAGGTAACATTCAGGAGGTGAATCCATGTCCTATGCAAATTAATGAGTGCTCTATACTGTATTCCAAAGTCAGAATTTTGCTGTTTGAATAAAACATCAAAATCTATACCACAAATTTGAAGACCTCAGAAGAGTTACATTTTACTGAAATCAGTGATAACTAAATGCAGTGAACATACAAAAGAATATGAGCCTTGACTTAAAATTTTTGACCAACCAGAAAAAGTTTTAAGGAGTTAAAAACCTGAGCTGCTCAGTATAATTATTTCTTTTGATCCAAAATATGTATGAAAATTTTATGTATTTGCAATATTTATTTTCTGAAAGACAGTTTCTTTGAGGCATTTGCACTGTACATCGGTGCTTATTTAAAAAAAGAGGAAGTGAACATTATCAGCTGAAATTTTCCTCAGTTGGTCTCGGTTGTCCTATCCAGTTTCTGTTCTCCCATCCTAGGTGAATATGGGGCTACAAGAGACTAATACGATTGTAAGAACTTTGGGATAGTACATCTGCCTTTTTAATAGAAAATGCCCTAAATAATTTGTTCTTGATGGCTCTGTGTACTGCATGTAGTAAGTTCTTAAAAGAGTTTTTATTAGAAATTTAAATACTTGACTCTCTAGAATGTTTTAAACAGAATGCCAGCTTTTTCTTTGCAAATGTCAAACTTTCATAATCAAATTTTGCAAGCTTCATAATACTGTTTATGGTGTGGCATATTGTATACACAGTTTCTATAAACATTAAACAGTTTTGTCAACAACTGATGGCAGTAGAATTATAATTAGATCTATTTATGAAATTCATTATACAGGTAAAGAAAATTGGATGTTTTCCTCTGTGCTAATTGACATGTAGAACAACTGAGTACTCTGCCTCACTGCATTTTGATGCTTTAAAAAATAAAAGGCAATATGGAAATAATACTGTAGCTGTGTTTCTTGTACTAATTATAGGTCCAAAGGCTGTACTTAAAAGTTGAGTGTATATGATCATTTGACTTATTTTGCAATTGGTTGAGGTGTTCTGTGGAGGAATAGTGTATAACAAAGGAATTTAGTCCTCAAGCAGATGGGCAAATGGGATAATTTAGCCATTAATGAGGTTTCTGAAAGGGAGATTGTATTGATAAATCTCTAGTTATGTGGTTGTGATAATTTTTAATGTAAATTTTCAGTTTAGTTTAACTGTTGAAGGCTGTTTTTTGTTGTTCATAGGTCAGAAGCCTGTAGTGCTGGTACACGGTATAACTTGACATATGCTGATTTTTGGTAAGCTGTAAGGTGATAGGGGATGTATTTTAAAGACTTGCATGGGCAAGTTGTAAGTTTTAAGCTCTTAAACTAGTGCACATGGAGATAATTTTGAATTATGTAATCTAGGGCATGCTTGAGTAGGAGTGGCCAAACATACAATAAACCCAAGAAATAATCCAGCATTTCTTCCTCTGCTACCACGTTGTCTCCCTCTTCTGTTTCCCTGGCCAGTGTATCTCCCAAGGGAATGGGCCAGGACAAGCAAAACTTGGTGGTTCCAGCTCTTACTTCCAACTGCCTCATTCTCTCCTCTTTCATCGAGTCCCTATACTGTAACTACTACTTGACCTCTTCCCCTCCAAACCCTCTTCAGTCACCTTCCATTATTTCCCCATGTTCACGTGCCTCTCATTTTCCCGAAAGCTTATAGTGTATATGTCTTGGTCTGCAGGTGGTCAGGTTGACACTGTAGCCTACTGTATTTAGAAATTGAGTGTGTATGATACTTCAGTTTATTCTGAAATTAGCTGAGGTGTTCTGCTGTGGACTAATGTATATAGGGAAGGAATTCAGTCCTCAAGGAAGATGTGAAAATGGGATTGTATACCATCCCATTATATTAGTACGTTGCTGTCAGACATGCACATTTTTGGTGGTATCTAACTTTTGGGCTGTTATTCTGGGCATGATGTGTTAGATTCCCCCCCCCCATGATCTATATTTAATTAAGAAATAAATAGTGTGATGGTTTTATGTTTTGGGGAAATAAAAAAATTACTGTGTTCCCATGAAACATGAGTTTTGACTGTTTGCTGAAGACAAAACCTGTTATCTCTGGCAGAAGTTATAGAGTTGAGATTGCTGTCTCTCCAAAACAATTTTACAGAAATTTTAAAAGTTTCATTAATACCTGAATGAAAAAGACTTCTCTGGTGACAGCTCTGGGGAATTGTTTTGCCTTTGTTGTGCAGAGTAACTTTGTTCGTTTAGTTAAACTATAGTGTAAGAAATCTGTTCCTTCCACATATAAAATTAGGTCAGCAGTTAGATTATTTCCAGTTAAATGACAGACATAATATCCTTGTAAAGTAATTTTTATTACTGTGTTTAAAATGTAGCTGACAGTGGTTAGGTAGCAAACGTCTAGAGAGCCATATGAGGGGACAAATAGACAACTGTTTCAATTTCATGGTAATTTGTTAACTAGGGAGTTCCTGAGTCGTCTAAGTACCTCTTCAAGATTTTTTGGGTGTACACATGTCCATTCACTATTAAACCATGTAAGTTTTTAACGCTTACAGTAACTTTGACCAAAAAGTCATAGGTTAGCTACATGCTAGCTGAAGAAGGTCGTTTGTTTTTAATGAAGTACATACTATTTCCATATAATGCCTTACAGTTGTTACATTGAAAGAGGCTGGGAAGGTGTGTTAACTCTGTGTTCCCTCACACATGTTGCTCCTCAGTCTCGTCGTGCTTCAGAAGTCCTCAGTTTAGTCATTCCTTTTGGATTCCTTGTGTTTCCTACCTTTCCGATGCTTGATGCCCTTCTCTAAACCTTTTTTCATTTCAAATATGTCCTCCTTGAGGTGAAGGAACTGCATATTGTTTTATGTGGGTTTAGTCAGTGGCATATAATGCTGTCTAGTCCTTTGCTAAATAACATCATGTCCAATGGCTGCTGAACACTGAGTTAACCTTTCCATCGATCTTTCTGTACTAAGCCCTAGATTTCATTCCTGAGTGCATTCAGGAAGCATGGATTACTAAGCTTGAATAGTTTTTTCCCTGTATGCATCTCTTTAAATATCCACACTATAATTTACTATTTTGTAATTTAATCAGTGCATCTTAAAAGTTTTTTTCTAATTCTTCACTTTTTGTTCCCCAATTTGCTTCCTTCACAGAACATGTTCATCATCATCTCTATCACCTCATGTATAAGGGCCCAACTGATATTCCTGTGGCACTCCATTGACTGCCTACTTCTTCCTGTAAAAACTAATTATAGTATCTCAGCTAAAACTTTGTCAAGTTCCTCTAAAGTTCCAAAGCGAAACACCATCCAGTCTTCATAACTTCTTATTTCATTTCTTCTCTAACCTCTTCCTCTGACACCTCAGAAGAGAGAGATTCATTGACTCTTTTGTAATGAGGCATTTCAGCCTGGAAACCTCTGAAGGTCTTCCATAGCAAACACAGACGCAAAAAAAATTTCATTTTTTCCTACCAGCTCCTTTTATGTAGTGACTGTCTTTTATGTCTTCTGACAAGCTTGCTGACGCCAGTGTGTATGGAAGAGGATTTGTTACTGTTTTACAAGTTTTTCCCTCAACTTTTTTTTTTAATGTGCCTTAATGTGTTTCTGTATTTTAATTTATTTGAGTTCACAATCCTTTGTGTATTCCTCATATGACACAATTTCAGTTTTTCAAGGTCTGCTCTCAAGCCTCTGTTCTGCCGATTAGCTATGAATGCCTCCTTTTTTCTGAACTACTTTGAGATAGGTGGTAAGAAAGTTACAATAGAATCTTTTTTATTACTTACATTATTTTAAGATTATAAGAAATGTAGCGGTCTGAATGAGATTGCTTTAGTTAGTGTACATTTGTCTGTGCAGGTAGTTGATAATCTGCACTTGATAATCGCAGTCACAGGATTAATTTAAAATGCCTTTAGCTCCTGAAAAAGAAATGAGACAATTCATAAATATCAAGAAGACAACAAGGATATGAGTAAGAGGTCATGTGTCTCAGTAAGAAATCTTTTCAAAATAATCTCATATTCTTTTATGACAAGGGCAATGCATGATCAAACTGAAAATATTCTAGTAGAGGTGCAAAACTGTTTGCATAAAGCTGCTTGGAGAAAGGTTGTTAATGAGATCCTGTTAGAATAATGTATGCTATGGGTCATTGCAGGATGTGTGTTGAGGTTAAGTTTGGGTGTTCTTTCAGTGTTTCATTACTTTGTTTCAGAGTTTATTAAATTCCCAGGCATCACTATGCCTTGAAGAGTTTAAAAGTGTATTGGAGGGCAGCTGTAGAGTTAAATATAATTTGATAAACTGAGAGATGAGTCTCAAAACAATAGGGCTACTTGGCAGGATCAGATACCAGAGCAAAAGTAGTCAGTGATGTCACGTTTGTATGGTGTTCAAAAAAGATATGCTTTTTTCTTTTTCTTTTAAAATTTTTTTATGGGCTGGAAGTATGTAGAATGTAAAGTTGTTCTTTGGCTTTGAGCCTTGACTGATGTTGCATTTCTGTAAGTTTGTGAACGAGTCAACTCCAAAAAGACAACAGGACTTAAACAGGAGGACCTGTAGGTCTGTTAGTAGGAAGTTTAGAAGATTGGGCAGAAGAGGAGAGTATGTAATCTAATATATAAAAGATGGATGGCAGAGGATGGTATTTTTCATACCCATTTCATGTATGAAGCAAGTAAGTAAGAGTTTAAATTAAAGCAATAAAGATTTTTGTTGGAGAGTGAAGGGACAGGTTGGTGGGGGAGTGCTTTCAGCTAGCATAGCAGTAGCCGTGAATGGTACTAGGACGTTGCAAAGTTATCTGTCATTGAATATCTTAGGAAAATTATAAAAACATGTGCCACATTGTTGTGCAGTTACTGTGGCAAAGAATAGAATAGGTGACCTCTAGAAGTACCTTGTAGCTCTCGGGTTCTTCAGGTTGAACTGGTCTTGCCAGCATGAACTTGAGCACTTCTAGTCTCTAATGATGTAGATCTGAGATTGTGGAGTCAACGTCCTGGTTAGGGTACCGACAGTGGTAAGGAAATGTTAAGCTGTAGTAGAGAAGCTGCCCATTTTGGACAGGAGTAATAGCATGAGAGTTCAGCTATTCATATGTAGACTGCAGCATTGCTTTATTGAGATGATGTGTAGCAATAGAATTTTTGCTCACTATATGTGACAGATTTTAATGAATCATGGATCTGGCCTAGTAGGACATCTTTTACTTTCTTCATGAAAAAATGTTTATTTGCTTGGAGGCAAATAAAAGATTAGCTTTGTGATAGTCGTGTGTATGAGTTCTCTTCTTTATTCTTCATTGTTATTTTTATAACTGTGCCTATAGTGGTTTTCATACACTTAAAGAATTCTCATGTTTCTGCTCAAAATACAGCAGTTTTTTCTTAATTAGGCTTTTAATTAGAAGACCAAGATATTTGGTCTTACTAATGACCTGAAAACAGTCAGATTTTACATTCTTCAGAGAAGTATCTTCGAAAGACTACACTAAAGATGCAAACTTATCATAAATCTACTAGAATTATGTAATCTACAAGTTTGTATACTTTTAAATCACCACATACATTTTTCTATTTTGTTTTCTATTAGGAAAGGAGACAGAGAAAGCCAAAGATCGGTGTGATAAAGCCACTATGAAGCTTCATATGTTGCATAATCAGTATGTGTTGGCACTGAAAGGAGCACAGTTACATCAGCACCAGTATTATGATACTACACTTCCTCTGTTACTTGATTCACTACAGAAGATGCAAGAAGAAATGATTAAAGCCCTGTAAGATGTATTCTTATTTATTTTTAACTTGTGGAATTTTATATGTGTAGTATTCTAATTAATTTATAGGATTATTTGAAAATGATAAACTGTGATTAATTAATTGTATGTCAAAGAATAATGGAAAAATGCTTTAATCTTTCAATTGACAATAATTGTGCATAGAAAAGTCTATCCAAATAATGCAGACAGTAGTTTTGAGTGGTTACTTAAACATTCTAGCAGGACACCATCTTCTCATAAAACTTCAAAATGTTACAGATTAACTGCAGTGTTTATAGCTGAGCTCATGCTTTGTCCATCAGCTGGAATACTACGGCAAGCTTGTTGCCTCTCTGGTAGTCTTATTTTTATGAAATTCCACTGGCAATAAATCTGGTTTGAACTGATCTGCTGTCTTCAAAGCCATTGTGGAGAAGGGCCAGGCAGATGAATGGTTAATCATTTGTGTGAGAGAAGTATAAACCTGATCTCACTCTAAGGTATCCAACCTTAAAAATACAATTACCTTTTTCCTGAAAGATAATTTTTTACATCATTACAGATGATGTGCAAACTGATGATCTCGGAGAACAGACCATGAGAACTTTAAGCCTTCTTTTCTGGTTTGTAACCACCATGCTGCCTCTTTGTTTTTCCTGAAGAACGGGAGTTGATTAGGGACTCTGTTCTGTAGGTCTTTTTCAGGGGGGTTATTTAAATCACTTAGCCTAAAAGAAAGAACAGTTACTTTTTTTGGTAGGTATTGTTTGTTTAGATGTAAGGCACTCTTTAACTCATTTTCTTACCTTG
Organism: Phalacrocorax aristotelis; assembly: GCF_949628215.1. Classification (NCBI taxonomy): domain Eukaryota; kingdom Metazoa; phylum Chordata; class Aves; order Suliformes; family Phalacrocoracidae; genus Phalacrocorax; species Phalacrocorax aristotelis. Next base: position 21,641,815 of record NC_134311.1, on the reverse strand, counting down.
TCTGATGTCACATTCATTTTGACTTAAGCACACAGGAAGTGAGGGAGAGTTGGAGGTTTCACGCGTAACATGCTTACATGGTGCAGGCACTGTTAGCTGCCCTATGCAGTATCATGTTACTTCCTGTGATTCTTCTGCAGGTATTGACATGAAATATACCTTTCCAGTAGCCACTATACAGTCCTTTTAACCTAATTTTCTGTTTAAAAACACAGCAAAAGGCTACAGTTAAATGTGTGTTCTGTAATTAAGGTGATTTTTCAGAATTTTGAGGTATGATAGTGTACTGAAGAGTTTTGTGCTGGAACAAGAACCTATTGAACCTGCTCACCTTTGCTATGTCTGCAGTAGAAACCTGTAAAAAGTATTTTTGTTACTACATAGACTTTTTTTGTGAGCTCTGAATGCATTTGAAAATTACTTCTTTCTAGTATCTTCGGTGTACAAAAAGAGGTGGTGATTTCAGGTGCAGAGCTTGGTGTAGCCATCTGTGTGAAACATGCTTCCTTAATAATCCTGATTTTGAAGATTAATTAGTTTGGTAAACTTGAAGAAGTACACATTAACATTGCTAATGATTTTTTTTTTTTGTAATTGACGTGGATTCCCTTTCTTTTCGATATGGCATTACTGTAGTTGATATTCGCTTATCTTTTCATCACGCTCTTTAACCTGTTTTGTGGAACCTTTTCATGCATGTTGTTCACAGGCAAGTCAAGATTTAATGCCTTCTCTTGTCTGTTTTCTCCTCAGAAAAAGTATTGAAAAAATCCAGTCATATATCTTTTTTTTACAGAGTAAATGTAACTTGAGATCTTATCTAGAAAAAAATCTATTGGTACTTACTTCTCTGCGTGTTCCTCTGGGTTGGCCAAAATTCATCTGTACTTTAAGAAAGCTCACCATACTTCAGAGTCTGGCAAGCTAGCAACTTTGTCAAGGATACAAATGAAGTAGGAAATGATTATGAGGGTTTCTTTATGGAAAGCTAAAACTTAAAGAGAATAGGAGGGTGTTCTGAGGATGTGTCACTGGATGCTATTAAGAGTAGTGGCACAATATTACCTATGCATTTACCATTCCCTATTGACTTGGGTTTTCACACTCAGAAGTAGGTAAAGACAAGGTACTTTATTACTGGAACTTCTTGCTTGATTTTGTTTCTTCTTGTAAATATATACTAACTTGTGATTTATGCTTATTTTTATCAGAATGACCAAATCATAAAACAAAGATATGAAAGAAGAGAGTTAAAACAATAAAGAAAACCAGTTTTTAAAGGAAATGCACACTATTTTGTGGCTCGCTTTGTCTTACGCCAGAATATATTTATTTTGTTGGAATATGAAAAGATTTAGTTTAGGTTATAACAAGCATGATAAGTTCTTTTTGAAGAACAGCGTCATCAATGAGCTGTTTATATTCCTTTTCCTTGTAATTTCTACAAATTTTAGTTTGACTACCCTGTATGTAGATGCAATGAAATCAATACAAGGAGCATGGTCTTAGAGACTTCTCACTTATAGCCAATCTGTAAAGAAAAGGCCACAGTTGATCTGTTATTTCTTTGAGTAATATATTGTCTTATTTTTTCCCTTGTTAGCCAGTTGCAACAAGAGTTTGTAGAAAGAGCAAATTGAAAGTTTGAAGCATCTTCAATGCCATCTATACCTTCAGTGCCATGTTATACACTAGAATTTTTTTTTCCTCTCTAGAAAAGGAATCTTGGATGAGTATAGCCAGATCACCAGTCTTGTAACAGAAGAGATTGTGAATGTCCATAAAGAGATCCAGACCTCGGTTGAACAGATAGACCCTAACTCTGAGTATAATGACTTCATAGATACTCACAGGTATACATTTTTGTCTTGGTGTGCATGTTCATGTTTCTTCTTGAGAAAACCATGCATTAAACTGTAGAACTGCTTAAGTGATCAGAATTGAATTTGTTTCTGTTTGGTTCCTTTCACATTGTTACTTCTAAAGCTTTTTCCTCGTTTGAAAATCATTCTACTTGCATGTACAGAAAGGTGGCTGAACATCCAGTTTTTAACCTGACTGTTTCTTTAACCATCCATCTCTGTGGCTGGCTCTAGAGAAACAAAATTCCAGTTACTGTTATTACATGTGGAGAGCCATAACTTTGGTACTGACAGCAGACTATATGTGACAGTCCAGATTCAGTGTGAGCTAATTTACTGTGTATTTGGATGCAGTTTGTATTCTGGGGTAATCTTAAGTTTCTCAGCTTTATTTCTCTTATTGTCCAAACTCTAGTTTAAACTAAACTCTGTGTACGCTGCAGTCATTGCAGGTCAAGCAGTGCCTGAGATACAGAGTATGCAGATAATGCAAGAAAGTCTATTACTTTTAAAATAAACTTTATTTGCCATTTATTGAACTGTTACTCGGTGTTAGTATATGGAGAAATAGTCCTAAGACTTCTTGCATTACCTTTTTTGTTGTTATGTGCGAATTGATAATTGTCATATGCAGGTTTATAGCAGGGTCAGCTAAGAGTGGAACCATTCACATTGATACCCCTTGAGGACCTGGGTTATGCTATGACCTTGATTGGAAGAATTTTATGCTATTTTGTTATCTGGTATGATTTTAAGACTGTGTTCTTTATTCAAAGGAAGAAGAATATCCAATTGCTACATTTTCTTTTATATCATATGTAATTTTAACTATATACTAGTTATGAAAATAATTCAAAACATAATGATTTGCATGATGATGTACTCAAAGATACATGTTAATTTTGAAAATATTTATTTACTAAATTAGGTCATCAGAAGTTGTGGAACAAGAAATAGAGTTTGATACATCTTTACTAGAAGAAAATGAAAACCTTCAAGCTAATGAGATCATGTGGAATAATCTAACAGCGGAAAGTTTACAAGTCACGTAAGTCTTTCTTTACAAAGCTTTAATCTTTTGGAAATGCTGTTACATATTATCTCTAGGCTCACTTGGATCATTGCATAGCTGTATCCTCATTTTTAAGGTCCAGTTTCCAAAAACAATATTTTTACACTACAGACACTTTCTCCTGCTGGTTTTATTGTTCGTTTGCACTAAATACGCCTCCCCCATCCCCAAAAAAACTTGCCAGCACTTTCAGTATATGTTCCTCTCCTTGCCAGTTAATTTATGCAATGCCCCAAATCCATCATGAATCCTCCTTGGGAACTCACTGATTCATCTTCCCAAAAGTGTTTCCACATTCAGTACTCTAGGAAAAATACTGAAATATTTTGATGAAACCACTGAGTACAGTGATGCAGTGATTTAAATTGTGGTAGAGAAGATTTTCATGAATATATTTATTTCACTTGTAAGTGCTTGCTTTCGTTTTCCAAAGGAAATTCATATTCATGATTACAACCTTTAAAATTCATTAACTTACTAACACAGATGTAGCTGTTATATTGCATTTCATGGAGCTCTTAACGATTCAGGTTGATAGACTACCTCTCTATGTATTTTTAAATATATTGCCTAATTAAATCTTTTCATTACTTCTACCAAATTCACCTTTAATCATTTGTTACTTGGGAACAAATCTCCTGCTGACGTTATTATGTTATTACATTATCAGCCTCAACTTACAGTATGAAATGGTCCAATGCAGTCACTTGTGAGATTGCAACTATTAATTTTATATTTAATTTTTGATCATTGATCATGGCACTTTAAAATGGAAAATTCAGAATTCCATTGGTTGATGATGTTTTTGTTGTGTTTCAGTCCACCTTTACTAATTTGAAGTTTTCTTCCTCTAGAAAGCATAACTGTCGTTAGGGTTTTTTAAGTTTTTTAAAAATTTTCATGTGCTTAATCAAACTATGAACCTTATTTCTTGTAGGTTTTTCTGAAAACCAAAATAATAGTGAGTCCCAATAGCAGTGAGGTATTTCAAATGTAAATACATTGCAGTGTTTTTTGCAGATCATTCTAATCTCTGTGTTTTCTCAACATGACAGAATCGCTCAATTTTATTAATGGTTTTTCAAGGTCATTAATCATCCTCTCTTTTTTGCTGTGCAATCTGATTACTTTTCATAAATTTATTCCTTAAAAGGTGTTGAAATAACCTTTTTAACATGACATTTTAGCACCCTTTGTCAGACTCCTCCTTAGTCCTGAAGCAGCTTCATTTTTCTTATGAAAGGATCCCCTGATAATTAAACGTTCTCCCTTCCATTTAAACATGATTCTGTTCATAAAATATTCTGCATCATTACTAAATTGAGATTATTCCTGCTTAAACTATATAAGTGTTGTATGATTAGATATACTTTAGCACAGTAACAGGAGAAAAAATAAACACTAAATCTCCCTTTTCAAGAATGTATTATAATTTTTCAAAGATTATGCCTTCCATAACTCAAAAAGAGAAATAACTTCTTGTTTGGCTTCTCTTCTGTATCCCATTGTTTAGAAATAAGACATCAGCATGTCTAAGCGAAAGAGGTGAAATGCGGCTTTTCTAGTAAATTATTCTGATGAAATGCATATTTGTGTTTATAAATGTGTGTCTGCATATTGCCTACATATATACATTTTCAATACAATAACCAGTGTGTCCTGTTACAAATCTTAAATTCATCCTCTTTAAGTTCTTTTCTGAATTTGAGAGCGAAATATTATGGTGTGATATTATTTTTGGAACAGGAATCAAATAGCTCTTTTAAGTGTTGCTGTCTTCAGGGTGTTCACTTTCTGGTATGGATCATAGAATCATAAAATGTCCTGAGTTGGAAGGGACCCACAAGGGTCATCAACTTCAGCTCCTGTCCCTGCACAGGACAACCCCAAATTCACACCATATCTCTGAGGACGTTGTCCAAGTGCTTCTCGAATAGTGTCAGGCTTGGTGCTGTGACTGCCTCCCTGGGGAGCCTGTTCCAGTGCTCCACCACCCTCTGGGGGAAGAACCCTTTCCTAATATCCACCCTAATCCTCCCCTGGCACATCTTCCTGCCATTCCCTCGGGTCCTGTCATCGGTCACTAGAGAGAAGAGATCATCACCTGCCCCTCCTCCTCCCCTTGTGAGGAAGCTGCAGACCGCGGTGAGGTCTCCCCTCAGTCTCCTCTTCTCCAGGCTGAACAAAGTGACTTTAGGTGCTCCTCATACGGTTTCTCCTCTAAACCCTTCGCTAAATTTGTGGTCCTCCTCTGGACACTCTCTAGTAGCTTTATATCCTTAATGTACTGTGGTGCCCAAAACTGCACACAGCACTCGATGTGAGGCTGCACCAGCTCAGATTAGAGAGGGACAATCACCTGCCTACAATCACGTGCCTGCAATGCAGGGCTTGATGCACCCCAGGACACATTTGGCCCTCTTGGCTGCCAGGGCACGCTGTTGGCTCATGGTCATATACTAGGACTTGGCAAAATAATTTAACTGTATTAGGTCAGACCGAAGACCAACTTAACCAACTTTATTCCTTCTTACATTAGCCAACAAGGAAAAGTCTAGGTAGGAGAACAAGAGCATGATGATCATGCAGTGCCATTTCCTCAGAATAATATCTCAGCCTGCCATGATTTTTAGCTCAGAAATGTTTAAGACAGAAGTAGTATTTGTTCATAATAGCCTTAGAGGTAGTTTGTTATAGCATTAGAGGTTTTTTTTCTTTGGTAAATTTTTCCAGTCAGTTTCAGTATGTACAAGTATCTGCTGTATACATAATTTTAGGTCAAGGAATTCCAGAGATCAACTTCATATTTATGAATTTGCTATTTCTTAGTTTCATTTTATGGCTCTTAAGCTCTTGTTGTGGAATAGAATAGGAACAATCTATTCCTTTCCACTCATGATATTGTAAACTTCTGTCATACTCCTGTAGCTTTAATCTGTCCCTTCACAAAACTTACTCATATCCTTTATCAAGCTTATCATCTTTATTTGAGTGTGTTCAAGGTTACAGTTTTGTTTTTGAGATGAATGACCAGAATTGCTCAGGTAATCCAGGTGCATAGTTTAGAGAGAGGCATAATGAGGTTTCCTGTATTCTTGTTTTGCTTTGTTTTTAATGAATTCCTAAAGAGTCATTGTTTGGTTTCTCTGGCCACTGCAGTGTATCAAGCCAGTGTATTCTTACTGTCTTTGACCTTTTTTTAAATTGCTTTTTAGTGCAGGTGAGAACCCTTCCTTTTAGAACTGCTTAGCTCTCCCTAACTGCCTTTGTCTATGTACCTTGTTAACTGCATTTTAGATACCTTTTGTTATAGTCTTGCTTTAAGACCACTACAGCCAAAAAAAACCCTCAGGTATTTGCACCAACTTACTCTGTATGACTAGAAATTTGCAAGTAAGATAAGTGTATTATATGCTTTGTCCATAGATTATGACTTTTTACAAATCCATTCTGTATGTGCTGAATCAATAGAAATTTGACTGTTGATCTTTATATTGAGATCATGGCCTTGGATCATCAAAATACTACATCATTATGTTTCCGCAGAGGGGAACTACCTTCAGTATCTACCAAATATAATCAGTCCAGTATACCTAGTGGATTTATTTCATAGACTTTTAATAGATTCCAAGATGTATATTAATTCAGAATCAATAATTTTTAGTTGAATCAGCTGTTTTACTGAGTATGTGAGGGAAAAATGACAGATTTACATACATTACTGTCTAAAGGTTTTCATAAAATATTTTTTAAGGGAACATGATGAGAAAACTGGCTTAACTTTTACATTTTTAGGTAAGTTTATATTTATGAATAAAGTTTTGACAGAGGGAGATAGGTAAAGGTCAGTGTTGACTAGCTAACCATTCTAAGTAATGAGAGAGGTATGGTATCTCTTCACAAATATTGTTGATTGTCACTGACTAATATTGAGATATTCTGAAAAGTGTAACAGTATGCTTTGAAGATCCATACATTAAAAACTGAGAGGAGGCAACCATAATGAAGTAAGAGTTGATCAGTGTGCGTATGAATTAATAGTCAAATAAATTTTAAAAAAATCTCCTGAAATATAAGTTCTGTAAGGGCAAGCATTTATTTTTATTGATACTTGAGGCAGAATGGTGCTAATGACTGAAGAAATACGGAAGGTAGCTTTCCAAGTAGTCAGAAGATGTCTGCTTTCTAGATTTTTTTGGTCTTGCTTTATGTGTTCTCATGCCATTGAAACCTGACAATTTGGGACAATATGGTTGTTAAAACTAATAATGATTATAGTCACTAGCTGGTTAGTAATAAAACCCCTTTTGTAAACTGATTTTATCCAGGAAACAAATACAAGGCCACAAGAAACTTCCTTTGACAAACCACAACCACGATGATTCAATGCAGATGCAATGTCAGGTCTAGCCAGTTTGAATGGAAATTATTGTTTAAAACAAAAAATAAAGATTGAATAGAAGGGGGAAAGTTAGTTTAGTGGGTATTTGATTGCTTTGATTTGTTTTCTCTAAGATAAATACAAACATCCTAAGGTATCTCACAAGTTTTAGGGAGAACTACATCAACTTTCTGTTTCACTCTGATGCTGCAATATAAAATCTGATATTTTTGAATTGATAAAATATTTTAATATGTTGTTTCTGCAGGTATACACTCATACCTTTCAGTGATGAACAATCTTATTAACTTGGTTTTGATTTCTTGAATATTGCTGCTTGATCACTGCTTCCTGTAAAGCAATTGTTAAGCCAATTCTATGTTGATTAAAATGTTGCTTAGAAAGCTGTTCAGAAAGCAGTATCAGCAGTTAAAAATTGCTAATTTTTTAGCAAGATGTTAAAAGTGTTAGTTGATATTAAATTGGAGAGTCAGTGTAAGAAAATTGTAATTACTGAGAAGTTCAGCATAAGGATTGTGATAGCCTAAAAACAATAAAAATGTTTATTAAAAATGGAGCTGTGCAGATATTACCTTTGAAAGAAATATTTTAATTGTTTCCCTTACTTCAAAATAAACACTTGCAGATGATTGTTCATTTGGGAAATAAACTTTTATCGTTCCCTATATGGCTTTTTGATAGTAATTCAAGTCTTCCAGGAAAAGATCCAGGACTGCCTGAATAGAATCTGTTTAATCAATACTGTATAAAATATAGCAGGTGGAGAGAGAACTAATTCAAAATTTAGAATCAAATAATTCAGTTTTGTATATATGGACATGGACCATGGCTCCTCGATATTTAGAGTCCGTGTAAATTACTCTCAGTTGACCTTCTTTGCTACTCCCAATCTGGAATGGTTTTGGGCTATAGATCTGTGTAGTGGTAAGTACTATATGTATGTTGGCTTTTTTCTACTTACTTCAGTAGCTTCTTTATTAAAATTGGGCTTGAAAATACAGGGGAACCAGAGTAAAACAGTTAAAGATGGATAGATGAATGCCAAGAAGGAAATGAGGTGTACATATTTATTTATTTATTGATTGATTTTTAAAAAATGTCCTCCTGGCTTAACAGTTGCTTGAAGTCAACATGTATATTTTGATATGTACTTTAGAAGCCATCATTATGTGAGCCATTTATCCGTATTGTTCAGAGTGCAGATGTTATTGTACATTTGTTGACTTTTTGGTTATTGGAATGTTTGCCAGCATAATTGCAAAGTGTCAGTAATGGTTTTAATGTGCAATAACCCCTCTCTCTCAGTATTGTGTGTTCTTGTACAAGTTTTATCTTTCCTCTGAATTAACCATTACCAAAGGTTGTGTGAATTTAAGAAAGTTAATTGTAGAGAAAAATATGCAGATCACTCCTATAACAGAAAATGCCAATTTGTGTTTTTGTTATTTCTAGAGACAAACACAGCCCAGCTACTGATTCTATGTATTTATTTAATGTGTACTTCAGGAACTGGAAGGCTTTTGTCTTTCATAAAGCATCTCATGAATTAGCAATGTACTAGGAAAGCATTAATTCGCAGAACTCATCACACATTCTGGAAAAAATTTTCTTGGTGGAAGAGCCTGCAGGCAGCAAATCATTCTGTAACCTTGTATGTATACAGAGGCTAGCATGCGATCTGTAAAAATAATTGTGAGAATAATATAATCTAAAGGTATATCCACCAAAAAAGATCACCAAGCACTGAGTAAAATAATTTAAAGAGTAATGCTCCTTTTCATCTTCAGGCAAAAAAAAATTAGAATGTTCCAAAATATATATAGTTTGTGCATTCACAATGTCGGTTTCTGAAATTTATGTCTTACAGGTTAAAAACAGTAATAGAAGAACTGATTCAGACACAGCAAACCCTTTTGAGCAAAGAGGAACTTGTGTTGGAACTAGAGAAAAAAATAGAAGAGTCCTCTAAGACTTGTGAAAAGAAGTCAGAGTAAGTCGCAATGAAATTTCAGAATATAATAATTTGAGGAATTGTATCTATAATGCAGTTCCTAAGACTTAAATAAGAAATAACCTCTACTAATCTTGTTCTGCTTTTGTGAGAAGTGATAGTTGTGAAAAGTAACAATAAGTTAGTTTACCATATCTAAAATTACCTTTACTCACTGCAGATCCCAATTTATTGGAGAACTGAGCAGCTCCATTAGTTCAATATAATTGTCATAGTGTTAGGATGGCTTAAGAACTGGGCCTTTGGTTAGCATTAAAACTTCAGCTTGAGGGAGGAAGAGGAGTGTGCTGGTTTTGCCTGGGATAGAGTTAATTTTCTTCACAGTAGCTGGTATAGGGCTATGTTTTGGATTTGTGCTGGAAACAGCGTTGATAATGTAGAGATGTTTTAGTTGCTGCTAAGTAGTGCTCACACTAGTCAGGGGCTTTTTCAGCTCCCCGTGCTCTGCTGGGTGCACAGAAGCTGGGAGGGGGTGCAGCCGGGACAGCTGACCCCAGCTGGCCAAAGGGATATTCCATACCATATGACGTCATGCTCAGTATATAGAGCTGGGGGAAGAAAAAGGAAGGTGGAGCACGTTTGGAGTGATGGTGTTTGTCTTCCCAAGTAACCATTACATGTGATGGAGCCCTTCTTTCCTGGAGATGGCTGAACACCTGCCTGCCCATGGGAAGCAGTGAATGAATTCCTTGTTTTGCTTTGCTTGTGTGTGGGGCTTTTGCTTTACCTATTAAACTGTCTTTACCTCAACCAACAAGTTGTTTCACTTTTAGCCTTCCAATTTTCTCCCCCATCCCACCGTGGGGGAATGAGCAAGTGGCTGTGTGGTGCTTAGTTGCTGGGTAGGGTTAAACCACAACAAGGAGTCAGTTCAGATTGTCTCTCGGTTGGGCAGAGTTCATTGTGTAGATATAATTTTGTGAAAGACTTTTTCAGAGTCATGTGCAAGACATGTACTCCTTGTGCAATAATATGTTTGGAACTCGTCAGGCTAATTCATTGCATTTTCTTTAAAAAACTGAATGTAGATCCGATACCCTGTAGTACTGCATTGTAAATAATGAAGGTGAGGGATTAATGAGTGTTTTACAGTGCCATAAATAAAAAATTATTTTAAAGAATCATTCCTGGGCAAGTTCTTCAGGGTTTTTTCTACCTCTGGTTAGCAAAAATATTCGCATCCCAGTCTAAACTGAAGTTAATACAAGAGATAAACCTTCTGTCTGTGTTGATGTTTTTCTGATTCTTGTTGCAATCAATCATAGCCTTACTAACTTGGTCATAAATACTAGTTTGCAATACCAGTGAATTGGAATGCAAGTCCTCAAGTAATCCTGTCTTCATTCACTGAAGAAGTCTTGAAGCTCTTCGTTGGAGACATCTTGTTACTTGATACATTGGACAGTATTTCACTCGCATCCAAAACTTTATATCTCTCTATCTCTCTATCTATCTAATTATGATATCAATGTGTTAATTAGATACTTTGCTGTTCTTTCTTTGGTGAAGTTCACATCTGCTCACAGTATATTTTCCAATTTATTGGTTCTTGACCTACCTTTCTTGCTACTCGTTACTTAAAGCATAAACTGTATTTGAACTAGATGAGTTTTCTGGTGTTTTTTTTTCCCCCACCAGTATTGTTTGTGCCATTTTCAACTTGTAACTGCAGTGCAGAGTGATCAGGATGTTTCTGCATGTACTTATGGTCCTTAGAAGATCTCATCCAACTGTTGTATGTTCTTGACCGCTGTAATAGCATATGGCACTGCCATCAGTGCTGCAAGGCAGGGTGAAAGGTCAAGGTAGTTCACCAATAAATGAAAGCTTGCCTCTTGAGCCAGAGGCCATTCTATTGGTGCAATGAAAGTCTATCATCATGTTCACTCCAAATGCAAGAGCTCTAGACCCTATGTTATTGTTAAGCCTCATCCAAGGTGCTGAGCTTCACACTTCAGTGCTGAGGAAGTCTCCTTGTCTGCTTTATCTGGGCAAAATGATGGTAAAAGTCTGCAAAATCATGTTTTCTGTTTCTTCCTTTGAACCGGTTTGGACTTCAGCTGTCTCTCCACTACTTTCTGACACAGCTTCAGTACCACAAGTTCTGAGTTGTTTACTCACTTTGTAGTGGCAGTCTGAGTTGGGGCATGGAAGCATTTCTCTGTGTCTAATTACAACAACACTACAAATAGATCTTTGCATGTACTGCACTTTTTCTTAGGCCATGCACAGAAGTGTAACTCCAGGCCTCTGATTTTGTGTTCCTCCTCAATATTTAGCTGTATTGGTGCTATTATCCTGGCCCCAATATACCTTTCTGCCTGAAACACAGAGTGTGTTTTAATTATATTTTATTTATATATGTGTATGCCAAGCATACCATCTGTCCCCCTGACATGATAGCATGTTGAATATTTATTTTTTGGTTTGGTTCACCTTTTTACTGCTTCCCAACCTGATGCCCTCTTCTGGTCTTGCAAGGATTCTTCACAAAAGATCTCACTCTGTGATGTTGCTAGTAGCTCTTGCTAGCCACAAGGACTATAAAGTTTGCCATCATGCAAGCCATAGGCAGATAATTTTATTGGTTCTAATTCCTCATGCATCAATGAAATGGGGAGCATTCTGTGCTGGATTTGGGTAAATGGATTAAGCAATTATCCATGTTGCCACAGTTCGGGAAAAAGAACAGCTTGTGACCTTTAACTTGCAGGGTGTGTCTTGTTATCTCTGGATCATGAGTTGAAACCATGCAGCGTTTGGGATGTTGTCATTCTAGCCAGTGTGTATTCACCAAAGCCCTGCTGATGGTGGAAGGCCTGAATTTTCACAGGGTGATCTCTTTTTTTTTCTCTGATAATGAGGACCAGATAAAAGAACATTATCTTGAAGATCACTCCAGGATAATTGTTCATTTCTTTGTGTGATGCTCTTAAATGTGTGCATTCTCATGCCAAACCTCAGTTTCAGGTCCTCTAATTATGTTTTCATACATCATATTTATCCTTTTTAGATGAATGATAATTCTGCTAGTTGTAAGGAGTTCTGTTCTTTGGTTACTTAGTAAAATGCTAGGGATATGGTTTTTATCTTTTCTTGCCAATGAGGATTTTATGATAGATGGTTCCCTGATCCCCTTAGAACCTGTTTAAATAGTCATTTGGCTCAGCATCAGTTTGTGAAGGAAGAATCTCAGTATGAATGACTTCTAAGTTTCTTTTTTTTCTCCAAGGGTAGGGCTTGCAGGAGGGTTTGTCTTCCAGGGATTATCCTGAAGACCAGAGTGACAGAATACTGTGATTTTTTTCTTCACGCTGTCCTCATTCTTCATAGTTTTGGTCCCTCTACCTCTAACATATGAAGGTCCCTCTACCTCTCTAACACACGAAGGAGTCATATGTTCTTGCAGATTGTAAGAACTCTGTGTCTCTTTATGGACCACATGTTGCTGGGCTCCCGCTGAGTGCTTTTAAGGGTGTCTGTATGGTACTGTGGATGATTCTGTCTGTTAGGCAGCTTCTGTCCTATTTGGTTTTGGCAGTTCTTGGGGATAATAGAGTCATGTAGGTACATGTAGATATTCTAAGTAGTCTGCTTGTCCTTCAGTAATGCTTGAATTATGACTGTCTTTGAGTATTCAGGGATATAAGGGATATGAGGGGTATTCAGAGAAGAGCCATAAAAACATGCAGAAGACAAGAAAAAATAGCTTTTAGCTCCTCATGGAGTTAAATTTATTTAGCTTCATACAAAAAATACTAGATTGCATTCCAGAAATCCTTACCCAGTAGAGGACTTTTCAGTCCAGAAGAGAGAACAGATATCTCTAACTTGACAGTAGATGAATTTATACTGGATGTGAGGTGAATTTAATAGTGCAAATTATTATTAAAACAGTGTGGATTGCAGAGGATCTCTCATCACTGGAAATCATAAGATAACAATGTACTTCTGTAAAGGATGAGGAATCCTAGTGTTTATAAATTCAATCAAAAGTAGATGAAAATAGTAGTTTCATCTATATTTATTACAACATCATTTTTATGATAGATTGAGAAAAGAGAATTGCAAAGTATGTGTTTGCTTGCATTGTCTTGTAGCTTTGAAAATTTTCAAAATTGCTTCATGTGCTTATACCTTTGAACAAATAATTTGGTTGAGGAATTTTTATGCTTTTATAAAGTTTCGTAAAATTTTCTTTGTTATATGAATGGATAAAGTGAAAAAAAGAGAAACCAGATTCCACTATTGAAATTGAAAATTTTTTTTGTTTGTGTGTTTTTTTTCTTAGGTTTTATGAAACAAAGTATGTATTTTAAATAATGTATAATTTTAAATTGTATGTTATTTTTCTTTACAGTATTGTACTCTTGCTGAGCCAAAAGCAAGCTCTGGAAGAACTTAAGCAAACAGTTCAGCAATTAAGATGCTCTGAGGCAAAATTTGCAGCCCAGAAAGAACTACTGGAACAAAAGGTTCAAGAAAATGATGGGAAAGAGCCACCACCTGTAGTAAATTATGAAGAAGATGCCAGATCAGTCACTTCTATGGTAAGTTTTACATCTGTTTTACTGAATTATGCTGCCTTGCTATTGTACGTCAGTCCTGGGATCAGAGTCTCAAGATAAACTTCACTTTGCATCTGTGGAGCCTTGTTTAGAAAAACAGTTCAGTTGTGTGATTTTTTAAAGTTGCAATAACTTTTAACACCCTATGTCTGTGGACTTAGTTTGGTCTTCTGCACAGCTGATGCCTAGATTCTCATTAGGTTGTTTTATAACCACAAGTGTAAATCCTTAAATAGATTTAGTAAACATGACTTAGTAGCTATTGGTAATTTCATTGGCTTTGTAGATAGAAGACTAACAGTAAAAGCTGTTGGAATCACTACACACATTGTGTAATTGAGAAATTAATCCTATGGACTATAATTACTCTTTTCGTTAAATAGAAACGAACATGGGTTTCTTTGCAACTTAGTTTTAAGTGTTTACATGCTCTTAATAAAAGGAACTTTTTGTGCTATTGATGGGACCCCATGCAATTTAAATGAGTACTTTACTAATGTTTTCTGCGTTTTCCTTTTCTCAGTTGCATGCAGATATGTGTTGAGATAGTAGGCTATATAAAAAAGGAAACAAACAGTAGTGTTTGCTTTTATGGATTAGGTTTGACATATATGAGATGCTTGTGACTTGTTTTCTTCAGAGGTTTAGCCTGCCATTTCTTCTGGCCCACAGAGCAGTAGCTCAGTGAAATGATAATGAAATGGCAGTATCTGAAAGGAATTGTTTTTTCTTCCATTCTCATTTTACAGTTATACTTAATTGTCCGTTTTCTCTTGCTTCCAATACTACTGTTTAATATTTACAAGGCACTAGCAGGTGGTTGCCATTTTCAATGGTACAAAACATTGTTTTACAAACCTTATATGCATTTCATGATCTAGGAGGAGTTGATAAAGTACCAAAAGATGAAGGAGAAAAAAAGGATCAGGATAATGGTTGCGAAAGATTAGGAGGCTTGGAATCTTTTGGGGGTAGGCTATCTTGTTGGTTATTTAATGTATTATCCTGTCGTTGTGCTAGTGAGTATTGTGTGTAAGCGTTAGTTGAGATGATGAGTCTAATCAAGAGAATGGTATTGTTCCACCTCAGTTCAAGATTGCTAAAGTCTGTCTCTGGTGTCCAAATCTCTGTTTCAATGGGTGGTGGAAAATAATCCTTGTGTATATGTACAATACACAGTGAAGAATTCTGACATCTTAATTTTTTTTAAATAAAAGTCATCTATGATAATTTATGGATTCTTTTGCTGGAGGAGGTACACACTGAGATTTCTAGAATGATGCAAGAAATACATTTTTGCATATATTAGATGTACCAAGAGTAAGAGAAATTCCAGTATTTTGGCTTCAGAGGATTTAGTCTTATAATATGTATGCACCATGAAAAAAATGGAATATGACTTAAATGCTGGGTGATTTTCCTTGAATAAGTACTTTAACACAGGCAAATACCACTTAAGTGTCATTTAACTATTAAGTTGATATCCTGTGCTAGTAAAATTGCCTAAAAAGCAGTAGATGCAGCTGCAATCTAAATTAAACTTTTTTAAAAATGCTGTGCCTTGAGAGGGCAGTCTTGACTGTATTTCAAGATGAAAAAATAATACACTGATGGGCTGTTCATATAAATAAGCATCCTGGTGATTTTTCTAATTGGATTTTTTTTTTTCAGTAAAACTCCTTAAAATTATACAGTAGCTAAATGACAAGAAATTAAATGTTCCTGCTGCTGATGGTCGTTCTGGTATCATTCAGGAGAATCATTGTTTCTTCAGCTATAAATCTGTTTAGGTTTCTCCTCTTTATCTAAAAGCAGTTCACCTAAATGTTATATGATACTGCATTTGAATATGGTTATTTATTCCTCCTCACAAATTAATTGTAAACACTTGTTTTACAAACTCTTTTCCTAAGAATGACAAAATCACATCAACTTGTGCTGTGAGCATGCATATGAAGTACATCTTCACGCATTCAGTCAGAAGTGGGGTTTTTTTTGTAACTTAAAACTAAAAATGTGATATACAAAACAACTCTGTAAAGTTTCATGTCTCTAAGTATTTATATGGTATCATATAAAACCAGCTGATTTCATAGTGGAATAGTGTGCAAAATGTTTTATTTTCCATCTCTTACATTAGGTAACATTACAATAGACTACTAACAAGAAATTGAATTCTTAACTGCTGTTTGATGTGTTTTTATAGGCAGTGTTATGTTACATGTGTATTATAACTTCCTTTGCTTCCACATTCTTTTTTGTTTCTATCAACTGTAGGAAGTTTCATATTTTTTTAGTGTCTTCAGTATGCTTTGGTTTGGTCAATATATTTTATTGTTTGTAGACTGTTAGCTGTGTATTGCTGTTTTCAGAAGAAAAAAGGAAACTGCTGGATGATTCTGCTTTGTTCAATCATAATAGCGTAGCAAGGAGTTAACACAGTTCTATATTTGGTTATTCCTGAATATTGCATTTAACAAGTATGAGGAAGATAAAATTTTTTTTTGTTTGTTTCTAGCAGTTATACCTTTCTACTGAGATAAACATGCAAGACAGATAATTTTAATGCTGACAGTGCTACAAGTTTAAGATAATGTTTTTGAGCTCTTTAGAGTTATGCAGTTATGTTACTATTTACTGTGTATTCAGGAGAATTATAGTTCACTTTTTCTTCTACACTTAGATTAAAGTAAGGAGATAGATATTAAGAAAAAGCTGATTATTCCTTGTAAACAGCCGGGTTTTTTCCAAAATGCTGTAGTACCCGAATTGTTCTATATTATGCCACTTTACAGAAGTTAATCAGCTGGAAGCTTGAACTAATTTTTCAGTGTTTAGGCATTCAGTCAATGGATGTATGGCCTGTCATTTGTCTTAAGAGACATACGATATTCTTGCTATTAATATGATCAACAGAGCATGGCAGTAGTCCACCATAATTAGAACAAAGAAAACAACAACAAGAAAACTTTTATGTGTCTAATGATCTGATTAGAAATAAAAACATCAGGAGTATTTGAAATATTACAGTGCCAGCTAAACATTTACTCAGGTAATTAAGTACAATGACAGTGGTTTGCATTTCATAGTAAGACTTCAAAATTACAGCATCAGTATTGACATGGAAATTGTTACAGAATAGGAGATATTCAGGGGCTGCAATAGTTTTAGTTACTATCAAATAGCAATTCATTTTGTTCAGCAACAGTACAGTGAAATCTGTATGCCGCATTAATATGCCTTTTCCTTTTTCCTTACATGATAAAATCAAATATTATAAAGCTAAAAACCCATTATTTTTAATAATAGGTATTTAAAACTGTGTGGTTTTCTCACTATAAAAATGTTTCATATAGATCTATTTTGCATACTGCAGCATTATACTGGAACCACTGATGAACCTGAGACTAGGTATGCAGGCTCTGCAATACTTGAAAGACTTGTCGGCAGGTGGAGCTCAGTGCCAGAAGACTGGTTATGACTGAATAATGAAAATTTCTCATCATTACACTTGTTCAAAAAAAGCGTATGAGACACAGAAATGCAGAGGGAAAAATGTGTGTTCTCAGCTATCTAATGTCTAAATAATCGGAAGTGGTGGTTTGGTTTTGTTTTGTTCTGATTTTTTGAGTTCTTTTTACAAATAATAAAATACAACAGTAATGTAGAAAGCCCCTAATGCATGGTCTTCAACAGCACATAAGCCAATTAAAAGAGCTGTGCAGCTGTACTACCCATGGAGCAACGGTACGAAGTCACTGTTTGTTCTCCATACCCTCCTTAAAGGACTTCTAGTCGAGCTTGGTTGTCTGGATGGAAGGTTCTAGAGAACAGAAGAGACAGGATGGGAGACAGTAATGTCTCTGGTAAAATGCACTTATGAAAGGTACACAGGGCAAAAGGAAGCTGGAGTATCATGGTATCATGATACAGCCAGTGGATGGGTCTAACTATTAATGCACCATTCCAGGAGAGTGCCATGCTTAAAACTGTGCACAGTGGGGTAACAGAAAATGGCTATTAGTAAGAGGCTTTACATTTCTGAATTCCAGTTTTATCTGTTGTAGCAGAATTATCCAAAAAGAAAAAAATATAAAAGCTCACTGCATATGGAATTGGTTTTACTATTCGTCATTCCTTTTTAAAATACTTCAGAGATCCTATTCTCAGTGATTGCTTTAAAAGTAAGATAAGCCAGCTTTTGGTGAAGATTGTGGTAAATAAAAAAAATCAGTTTTCAGTGGTTATGGAAGAAGAAATGTTAAGTGCATGAAACAGTGCTAAAGTGCCAGTTTCATTATTTGTAAATTATTCTAAAAGTACTTCTCATTTTCCTAATGTGAATGCTTTATATTTCCATCCCTGCTTTCAAGAATCTGTGACTTGGTGCTGCTTCTATAGTGTGATCAACAAATCAATAGTCTTAAAGGCTTGCTCTGCAGGTTTGGGCTTGAGGCAAATATTTTCAGGATTCTCACTAAAATAATAGTAATTGAGAAATCTAATCAATTTGTACATTTTGAATTTTTTAAAGTCAGTTCCATAGATATGAAAGAGCATTTTCGAGAGTTTGTTATGTGATTGTAGATACTTCATTAATTGCATTTTAGATGATGTATCATAAAGCCCTGAAACATAACCAGCTGAGAGGTGTACCCACACTCTAGGGGGTCTCCTTTTCCCATGCTGACTCAGGCTCTATAGGATCTTTAGTTTTCAAACAGATGCAGGGAAATGGTTAGTTTCTGTGACAGCCCATTGCAGCAGTAGCAGAAAGCTTGATGGTAGAGATAATCTTTTTTTTCTCACTGACTCAGAAGAATTGAGGCATTCCTACACTTCATAATGCATCGCCAAATCACTTGTTTATCTGTCCATGTAAGTAATGCCCTACTAATGGGTGGCTCATGACATTAATATAAAACTAAGATTATATGAGGGCATGCATTCAGAAGTGGTAGAGGAGCCGTTCACAGTTAATTGATATATATATTTATATAAACTTTGTAGACTTCCACTGTGCCATTCCAAGATTTTAAGCTTCTTGTCAATAGAAACAGGGCCAAAGTAAGTCTGTGCAGCACTGGTATCCTTATCCTTTCTCTTACTCTTGTCTCAGCAGAGTAAACACTGCTAGTGCAGTCATGTTGTAGAAATTGTGCCTATTAATTCATAGCAGACTTGGAAATAAGTAGTTGTATTTGTTGGATGCCTGGACAGCTGAAGTTCAGCTAAGTCATCTGTACTTTGGGCCACTTCCCAGGCTTGCTGGCTGGGACCTGTGTTTCTGGCTTACAGCCAGACCTTAATATGGAGCAAAAATGCTCCAAATGTCGGATGCTTCTAGGAAGTGTGGAGGGTGAACTCTGTTCCTCTTTCTCTCAGAGAGTGTGTTCTAGCTTCTGTTTCTTCTCTTTGTAAATCCTACTTGCCTGACAGAAATCAGAGGAAGAACAATCCAAAAGATACTAAGGTAACAGATAAATTTGGCCATACTTTGTCCCGCATGGGTATAACTGACTGGTCCAGAATTTGCAAGAAGGGAGGTCAGTGGAGCTGTCAAGCCTCTTTTCAGTGAACATGCCTGGAAACTTCTGAAGTAAAAGATTCATGTGTCATTAATCTTTTCATCGACAAAGGCTCAGAAATTATATATTTCTTAAGTTTAGCATATGATGTAACAAAAAGTATTAAGCAATAGCCTAGTCTTGGGAAAAGGCAAAACTAGAAGTGTGAGAGAACTTCAGGAGGAATTTTGAGGGATGTGGCTCGTTCAGAGTAAACCAAACTCTCAGAGTCCTTTAAGTGCAGAATCAGTGTACCCTTTCTGTATGAAGGAGGGTTTATGTACTTGAAATAAGTACATATGCTTGTCTCAAACTGCCAAAAATATTTCAAGAGCTTTCAATATTGAGGAAGAAGGCTTCATCATAGTAGTATTGCAGCATTGCATACCCACTTGGGATTTATTATTTCAGTCAAAATCTTCTCTGTGAGAGCTTCACTCAGAAGTTTCCCTTTGATCAGAAATCACATACTGGTATCCAGCGTGTGTTTCAGTGTATGTTGGAATGTTTCTCTGTGTGCTGGGAGGAAAGTAGTAATTCTCTGCCAGAGTTGTCACCATTGGCTTCTTGCATCTTTTTTCACAGCAATGGGACCGAATTAGTGTGATTATTAACTTCTCGTATTCTCTAGGCAACACACAGGAAATAAAGTGATAGTATTTGGCTTTAAATAATCTCTCTCCTTTTCTTTTCTTCTTCTTTAAGTGGCGGGTTAAAAACAGCCATATTCTTAAAGGCAATTATTATGCTTCTAAAAGTCTTAAAATCTACTATAAAATATTTATTGGAAATAGAATGTATGGTTTTAATCTAGTGCCACTGATAGTTTATTGCCAGATTTGAAGCTTATGATTTTATGGTTTGCTTTGTGGCTTCTGCTCTTTTCTTCCATTTGGGGAAGCTCTTCCTTGCTATGGACTGAGGAAACAGAATGGCAATATAATCTGTTTTTCAGACCCCAATGCTTAAGATACATACCAGATAATTTTTTATTCTCCTTTTTGTTTTTTACTGTTGGTGATCTTTAACAGTGCAGTAAATGAAATAGCCTATTTCAGATATCACTGTTTTTTTTCTCTTTGGGTCATCTTGCAGTAAGATAGATGGAAAACATTTCTGGTAAACTTGTGATCCAGGTGCCTGAACATCAACATTAATGCCATTTTTAGATTGCTTTTTAGAAAGTATCCTGCATTTTTAGAAGGTATTCTGCCTGACATCAAGCTGTGACTCATTTATGCCAGTCCCGTGTAGATGTATTGGATAACATAAGCCATAAAAAATATTGGATACTAATATCCAAACAGGTGAAGCCTATTTTCCAATGACACTTTGAATTTCTTGGCTCAAAAAATCTTTAACAGTAGGGAAAGCAAAACTCCCATGTAAGATGTGATAGTCACTGTAATCCAGTAAAAAAAATCCTGAATTGCTTACCTCAGC
Organism: Phalacrocorax aristotelis; assembly: GCF_949628215.1. Taxonomy (NCBI): domain Eukaryota; kingdom Metazoa; phylum Chordata; class Aves; order Suliformes; family Phalacrocoracidae; genus Phalacrocorax; species Phalacrocorax aristotelis. Next base: position 21,620,890 of record NC_134311.1, on the reverse strand, counting down.
TTCTTTTTAGGGAGGGCTAATGTCCTTAACCTAAACAGGAAAGCAGGTTTGGAGTATCACAGCCAAGATTCATGGAAATGTGTCATTCCTGAAAAAATTATTGAAGGCTTGTCTTTTGGAGTACTTCTGGAACTCTGATGAATTTGCTTGTTTTCTGGAAGTTACTGCATAATTTTTCTGCAAGCAAAGTAATTTTTTTAATCCTCCCACCCCATCCCAAGCTTTTTAGTTGCAGAAAGCAAGAGTTTGCTTTCTGGAAACTGTGTTGTAGATCTCTACAACTCAGAAAAAAAACCCAAAACAAAGTAAGAAAAAGCAACAACAAACCCAAACAAAGAACCAATGAACAAACAAAAACACCCAAATTAGGGAAATTAGGGAAAAAAAGAAATGTCCTCTTCCAGAATTTATGATGATTCCTCAGCTAGAGAGAAAGCAGAGGAGGTTGTTCTGAGGGAAAAAAAGTTCAAATCTAACATCTGCAAGATGCTGAATTTAGATCATCTCTTTACCAGGTGCTCCTAACTGCTACTTGGTTCCTGATCAGCATTTATTTGAGTGAATAAAGTTCTTTGTCAAATAGTTTCTATTAACGCATCAGGGAGTTATTAAAACCAGTTGGGACAGGTATTTCATCTGACTTCTTATTAACCCTTGGCAGCTTTATTAAGTTTCATAAAACTGATATTTTGAGAGAAATGAGATTATAGATATTTGGTGCCTCAGTGTATCACAGGAACTTGTGATATATGTGTGTGGCGGGTTGACCCTGGCTGGACGCCAGGTGCCATCAAAGCGGTTCTATCACTCCCCTCCTCAGCTGGGCAGGGGCAAGAAAATACAAAAGAAAGCTCATGGGTTGAGGTAAGGGCAGGGAGAGATCACTCACCAGTTACCGTCACAGGCAAAACATACTCAGCTTGGGAAATTAGTTTAGTTTATTACCAATCAAATCAGAGTAGGGTAATGAGAAACAAAAACTAAGTCTTAAAACACCTTCCCCACCCCACCCTTCTTCCCAGGCTCAACTTTACTTCCAAATTTTCTACCTCCTCCCTACCCAGCAGCGCAGGGGGATGGGGAATGGGCATTGTGGTCACTTCACCAGAGGGTGAGAGGGAGATAGAGTGGTGGAGCCAAACCCTACCATCACTGGGGCCAAGGCAGCAGATGGAGGCTCCACAAGAAGTAGCAGAGAAGGACCCGGGGGTGTTGGTCGACAGCCAGCTGAACATGAGCCAGCAGTGAGCCCAGGTGGCCAAGATGACCAGCAGCATCCTGGCTTGTGTATCAGGAATAGTGTGGCCAGCAGGAGCAGGGACGTGATCGTGCCCCTGTACTGGGCACTGGTGAGGCCACACCTTGAATATTGTGTTCAGTTTTGGGCCCCTCACTACAAGAAGGACATTGAGGTGCTGGAGGATGTCCAAAGAAGGGCAGTGAAGCTGGTGAAGGGTCTGGAAAGCAGGTCTTATGAGGAGCGGCTGAGGGAACTGGGGTTGCTTAGCCTGGAGAAGAGGAGGCTGAGGGGAGATCTGATCACTCTCTACAGCTACCTGAAAGGAGGTTGTGGTGAGGCTGGTGTTGGTCTCTTCTCCCAAGTAATAAGTGATAGGATGAGAGGAAATGGCCTCAAGTTGCATCATGGGAGGTTTAGATTGGATATTTGGAGAAATGTCTTTACTGAAAGAGTGATCAGGCATTGGCACAGGCTTCCCCTTGCTGGAGGTGAATATGTCAAAAAATGTGTAGATGTGGCACTTCGGGACATGGTTTAGGATGCATGGTAGTGTTGGTTTGATGGTTGTACTTGATGATCCTAGAGGCCTTTTCCAACCTTAATGATTCTATGATTCATCACACGTTGTCTGTGTTGCTTCTTTCTCCTCAGGGGGAGGACTCCACACACTTCCCCTGCACCCAGTATGGCATCCCTCCCACGGGAGACAGTCCTCCATGAACTTCTTCAACATGACTACTTCCCATGGGCTACAGTTCTTCACAAACTGCTCCAGTGTGGGTCCTTTCCATGGGGTGCAGTTCTTCAGGAGCAGACTGCTGCAGTGTGGGCCCCCCATAGAGTCACAAGTCCTGCCAGGAGTCTGCTCCAGTGTGGTCTTCCCACGAGGTCACAGCCTCCATTGGGCATTCACCTGCTCTGGCGTGGGGTCCTCCTGGGGCTGCAGCTGGATATCTGCTCCACCGTAGACCTCCATGGGCTGTGGGGGGACAACCTGCCTCACCATGGTCTTCAACACAGGCTGCAGGGGAATCTCTGCTCCTGTGCCTGGATCACCTCCTCCCTCTCCTTCTTCTCTGACCTTGGTGTCTGCAGACTTGTTCCTCTCACATATTCCCACTCTCTTTAGCTGCAATTGTGCATGTTTTTTTCCCTTCCCCCATTCTTAAGTATGTTATCCCAGAGACACTCCTACTGTTTTTTATGGGCTTGGCCTTGGCCAGTGGCAGGTCTGTCTTGGAGCTGCTGGCATTGGCTGTATCAGATATAGGGGAAACAATGGGCATCTTCCCAGAGAAGGCACCCCTGTAGTAGCCCGCCCAGCCTACTACCCAAACCTTGCCATGCAAACCCAATACAATGTGAATAAAATTGCAGGGAAGAAGTTTTCACAATTTCTTCCTTTGAGATTTGATTGCACTTTAAAATCTGGCATAGGTGGTATCCACAGATGTGATAGGAAATGAGTCCTAAATGGTGGTTGGGGTGCAGCAAGGGCTAGCAGCTCAAAGAGGAGGGGTGATCCAGAAGATGAAGGCGACCCCAGGCTAGGCAATGTCCTCATTGATGAGTGCCATCCCACAGAGTCTGAGCACACTGACAAAGCCAGATGTTAACAGAGTCCATGGCCAGCTCCAGAGACAGCAGAGCAATGAATCAGTTTCAGAGTCCAACTAGGAGTCCAGTCACGAGCAAAAGGAGAAGGGATCAGAGGCAGGGCTGAAGACAAAGCTATAATGTGGGTCCATTCAGGACACAGGACTAAATACAGGACTGGAGAGAGCTACAACATACATATGAGGATCCATCTAGAAGGCAGGGCCAGAGACAAAGCTGGAGACAAGTACCTATGATACAGCTCAGGCCAGGACTGAAATGGGGCTGGTGGGCCCATGGGCAGGGGTGGTGTGAATTTCCATGTGAGGCTGATCAGGGTCACGGAAGCCTAGCGGCGCCCTCAGGACCCTGATGTTAATATTCCAATATATGCTTACTTACTTGCCTAATGAAATAATTGCTTTAGTTTTTTGGTCTAACTTTGGATGAGAGGATGAATGAGAGGATGAGAAAGTGGAGCCAACTTGACAATTTCAAGATGTATGTGCTTTTTTACAGGTTGTCAGTGTTAGTATAGAATTTACAGAATCATAGGGGTTGGAAGGGACCTCTGGAGATTATCTTGTCCAACCCCCTGCTTGAGCAGGCACACCCAGAGCAGGGGGCACAGGAACGCATTCAGATGGGTTTTGGATGTCTCCAGGGAAGGAGACTCCACACCCTCCCTGGGCAGCCTGTGCCACTGCTCTGGCACCCTCACAGGACAGATTTTTTTTTCTCATGTTTAGCTGGAAGTTCCTGTGTTCCAGCTTGTGCCCATTGCCCCTTGTCCTGTCATCGGGCACTACTGAAAAGAGCCTAGTCCCATCATCCTGACACCCACCCTTTAGATATTTATAGGTATTGATGAAATCCCCCCTCAGTCTTCTCTTCTCCAGGCTAAACAAACCCAGGTCTCTCCGCCTTTCCTCACAAGGGAGATGCTCCAGTCCCCTGATCATCTTGGTAGCTCTCCACTGGACTTGCTCAAGATGTTCCACATCCTATATATATATAATTCATTGAGAGAGAATATTTCCATGAGACTGTGGCTTTGCCTTTTTCAACACATGTTGCCGCAGTGATGTGTTGGGAGCTAAATCAACACATGAGTAGTATAATCAAGAAAAATACAGGATACACATGATGTAGCCTGAAATTTAAAGCATTAGTAGCTATATCTTGAAATGTTTGCTTTTGATGTGCCTCACAATTACTTGTTTTATTTCCAGATCTTGGCTTCAAGTACTAAGGTAACATAAAATCATTCAGTGTTTGGTTTTATAAGTAATATAAACTTCTGTCATTCCCCCTTTAAATTAAGTTTACTTAGTTTTGCCAGAACTTTGTGACGATGCGGACTTTCACAATGGCTAACAAAACTGAAATTATCTCACTCTGGAAACCTGTATTTAAAATTAGTCAGTGACTGTGATAAAAAAGAAAACAAAGAACTGTAGGTAGGAGAGAGAAATGGAAACTTAAATATATTGGGGGTGTGTGTGCTAAAATGGGATGATTGACAGTCTTCACAATTTCTGTATCATGGTAACCTGAAGTTTTAATCTTTTGTGCTAACAGCTCTCTAGGGAAGCTGAACTTGTTAATTGGTATACTGGATTCATTCTGGGTGAGGAAAGAACGTTGCAATACAGGACAAGCTGATGTGAATGAGCAGGCATTACACTGAGGTGACCATATACCATTGTACTAAAACAGGATGTGAATTTTGTATTACTTTGAAGTGAGAGAACATATATTCAAAGAATTCTACTACTAAAAAAAAATTTAAAAAGTAACTTCTGGGTTAACAAAAAAGAAACTTTTAGGTACACAAGTTTTTCATTAGACTGAAAGAGAAGTCCCGATCCTCAAGGAAAATGAAGGTTCAGAACAGCTGATATAAATCCAATTTTCTTATGTTAACTACTTTTCTGTAAAAGTTAGCTGCTGCTGTAGTGTAAAGGGGAGATGTTGTCTTGAGGAGGGACACAAAAAGACAAACCTGCAGGTGGGAATTGTGAGCATTTCCTACCTAATAGGGTCTCATTACAGTGTAATTATACTTGTTTAGTGATCGTTGATGCCAGTCCCCAGCTACAATAATATGTGACTACTACATAACTACTACTAATGGAGAGATGGTTTGTCTTCAAGTAATTTTTATATGGGACAATGAAGTAGCTTTTTGAAAAATATGACTGTTTTATTCTGAGGCTGTTCTTGCTGGGATCATCGTATCTACAGTTCAATCTTGGCATTCAGGTGTCTCAGGAACAGTGTAATAATGAAATGTAGCTTTACAATATGTGATGAAAATTAGTGAGGAAATAAGGATTTGCAACAAAGATAACCAAGATATCATCTCAGTTACTTTCTTCAACGTACTTATTAAGACGTTGATGCATTGAGTTGCACATAACTATACCCATAATGTGTAGAAATTATTGATTCCTTTTTTGGGGTGAGCAAAAGAAGTTTCTTCTGTAACAGGGAAGACTGGTCTTTGATTTGACAAGAAGCTTGAGGATGCTTAATGGGTACAACTGATGAATTTTGAGGAGAGACCCTTTAGTTGGACAGTCCCCTTTTAATGAGTAAGGACTAAAAGATGTGAAAGACTCCTGTTGACCACGGAGCATAACAACTCAAAGTCTTTTTGTAACTCTGCAGGAGAAATGCTGCCTAGTTTATTTTGGCACATTATGCTTGATAGAATTTATGAACTGCATCTTGTATAGGATTGAAATCTGTAACTCTCTGGTACCGTTACTGAGACTTGCATACTGAGTCTTTGCTCCTTGATGTCTGTATTTTCAGAATAGTCTTCTTTATGTTTATGATTTATACAGCTGTGATCTGAGCTATGATGTGAGTTTAGTGGACCACAGACTTTAGTCAGAGTAGAATCTGAACACTGCCTATTTATTGGGTTTTCATTTTTGTTCTTCCATTGTTTAAATTGGCAGATATTTGTGGTGTTGTTCACTTAATGTGTAAAAATGTCTAACACTATGTGGGTTTGCTGTTTCCTTTATTTGAAAAAGTAGTGGTCATTTGTGTATTATGCATGCCTGTTCTGAACAAAAATACAAGTATAGTTCCAGTAGTTATGCATGTATATATCATTTATAGAAATAAAAACTTAATTTTAAATTGGTACCCTAAAAAGATTACTCATTAAGTCTACCTCAGATATTCTGCTAAAGTTGTGTGCTGCAGCTGTCACAAAGTTGCTTTATCATTTTATCTGTTAATATGCAAGCTGATTTTGTTAATAAACTGATGCAGGGATCTGTGAAACCAAAAGCAAACATCACATTCTGACTGTGTTAGCTGTCAAGCAGAAATACCTGATCAAATATGAATCTAGTCGTACTACAAAATCTTTCTGGTTATGAAAGCATCAGTTTTATTCTTTAATACAGCTAACGTAAATATGGATCTGGCTAAGAACCCATTCTGTCCCATGTGACTGAAGCTATTCCGGGTTAACTTTGTAAAGCTTTAGTTTACTGTGAAACAAATGTATCCTCTCACAATGTAATTTTTAAAACAGGATACAATTGCCAGTCGGTATTTGATAACGCTATTCATTGAGGGAAGATGAAGGCTTTACATCCTGTCAGATCACATAACGCATGTGATGCTATTTCACGTCGCTTGCTGTAGCATTTGCCAGGGTAGCTTCGTTAGGGCCAATCAATGAGTCATAAGAGGGATCTTCATTGATAGGTGCTGGTTTTTGGATGGCAGTGTGGAGAGAACAGAATCCCAAATATTACCTTAAATGGGTGAGAACAGTATGGTAATAAACTTACAGTCAGTGCACCTCTGGTGAGTCCATGTAGTGGGTAGCTCGGTGGGTAGCTGGGGAGACCGGTTTCTTCACAGGCCTCTGGGAACTTCCTTTGAGGTTAGGGGGAAACTTGAGGGTTTCCCCCCTCCCCCAGTGGAGTACTGTCTTCTGTGAGTTGGCACTGACCTCTGCTAAAGTTGGGTTGCAAGTCCTTGCCTACAGCCTGGGAATATGCAGCTATTCAGTTCTTGGTGTCCTGTGAACCCTGGAAGGACTTACGGTTATTCATGGATTTCAAGGTCATGCAATATAGAGAGGATGTTCTTGTTCTGTATTCCTTCCTTACATGGTGACTTCTGGCCACTGTTCCCCTAGCAGCTTTTGGCACTTCAGAGTATAGCTGCTTCAGTGCCTGTAATCCTTTCCCAGGGACCAGACTTTCTTGGGCTGAAATGCCTAAAATCTGGGCCCCACCACTAGATTTGTCAGGCACGCTTATTTAGCAAGCATTACTGTGTCTATCTGTGACTAAATGCAACCAAATCAAAACTACATCTTTTTTAATATATATTTATTGAGATCCAGAAAGACTGTCATTCCTTCTGTTACTACATAACACTTTCTAATCAAAGCAATTGACCTGTATTCTATGTGCAGTCACTAACACCATGCTGTATTCAGTTCATGCTATGTTTATAAATACCGTCTGTGGATGTCTTCTGGGCCCAGGTGGCACAGTGCTCTGATGCACAGACTACTTGCTCCTGTAGCTTCAGTTTTCACTTCATGTAGCTGGTACAGCATCCAGTTAGCTGTTGCAGTTGTCTGTCAATGCCTTGTCCTTTGGATACAAAATGCTCAACTCTAAAAAGATGTAGTCCTCCTCAGAAAACTTCCTTTTGGAGGAAACCTTTCCTTGAGTTAAGGACAGGTGAAACTTTGATTTCAGTATCTCTAGGAAGAAACGCCCAAACCGTTCTTCTTATTGATCCCTTACTTTTGCTCTGTATTCACTGCATTTTTCTGGAATATCCTTAGAATAGCCTCCATGGCAGCAATAATTCACCTGCTTGTAGCTGTGATTTTTCTCCTTGCTCCCTTCTAATCCCATCCATATAAACCGGCAGACAGATTTTCTGTATGAGAGATCATGTTTCATCAGGATATTGACGCCATTGTAGTCAGTGGGGCTAGAGGAGTTTTGCTTGTGCAGATCAGGAATAAAGGATTGAAAACAGAAAACAGTTAATGCTTTGTGCCTTGCTGAAATCTGGCTTGGCTTCCTATCTGGAATGTTCGAGGTTTAAAATAACCAGAACACAAGTTTTTGCTGGTACTGAGAAAAGGAGAATGTTTCTTAGTGTGCAGGGTATGTAAGTATACATAGATTTCTGGCAAGCCTGTTACTGTTATTTTAGGTCTGTGGTTAGTAAAGATAACTTCCAGTTGCAGTTGGCATTCTTTAGTGCGTACGCTGCTCTCCAGGGATTCACCAACATGCTTGTGGTAGCTGTGGTTGATCTTCATTGTTTCCTTACTTCAGCTACTGACTGTTGCAGGGACCATTAGGAATTGAGAGTTTTGGCCATTCTGTGCAACAGTTTCCTGTTCAAAAGTCTGGATCCTCACATAAAAATGCCTGGAAGTTGTATTTATATCTGCTTAATCTGCTGGGTCCATTGTGTAGTGCACTGTATGCGTAGTTTTAGTCCTTCAGCTACCTGCACTATAAAATTGTTCATGGGTCACACAAAATGTAACCTAGGGGTTCTTCACCTGTGGCTTTGTACTATTAGCCCATATAGCTGTCTTTCACCAAATTTTTCGTCTGTTAAATTGCCCTGTTTTGATGTCTCTCCTGAACATAGGTTAGCAGGGATGACTCTACCTCTTTCTATTTGGTCACTGGTTGTAATGAAGCTCTGTTAGTACTTATGTGATATTTATCAGTTTGAAGAGCTAGACGTTAACTCTTTTGAAAGTTAAGCTGTCTACTAGCCACCTAAAACTTTACCATTCAGTTGAGGAAGTGCTATTATGCAATATTGTCCTTTGTGAATAAGTGCCAAAACCTGTCTGCCTTTATACTTTATGTGGAAAATTGAGTATATGAAAACTACAGGACATAGAATTTATTTTCTACACTAATGTCCATCTTCAGTGGAGGAAAACTGATCAGTTGATGTTTTATCACAATTTAGTCAAATAAAGATGAAGTTTTTGAAATACTAGTAGTGCAGCATAACAAATGCATGTATTTTAAAGAAATCCATTTCTTCCGTTACCTTATCAGGAATTTTCTTTCTAGCTCAGGTTTTGGTTTTTGTTTATTAGCTTGAAAGGAGGATGGCAAGATCAATCTCTGAGTGTGTGTGTGTGTATGTGTGTATATAACCACTTTTAAAACTTATTTCACATTGAAGACTTCGTCGCTTCAAAAGGCAGCTATAGTGTTGATCTTGATTACAACTCTGGGGCAGCAGTTCTAGCATTACTGTATTTCTCTGTTCTTCTGTAGAATTTGGGTCATCTACGCCTGAAACTATTTCAGCTGGGTGTATACAGTAACAAAGTACAGAATAAAACAAGCCTCTTTGCATCAAAAATGCTCCTAAGAATTGTTAACTTAAAATGATTTGTGGATGCACATGTATTTCTAGCTAATAAAGCACCTGCTTTTCATAACCATCTGACAAACTGTAATGTTTAGGTGATGGAAATATAAAATTTCCTCACAGTTGTTTTGCTTTGCATGTTTTATGATCTCTTAATATTTTTTCTCTAACATATTTTGAGCTTTACATTGTTCTTAAATTTATGGTTATATGCTTGAAATTTCAAGTCACATTCATGAAACCTCGCTGATTCACTGATTGCTTATTCTGATGTTGTTAGTATATATAACTGCCAAGCCATAAATGTTGGTTTCTAGGCTAAAAATTATATCTGTCTTAGGAAGATGAAAATGTTTGGAAACAGGGAGACTATTTGAAGAAACGTAATACATTCCCACTCCATTTGTATACTCTTACCTCACATCCATTCCTGACTCTGGTTCAGGTTGTTGTGGTCACGTCTGTGGAATGGTGGCAGTAAGTTCATTCACTGCTCTTTGGCTTTTTGTGGTTCTTGGGTTTCTCAGTGGCAGCACAACCTGAATGTTGGGCAAGATGTTCTCCTGGCAAATGGTGACTTTGACTAGCAGCTAGTTCATTGTTTTGGTTTTTTTGGATGGTGAGCTGCCAGAGGTTGCGAGAAGATGCACGTTTTCTTGCCTTTGTGAATATTAGGTACTACGGTACAACTAGGAGCACTCAGTACAGTCTGTTTTATGTTCTCCCATTGCAACTACAAGGGCTTACACAGAATTATAGCAAGAGAGGCCTTGTGTGTATATTCGGGAATCTCTTACTGTGATGCGGCAATGACAGCCCAGGAGAAGAAGGATCATGTCATAACCAGGTACTTCCCTTGCAGCTTTAGCAAGTACAGACTGAAATTTGATCATTTTTGATTACTTGAAACTAGTAAAGTGATAGTGTAAGAATTAACAAAATATTTGTAGATTCAGTTAATAATAGAATTATTGATTAATAAGTGATGTTGAAATCAGTGAGACAATTCTTATCTGCACATTTACGTACCAACCTGAGGTATTTGTAGGACAGAAGCCACCATTTTCCCTGTGACATATTTCCCCAGTTATGTAAGATAATGGCATTTAAACTTAATTTTTTAAAAATATGTATTAATTCTAAATTTGTCTATAAGCTTTCAGAAGTCTGAATTAGTTTGTTTTAAATTGCCTTTATTGAAATAGCTTCTTTATTTGGCATCTTTATACAATCAGTGGATGGAGATGTGTTAGGATTTAGTGGTGTACGGATACATTCATTAAGCAATGCAGGAATTCCTTACTGAATTTCAGGGACCTCTGTGTCTGCCTTGCAAAAACTTTTGTCTGGCTACTTCTCCTTCCACAAAACCAGCTATTGGACAGGTTCTCAGTGCCTCATCTTAGGTGCAGTACATTTAGTCATCTTTTTCTCTAGAGCACAGTTAACATTCTTGATGATAATTAGGTGAAATCAAAATCCTATCTTTCTTTTAAAAATGAAAAGGCTGTTTAATATGTAATAATTAAAGTGTACCATGTCCCTGGAAACAGTATTGCTAGTCCCCATTAAGAGGTACTCTACTTCCTTAAAGACCTCTAATACGTGTGTTTGGAAGATTTACTAATCATTTCAAAGATGAAACTGACATTTCCCTGACATTTCATACCTAGCTTGAAAAATTGGTCCTCTGAAACTCTAATTAAAACAGAAAACAGTGCAAGGAACTTGACTCTACATTCTGTTCTGATATATAGTAATTTGAAAAGAGAGCAAAGGGTCAGTCATAGTATTCAAGATCCTTTTTAAAAAATTAATTTATTTACATAAAGTGTTTGCTGAAATCTGAGGCTTTCCTAAGTAAAATCTGCCAAAGACTTCCAGATTTTTGTCTTCAAATAGCTCACCAATCTCTTGTTTAACACTTATTGTTATTGCTCTTTCCCTGAAAAACAAAAAATTACTTTCCAGCCTCTGATGCACCTTCAGAAATCTGGAATATAGTTAATTGTATGCATATAAGTTATCACAAGATCAGGAAGCTTTATCTGGAAATAAAGCAAATATTTTTTGATGGTAAGTTGAGTGAATTCCTTGACTTGCTATAAATGGTATGTATTATTTGTAAAAGCCTTTTTTTTTTTAATATTAGCATCATATTGTGCCATTACCTTCCTGCAGACCAGATTGTAGTAACAGTGCTTGATTTTACATATACCAGTAATGAACTCTTACTTACCACTTGAAATAATAAATGTTCCTGAAGATATCAGGTCATTATTTACTTAGTGATCAAAACTAAAATATATGCTAGAAATTTTCAGGACAGGAACAGACAGTAGAGAAGAAAATTACACCACTGTGTAAATTGATGTTCACCTGCTTCCCAAATGCCGTAGAACTGCAGAATTTGAATTGGAAGAGAGATCAGGGAGGCCATCTCGTCCAACTTCTTGCTCAGAGCAGGGTCATCTTTTATGTTGTATCAGGCTGCACAATGCCTTGTTGCAACTGAGGTTCTAGCAGCTCCAGTGACAGAAGTCTCTCTGGGCAACCTGTTTAGTATTTTATCAGTGTCCTTATTGTGAATCTTTTTTTCAGTATCTAAATGGAATTTTTCTTGATGCAGATAGCATGCCGCTGCTTGTGCTTTTGCTGTGTACCACCTAGAAGAGTCTGGTTCCGTGTAGATCGCTTTTATTTTCAGCTCTTTAAAATACAACCTTGATGTAGGAGCATTCAGAAAGGCAAAACGATGCTCACATACCTGGAGGAGCTTCTGCAGAATTAGTGAATAAGTAGATTGTGCTTTTCAGACTTGAAAAAGCAGACTAAAAGGGAATGTGATAAAGATGTATACAACGTGTTGGGTGTTGGGTGACATGGAGAAAGTGTATAGGGAGTAATGATTGTTCACTGTTTCTTCAGAAGCAAGAAGCAGGGACCATCAAATAACTACAGTAAGCAGATGATTCAAAGCAAGCAGACAAACATGTTCTTCAGAAACATGTAATTATATTGTGCAGCTGGTTGCTACATCAGTGGGTTGTAATAGTTTACATAGATCCAGAAAACAGCTGAATAAACTTAGTGAAGGAAAATCCTTCCATGACTGTTACATGTAGAAACATCACAACTTACATTACTAAAGCAGATTTTATACCACAGATCTTCAGAGGACAAGGGTGTGGTCTGAAGAATTATCATTCTCCTTTTCTTACAGGCCATTAATGCCGCTGGCATGGCCTGGGATGTATCTTTGGTCTGAGAAAATGTAGCTGTTCTTAAATTTCACACCAATAAGTCTTGTTTTTCAGGCTACCCACTGCATTTCAGAAGGTGGAACATTAATTTACATCCAGTGCTGTGTTTTACAATATGTGTATGTCAATTATGCATCATTTCTGCTGCTTTGGCAGGTGTTACTTGTGTTTAAAAAAGAAAATGTTACCTTATCAAAAGTTATTTTTGAGTAGCTGTGTTGTTTAATTGGTTTCACTGTGTACCTGAGATATTTTTAATTAGCTTGGAATGTTTTAATTTTAAATAACTCTATGTTACATCTTCATGGCTCTGCACAGTGCTGCTCTCATTTCTAGATATCTACAATAGCAAACTAAGAAAAAGCATATTATAATTCCTGGGAAGTTGCTCTGAAGATAGATGATCTGCTCAGCTCAAATAATCAGCTCAAATTCAGCAAGCAACTCATTTCCTGTGTGAGTGCCATGTTAATAGTTTAAAATACCCTGTTTTGCTTGGTAGAGATAAGATTTTTTATCTGGTTTTCTACATGTGGTCTTTCTGAGATACCCAGTTCTGTCATGGATGAGAAAAAAAAAAAAACAAAAGCCACGTGAGGTATGAGATTAGTCCTATTTTTGAAATCAAATCATAGACTTAAGGGACATCAGGTATGTTCTACTGTATGTTCAAGTTTTAATATGTGTCAGCATTTACATGTCCTTTAGTGTGTGCTAATACCCACAAAACAGACACACAAAGATGTTAATTGCTCTGGCAGATACTGTCTGGTATGTCTTTTTGACCTCTGAGTTCATGGACACATAGAATCATAGAAAGGTTTGGGTTGGAAGGGACCTTTGAAGACCATCTAGTTCCAACACCCATGCCATGGGCAGGGACACCTGCCACTAGATCTGGTCACTCAAAGCCCCATCCAACCTAGCCTTGAACACTAACAGGGATGGGGCATCCACAGCTTCTCTGGGCAACCTGTTCCAGAGCCTTGTCAGGCACAGAGGTGAAACCAACTGCCCTGTGGTTCCCCGGGTCCTCCTTTTTTCCCTTTTTAAAAACTGGGGTTACGTTTCCCCTTTTCCAGTCAGTGAGAACTTCACTGGCTGCCATCACATCTCAGATATGATGGATAGTGGCTTAGCAACTTCATCTGCCAGTTCCTTCCAGACCCATGGATACCTCTCATCAGGTCCCATTGACATGTGTGCATTCAGGTTCCTTAGATGGTCTTGAACCTTATCTTCTCCTACAGTGGGCGGTTCTTCATTTTCTAGTTCCTGCCTTTGCCTTCTCTGACTTAGGCACTGTGGCTTGAGCAATTGCTGGTGAAGACCGAGGGAAAAGGGTCGTTGAGTACCTATTTATAACAGCTATATATACATGTCTGGCTAGGTTTTTTAGCAATATTCAATATATGCTGCATTGTCCATTGTCCCTCGTATTGCTAATCTTCCACCTTTTGATTAGTAGAGATAGTGTTACTATCTGCCTGTCCCTTAGAAGCATTAACTGTTTTATCTTTATCTTAGATCTCTCTTCAGCTTACTTCCTTTCTTTTCTAAAAAGAATATAGGTTATTTTTCTTCTATAATAGCATCTAAGATACAGCCATTTTCCTGGATTTATACAGCTAAAAGGCTCGTTTGGGATTTTTAGTTATGCAGTTTGATTTAAGCAAAATCTTTTGCCCTGGTGTCTTGCTCACATTCATTCAAAATACCATTGTGAATTTGATTCTTATGGCCTGTCATTTTGATTGTGTCACTCTTCTGGGTGGATTGTGTTATTTTTCATACACTCTATGTCTGGCAAAAGGCAGATTTCTGTCCACAGGACCCTAACAGTTGTAGTGCATGACCACAGAAGCTAAATTCTAGTGGAAAACCCATTAAAATGGACAGGATGTCATGTTGTATAATATTGCCCAAAGCGAACATTTAAAACACAGAATCTCAGTTTTCTTTATATCACATATAAAGATGCACCTGAGGAAAACCTCAAGCAAAATAGGGAGTGCTTCACTTGCATTTTTCAATTGGCCTGAATACTGTGCTTCTTTTTGGGTTCTTGTGCTTTGTTTTTCCTCTCTGCATCTTGTCGGAACAGAAAAATGGAAAGTGAAATTAAGAGTGCCAGAGTGATTGTCTTCTGCTGTGACACCTCTTTAAAAGAGCTAAGGTAATTGTTTTAAGTATTAAGAAGGAAGAAGAGAACTGGAATGAAAAAGCTGACTGAGGTGTATACAACTAGGAACAGGGTTTCAGCATTCCTTGTTTTGTGGTAGAAGAACTATAACACTGCCGAGTCCAAAACCAGTTGCTCGTAAAATATAACAGACCACTCTAATCTGATGGTTACAGTAGTTGCTGTCAACCAGTTTCTCAATAAAAGAGTTATTTGGCTTAGTAAATCCCTTCTATATTATTTGGAAATAAAAGCAGTAGTGCTTTGCATTATTTACCAAAGGGGTGAATAACAAGAAGTACCATCCATAAAACAGCTGTTTGTATTCCGTATAGATGTTCATCAGTCTTGCATCATTCTCGGGTAAGTAGTTGGAGTTTCAGCAGTTTTTCCAGGTGTACCTGTCCAATGGATAGAAAATTTATGACCTGTTCTAAGTGCCAGTCTCAAGTCTGGTGGAGACTCATTTTAAATCATTCTGGAGAGTGATCAGAAATATGGCTAGTCCTAAAACGGAATTATCAGTCAATGCATTCTTCATAATTCCTTGTATGATGTGTTCTTGTGCCATGGAATCATTTAAACACAGTCAAAGAAATAGATTAAAAATGTTCTCTAATGACAGTATATATTTTCATACATATCTAGCTTCTTAATGATAAACTACAATTCATTCTGCAGTAATTCAGTCATTGCATAAAATATTATGGCTCACAGATTAGTTTTCTTTTTAATGAAATTGGAGTAGTATAAAATAAAGGAAGTGACAAATCGTGCTACCATTTTGCTAATATCTCTGAAAGTAATTCATTTAATCTAAAATGAAACTGAATCAGCTAATATGTTTTAGTAGCTGCATCATGTATGCTAGCAAGTGTACTACTCCATAATGCTCTCTACAGCATCCCTGACACAGAACTGCTAATTGCTTTCCAGTGTCCGTCTCAAGTTTGTTAGTCAAATAGTAAGGTGTCTTACAAGTTTGACTGAAGTGTACATGGTGACTGCCTAGCCAGCATGGTTGTGCTGTTGGGTCAAATGTTGGATGTCGTTGGAATGAGTAGTGTGGAATTATAATGAACTTTTCTTCCTGAGGGTGCAGAGAGTTTCTGCTCTTTGTTGGCTTCCTTCAGACATTTTAAATAACTTAATATCCTGAAATAATCCTTTCTTCTACTAAATCCTTTGCTAAATTGTAATGGCCTTGGCTGAGATGTTCAGAATTTAGTGTGGCTAGGGTGGAGATCACTGAAAGACAGCCCTGATGTGCATTCCCTTTTACTTTGGAAAGCAGACTTAAAATAACACCCTGACTTATCTAGTAAGACCATACGCAGACACACATCTATATATATATAACAAAGTAGATGGGCTGTTCTGGTTTGTATTCTTGTACTAGTTCAGGAAAAAATTTAGACCTAATATGCATAAAAAAATCTCTTCACATGGTTGAATATTCTATTCTATGTGAAAACTGGTTTCCTGCAAGATCTAATGGGTCCTTATAAGGTTGTCTGCAGCTGGGCAATGGCAAAAAAAAATTCAGTAAAAGGCCACTGTTGCTGCTTTTCAGTTTTATTCAGGTTGCCCTAAAAATACTTAAATGAAATAAATAACCTCAGTACAGGCTGCAGTTATGTTTGTCATGGGTTTGATAATGCCTGCTGTGCAGACAAATTATGAGTCTTCATTGCTGTAAGATACAGAGTAGTTTCAGTATGTCAGAGCGAAAATGCTATGAATATACTAAACAGTGCTTATAAATTGCAGTTTGAGCAGGGCATGCACTACATTTTGAACAGAGCCAACGTTTATCCCTTAAATCTACATTTTAAAACTCATTCTATTTAATGCAAATATTAGCCTCTATATATCTTTCGGTGGTGCTTATCAAAATCCTCTGGTGGGGTCCAGTCCATGAGTTTCTCTGGTACGTTGAGTCAAACAAACTTCTTGTTAAAATTTTTTTTTTTGATAAGGAGAAACTGATGAATGTAGAACCTTGCTTGTAGTTTGATGTTATCATTAGATAAGCATGCTATTATTGTAAAATAGAAAGAAAACTCGAGTTTGTTTAGGGGAAGTGTAGTGGAATTCATGCATCTTTTGGTAATTTATTTTTTCCTGTCATATAAGAAGTAAACATTTAATTGCAGTTAAATCTCATGGCTCACTTCTGAAGAGATGTGTGAAATGAGTAGATCATTCCACACCCAGCAAGCATGCAAGCAAAATTAGTCTCTGTGTCCCTCTGTTGTTAATGAGATTTTTTTTGGCGTGTGTATAGCCAGATGAATTAATCAATATTATAAAAACAACAATCAGGACTCAGCACCGTGTTTTTAAATAACAAAATCAGTTGGCATACAATATTACTTGAGTGTGATAAAAGGAATAAAAATGTTACTGGTGAGTAAATAGGCACATAGTTAATGAGTATTTCAGTGCCTAGTGAACTCCCTATTAGGGTTTTGACTGTTTGACTGGTTTTTGCACTCTTTTTTCACAGCATACAAATTAAGGCACATTGCAGAATTTTGCTACCAAATAAATAAATTTATTTTACTAAGGCAGTGTTTAACCTATATCCTGCAAGCTAAATTGTATTTGGGAGTAATTTTCAAACACTGGTATATTCTGTATACAGAATAAATAGATTTTGTTGCTTGTTTGGAAGTCCAGGAATAAACTGAAGCTGTATTTATGGCATTACCAGATTTTCATTTCCTTCAGTCAAGTTCCAAAACTTGGAAGCATTTTTTCTTTGAAACACTTCCAAACAGTTGTAGTCTGCCTCCATTATCAATTCCTTAAAGTTTAGGTAACCTATAGCTAATTAGAATGAGATTGTTAATGTATGGTCTCTCTGCTTCAGGTTTGATTACTTCACAAGTGTTCACTAAAATATTCTGTCTGTTTATGAGAGTGATTTACAATAAATAAGCTAACTTTGTCAGTGTTAAAAATACTTTTTTTTTTTTGGGGGGGGAAAGATTCTTTGATATTAATTTTGAGAAACGATGGTAAGTCAGAGATTAAGAAATATATAGTGTTTGGACTAAGTCAAGTTATGATAACCTTGGAATTTACGTTGATGTATGCTGAACTAGAGATGCTTAAAGGCTGTTTCAATGTTCCAGTTAGAGGACTTGTCTTAACAGATTTTAAAATCCAGACAGTGGCTGCTGCTAAGGTTTAGGGTAGTGCCAGAAGTAAAATGGATCCTATAATTTGCACTGCTTGGTACTAATATTTACAAGTAGTGTATTGTTAGAAAAGCACATGTTACTAAAAGGGAACACCACCCTCCCCACCCCCCCACCCCCATTATAAGTAAGGGTAATGTACATATGTATTTTGAGTTTTACTGTGTGGGCTTTTTTTATGATATGGTTTCAAATCAATGTTCTTTCAAAAAAATAGGTATTTCAGAAGAAGTGAGAAATATGTCCTTTGTTTTTAGGGTACAAAAGAATTTGAGTTCCCTTTACAGTTAAAACTATAGAGATACTTAAAAGAACGGAACAAAATATTTAAGGAATTATAGAGTTTGTCAGCAGTTAAGTTGATATGAGTTAGCTTAATCTCACTCATGTTAACACTTACTGGATTGTATCTATAGAGGCTCAGCCCCTATCTTTTATTTAAGTAAAATCCAGGAGTCTACATTCCACATTCTTCAATAATTCAATTACCAAACTGATTTGCTTGTTTTCACTGGAGGTACTGCTTCTTCTCCTAGGACAAGAAGGACAAAGTCTCAAGGTTTGACACTATACGTCATTCCATAGCTGGAATTATAAGGTCTCCAAAATCCATGTTGGGCTCATCGTCGGTGAGTAGTATCAATAATGTAGTGTTGTAATACATTCTGTTATTGTTACAGCTTAAATAGGATTTTTTTCCTGAAGCGTCATGCATTTCCATCTATACAGACAGTTACATTAAAATAATGTTATAAAACCACTGTTCTTATGATGATAGCTTGGCATAATAGTATGTCAGAACAACTGGTTGCACCTTAAGAAAAAAAGAGAATTTTTATGTTCTTTGCAGCTCTCAGACTGGTGCTATACTTTTAAGAGTACTCTTCCCAATGAGTCTGATTTACTGGAAATGCAGTACATAATGATATTCTAAAGTACATCAGATGGTCATGTGTGTTGTACCCATTGTTGCAATAATTATATTCCCCATATTTGGTATAAAGGCACCAGTATATAAGAAAATTATTATTACTATTACTACTACTTCCTCAATAACTGGTACTATTTAAGTAATTAAGCATTATACATCTTGCTTCAACCGCAACTAAAAATGGTTGTGGAGTATCTCTTACTTCTGGTTGGCTTTTGTTAACGATCCTTAAGGGATGGAGAAACTTTTTTGTTCCTTTTGCTTTTGTATTACCTCTGTTCGTTTTCATATAGAAGCTTGCAAGGCTCATTGGAATACTTGAACACCTGCTTAGGAAGGTGTCAGATTTTACTTGAAAACCTTTGTCCTGTGTTTTCCTGAAGTGGAACAGGTGATCATCCCAACCCTCTCAACAACAAAAAAGCAACCATAAAACCCAAAACAAAAAAGGAAAAACCAATTAAAAAAAATAAAACACACCAAAAAGTTGGGCAGAATTTTTAAAACTTTTAAAAATTGCCTTTTAATTGTGATCTTGTCACCTGACACATTACCTCAAAATAGCATTTTTGAGAAAACTGTAGATAGAATGGGCCTGCTATTTTATACTGCAGGATTGCATCCAAGCACCCATTAAAGCACCCAGTAAACTTTATTTAAGCTAAACAATGTTCAGAATGTGTGGAAGAGATTACAATTACATATATAGATATACAAGTATATACATATATATACATAGTAAAATTCTATATGGTTCTAAAGGAATGGAATAATAAATATGATAATGAGATAAAATTAGGACAGGAAGGCTTTTACTGTGAAAAGTAATAGGAAAAACCATGCTAAAATTTTAAAATGTCCCTGGAGATGAACAAAATCTCCACATCATGATCTTTGGTTTATAAAACTTGTAATTGATGTGAAAATGCAACATTTCATAATAAAAGCATATTAAAATATATATTGCTGTGACCTCTGGTCTTTGTGTAGGTGAGACATAGCCTTCAACTTTGTCTATTTGTATGTGTTATACAACTTATGATTTTTTTTAAAAAATAAAACTACCTAAAAGTGCTTCAGAGAAAAATCAGAAGAGAAAACAATTCAAGAATGGGATCAAGATAAAATGTGTAAGATTAAATCAGGGGGAGTCAATGTCAAAATTTTCATTGGCTTTGATTAAAGTGTCATATTCAAGTGTCATTATTAATTCCATGGAAGTTGGTATAAACCTGGGTGTAGATTTATGGTAGGAAGGATTGCTGAAGCATTGGAATATGTTTTGAGAAGTAAGATCGGAGTTGGGTCGTTTGAGGCAGGAAGCGAAATCTGAGTAGCAAGTGTACTCTTGATTACTTAAATGAGCTTCAAAGTCAGAATATATGAACAAATCAATTTTCAGTTTTGCTTTGTGTTTTGATTTAATGATTTCTTGTGTGTTAGAAAATCTAACTGCACATACACAGCTAAAATTGCTTCATGAATTAGTACTTAGCTCTTAAGGTGGTCAGCTGCTCGGGTTTTTCCTGCTGACAGTTACATAACCATGCTTATTACTAGATGTATAAACGGGTACTTAAAACTTATTATCCATCAGCAAAGAATACAGTGATTACTGAAGGTATATTATAAAATAATAACAACATACATAAAAGAATGTTATTTTTTTAAAACAGACCAATGCAAAAAAGTATCTCAGAGCAGAGTAGGAAAAGGACCAGAACTGATTGTCTTATAGATTATAATCTAAAAATATGATGATAAAAACCTGTTTTCATATTATATGTTTTAAGTATATTGAAACTTTAAAAGTGGAGCCATATCTTGGTTTAAGTGTAGTGCTATTCTAGAAACACTGTCTGATATTTAATTGGTGGTAGGAGTTGAATTTTACGTGTAATGAGAGAAAATGATTTTTTTGTGTCATCTGAAGAAGGTCGTAGAAAAACCCTGTGCTTCCAAAAGTAGCCAGGAGTTTAACTGTTACTTATGTGTTGGCACTTAAATAATTTGCATGTCCTCAGAATGAAAAGTTAAAAGGGTAATATAGGGAAAAAGTATAGTTTGAACACAAAACAGTGAGGTTAGCGGTTCAGGTGGCTTCTTTTGGACCAAGCCCGTTTATATAATAGCAAGAGACATAAATTTAATCAAAAGTGGAAAGAAAACAAAAGAGAAGGGGCAAGTTTCATGTACCTGTAATTGCAGTGCTATGAATGAACTGAATGAGGACTCTGAATGACTTGGATATTGAATGCCAGATTCTGCCCTTCTGCCTATTTTTTTGCTACTGAGGCATTTGAGCTTGGCACAGATATCTGTTACTGCTTATAGGATAACTTTTTTATCATTTTTAGGATAATAGGTGGAATTAAAAGTAGTTTCATATGTGTATTAGCACGTGGGAATGAGCCAGGTACACTGAGGCTAAAAGCAGCATCTTCCATAGGGAATCGTCTCAAATTATCAACCTGAACATATTGTTTCAAATATCAAATCACAAATTATCAACCTGAACATATTGTTTTCCTTTTCCATCTGTGTCTGTGTCCCTCTCTTACACTGGGAGAGACAAAATGTCTTGGAAAAATGTTTTGTTTGATTAAAGGTGGAAAATAACAAACCTTGAACTCAGAATATATGTGAAAATACAGTAGTGAGTAAGCTACTAGTTTAATAAAATATTATTCCCATTATTATTTTCTTTTCAGTGTAAATACAGGAATAATATCTCATTTTTTTGAGTTAGAAATAATACACTGCTGTTTGCTCAAATTTTCTCTTGGGATAAGGGCAACATCTGGGGATTGGTTCATTTTACTGTTGGAGGAAAACTGGGTTGTTAAATAGGGAGAGAGAAGGGGGCTCAATAAGTAAAGAGGACAGTAATAGGTCCATGAGGAGCGTGATGAAGTACATAAGTGCAGTTCCCTCCTCTCAGAAGGAAAAGGGTGGTGAAGTATATAAGGGCGCACATCCCGCACCTCCTACCTGAAATAACTCGTGAGCTAAATATGGCAATAAATTGAAATCTTGAAGGAAAAAGGCAAAAAAGGAGGGGGGTGGGAGGGAGAGTAGAAATTTTGACAGTGTGAGTTCCTTTCCTTCTGTATGATTTCGTTAATTATTTTTAGCTTCCAGTCAAATTGACAAACAAAAAAACCCTTAAAAAATAGTTCTTTCTTTAAGCTGTTGGATCACTAACTGGTTCTGTAAGTGTGTACGTACAAATGAGCAAGAGATCTCATCCCCCAAGAGAAACTATAAAACATTGAGTCCTAGAAATCAAACTTGGTCTTTCAGGTATCTAATTGGTCATATTAAGTTACTTACTGATTTTAAACTCAGTAGAGCTTAGAGAAAAGATATGGAATTTAATTTTGGGCGGGCTACTTTTTTTCCTCCATCTTCTTTAAAGGCTAACCTTTCTTGTATTTAAACCATCTAATTATAACAATAAAATGCAGTAGAAACATTAGCACTAAGTGGTGTAAACTGAGTTGAAATCAATCTTAAAATCATTATATATCTTGCATTTGTACTGTTCTGGGCTTTCATAGCCAGTCAGGGTGAATATTGTATCATACAGAAAATATGCTGGAGTTGGAAGACTTGCTCATAAAAATAATGCCATTTTAATGACATTCAAAACATGAAAAATTACTTCTTGTTTCATCAGAGAAACTACCTTGATTATGATTGCTCCATAGTGTATGACAAAAAGTAAAATAATGTAAGGTAGGAGACCATCAGCAGAGGGTACCTTTGGAATTTTCATAGTTTCATTCTAAAGTAAAAACTATTACTTTAACCAAATTTAAAAGGGGAAGATTGACATTAGTTTCATAAACAATGCCATAGTTAGCAAGGTCTAAAATGCTCTTTTATTATTCCATAAGCTTTTTCTCTGTCATAAAGGCTTTTAAGATGTTTTATTCTGGGATATGATCATGGTTGTCTGAACTCAGACTTGACCCAGTTCAAACATAAGCAGGTGTTACTATCTGGTGGCTTCCACTGTAGTAAGCTATAAAATGAGTTGCATGTCAAATTTTTACTTTTTTTTTAATCTTCCTTTGTGAAGACTGTGAAATAATTTATTGAAGAGACTGAGAAGAGATGAGAAGACTGAAGGCAGACCTCATTGTGGTCTACAGTTTCCTCACAAGGGGAGGAGGAGGGGCAGGTGATGATCTCTTCTCTCTGGTGACCGATGACAGGACCCGAGGGAATGGCAGGAAGATGTGCCAGGGGAGGATTAGGGTGGATATTAGGAAAGGGTTCTTCCCCCAGAGGGTGATGGAGCACTGGAACAGGCTCCCCAGGGAGGCATCACGGCACCAAGCCTGACGCTGTTCGAGAAGCACTTGGACAACGTCCTCAGAGATACGGTGTGAATTTGGGGCTGTCCTGTGCAGGGACGGGAGTTGGACTCGACGATCCTTGTGGGTCCCTTCCAACTCAGGACATTTTATGATTCTATGATTGACCCTGAACTGTCCTTTTATCCTTAGAAACATTTCCTCTTAAGCAGAAATATGTTTCTGTGGCAAAGGCTTTGCTACTCTGAACCCCTTAACATTTTTTGATAGCATAGCAGAGTTCTGGATTTTCTGGCAAATCAAAATCAGCATCTTTGAACAAGAAACGTTCAAGTAAATAACATTCTCTAACATTTTGAAAGCTTACTTTTAGAAGTTTCTGAAAGAGAATGAGTTAGTGTCATTTAACAGTGGTAGACAGCTCTGATCTGAGAAATAATTTAACTGTTGATGAAATGGAAATATATGACTACCTTCTTGGCCAAACAATATCTTGGGCTTTTAGTAGTTCACTGTGGTGATAAACACAGTACCTTGGAGTATGTCTTTTGCTCCTAAGAACCCTGACTGCGCTTTGTGTTCAAGCTGTTGTTATTTCTTCATGGCCCTTCCTAGCTCTGAATCTGTAATAGAGCAAAATCTGTAACAGAACATATTGCTCTTTCTGATGATGAGTCTATTGGTTACAGTACTAGCCTCAAATCTCATGTCTGAAATGATCCCTGATACAGGCCCAGGGCTCTAGATCCCACTATCAATGTCCAAGAATATGAGGCTCTGTCAGGCTCTTACATATGTTCTCCAGTTTTCCATCAGTATCCTGGACTAAACTAGACCTTTTGAGGTATAACTTAGAAAAGCCCCCAGGGACCCATGGACAAAAAGTATTTTTTGTATCAGAAACTTTACTGTGAAAGTGCTAAAGACTTACACATACTTGGAAACAAGGAGTTCTGAGTAGATTCCCTTTCCTGAGTCTACTCATTCCCACTCTGAGATTATTCCTAGTGCTTTGCTTAGGTGAATTATCTTAACCTAAGTATCAACCCAGGAAGACCTTAAATGTGCAGATGGCCTCCACCATGCCCATAGCTGCACCATGTCAAATTTTTCCCTTGCATGTACCAATGGAGAGTTTCCTTTCTCTTTCCCCATCCCCAAAAGGGAAATGTGATATCATCCTTGATGATATGAAGAAAACCCTTTTTTTGTAATCAGGGCAGAGCAGTACAAGAGGTTAATTCAGAGGTTAATTATATGCTATGTTTGTATTTGTTTGATCGTGGTTAACTGAGGTGTGGGTCTTCAGGCTGTTATGTAATATTCAGTTCAGCAGGCTTGCCTGGGACACATTCACGTATCTGTTCAGCTCGCAATATGATAT
The DNA here is from genome assembly GCF_949628215.1 of Phalacrocorax aristotelis. Classification (NCBI taxonomy): domain Eukaryota; kingdom Metazoa; phylum Chordata; class Aves; order Suliformes; family Phalacrocoracidae; genus Phalacrocorax; species Phalacrocorax aristotelis. The sequence goes on along the minus strand of NC_134311.1, from coordinate 21,596,352 downwards.
GCTCAGTGTTATTTTGTTCAGGGCTTTGTCACTCTGGCAGTGACAATTTCTATGAGCTCTGGCACTAATGATTTTGAATGACATATAGCTTAAGTAAGGGCTTGTCTGTCTAGCCATTACAAATAAATCTGAAGTGATCATTAAAAAAATAATAGGTTTTCCCCAGCATTTTCTTAAACAATGTAAGCTTGTTAAAACTAATATGTGAAATTGTAGAATAAAACTCATTACCTTCCATTTATAGCCAGTGAAAATAATTTCTTACAATCTTTGTGCCTTCAGAAACTCTGTGCTAAAGTTCATAAGCACAGTACACCCAGGTGTATGTTCTATGCTACAGTGTAAATGCTAGGAAGAATGTCTCAGCGAGCTATTAATTGATTTGGGATGCAATTGACAAATTCTTGAAAACAATTTATCCAGTTCAAATGCTTTGTATAAATCCATTTCCTATGTTTTTATGTCTGAGAAGTTTCTGCCTGGAAAAAGAAATGGTTCATTTTGAATTGTTATTAATAGCATGTCAGAATGTGTGAGAAAGAGTTGGTCATGTGGCTTAGGAAAAATAGCAGGCCAAGTGAAAAACATGACATGGTTTATGGACATTTCCATAAACTGCTTTTTGTATATTAATTTTTAGGTATAATTAATTTTTGTATATTTAATTTTTAATAGAAAAGAAGGTGATCACTATGCCTTTTGTGTAAATGTAAGAGCCTTGATTTCATTTGTTAATAGAAATACATTATTTAGATAAAGAAATAAAAATTATTGTTTATCATGCTTTTCATGTAAAAGTGATCTCTAAAAATGTACTGTTATAATAACATTTTTCTTCACTATTTTTCCCAAGTTCTTTGATGTAATATCAACCACTGAGAAACCATTGGCTGAGCAAGACTGGTATCATGGTGCAATTCCAAGAATAGAAGCCCAGGAGCTGTTAAAACAGCAAGGAGACTTCTTGGTGCGAGAGAGCCACGGGAAACCTGGTGAATATGTCCTTTCTGTGTTTTCAGATGGACAACGGAGACACTTTATCATACAATATGCTGATGTACGTCTCTGATACAGTACTGAATATTCAATGTTAGAAAGTTTATAATTTCAGCTAAACAATTTAGGATCTGCATGGCAAATTTGCTTTAGCCTTTGTATGAAAATAGGAAAGCAGTTGGAAGTATTTCTGTCAGTGATGAAATTGGGGAAAAGGTCATTTTGGGAAACCAAAGAAAAATATGAAGTATGAGGTTATTCAGCATCTTTTATACTGAAAAGCCAAGATATTTCTGTAAATGTTTTGAAATCCAGAACTTGCTACTACTGATTTATACATGTACATTTATTTATTTTTAAATGCATTTTCATAGTTGGTGCTAATTAGGCTACTTTTAATTCAGACTGTAAGGATTCCATTGAATCTTCCTGAAAAATAGAAACATTTTTGGATGAAAAAATAATCTATGCTGGTTTCTATATATTTGGGAATTGAAGCCCCTGCTACACTGGAGAAGCTTATGTTATTTCTAGCCCTATGGATATTGCTTTGTTCAGTATAACACAAACACTTGTGGATGTTGCACAGCATATATGCTTCTAAGGACCAGAACTGATCCCCGTGTTGCTCTAACTTGGGAAAAATTGGTCATTTTAAACAGAATGTTAATTTTTATATTCCTTTATCCAATGTATTTCTTTTTATTTTTCTTAATGCATTACTTTTTTAATGTATGTATTTTGCTTTTTACTTTGACTTTTGACTTCAAAGTCATTCATGACAGTTATGATAACATTACTAGAAATTCTTCTTGAAGTATGACAAAGCAGCAAATCATTCTTAGTTTTGATTCTGTAATGCTGCCAAAACATATTTCAGTCTCTTGTGATAAAATCTCCCATATACAGAAAAATACACAAATTTAGTTGCATAACAATGTTTACACTGAGGGAACTTTCTCATCCAAATCCCCACCTGATGCAGCATGCCTGGGAGAAGTCAATATTGTGTACCTGGTTTATTTTTTTTTAATGAGGGGCAGTGTATTTTTCAAACTTTTTAGAAGCTGGAGGGCTTCTATAGGATCAATGGTTATGGACACTTGTCCAGCTGGAGCTTTCATTAATTTTCTCCTAGAATTTTCCTTGTAGAAGTGAACCTTTACATGAAGTCAGTGTTTATTTTATTTTGATTTTATGACCTTAAAGTATTTTGAAGTGTCAGAGTGCTGAATGAGAAAATAAGAGCAGTAAAATTACCTGTACCCAGACACACCAAATCTTACAAGGTGCTTGGGAGCTCTGTGATCCCAACCCAGCAGAAATAAATGCTCATTGTATACTTGGTGAGGATGAAATAATTTTGCGTAAATCATTGTATGTGGCAAGTAGATCTTCAAAAAATGTAGATTGGACTATAAATTCAGTTAAAATAGAGAGGTCTTTTTTATAAGTATTACTTGGATGCCACCCCTACCTGTAAGCTGACCCTTTTTTGTATTGTTATTTTAAAAAAATAATTGTAAAATGCTATCTTTGTTTCTGTAATTTCACTACTTTCTTTTAGGAATTGCACTTGAAATGTCAGATTCATAGTGTTTAATATTGCATAGCTTGGACAGTCCAGACATTGTCAGGTCACTAGATCTGTCTGCCTGTACATTCAGGAATAGCTCATTATGTTCATCTGCTCCTGGGATTCATTTGTGGCAGATATGCTTGACAATCATGGAAGTTAAAACTTTTTTCTTAAAGAAATGCAGGACTTGTTATGCATGTCTGTGGGGTGAATTTTCTGCATTTACTGTGAAAAAAAAGCATTAACAGTAAAAAGAGAAAAAGCTTATTAAGCTCTAAAAAGGAGTTAGTGGATGGTGGGACTGTCATATAACAAGAGGGTCACTGTTTAACATTTTGGTGGGGAAGTTTGAGGAGAGTTTAGTGTGACGGATATTTGTTTGTTTGAGTACGTTAGTATGAACAATGTGGAATTAGGTCTCTGTGAATGGTCAAATCATGCTCTTGGATCACTGACAGGTCCCCATATGGAGGCCAAACTTGGTTTCCATATACCAGTTTTCATCTGAATCAGATACTGAAGGGCAGAGTGGGACATATACCTATTTTAACTGTGGTCCTTTAATTGTGTTAAGTGTCCTCTCTCTGGTTTTACTGTTATTTTAAAGGCTAATATTACTAAAACTATGTGTGTGATAAATAAGTTCATTGTTCAGCTTTAAGCGTCAAAATTCACTGCTGTCATACAAGGCTACTGTTGTTTTTCACTCCTGCTATGCGAGGCTGTGCTATTTTCAAATTGTTGTTCGTTAGTGATCTTAATCGTCAGGATCCTGTGTAAATACACAGAATCAAAGAACACTGTTTGCCCTGGAGGTCTTACATAGATGGCAGCAGATGGGCACGTGGCTCAGTCTGAGATGAGGAAATAGTAGGCACTACTGGTTATTATTGTGCTAGGGAGACTCTTAGGACATAAGGTTTTATGGATCATCAGCACAAAAATAGGAAGGAGCTTATTTGAAAAGAATGAGAGCTAGTGTTACTGGTCAGTCAAAGGTGAGTCACTAATAAGTGAATGAAGTTAAACAACAAATAAACAACAAAAAGTATTCAGAATATGAAAACATTTTTATCATAGAGAACCAGGAATGTTAAAAATAGGTGACATGACCAGTCTGTCATTACTAACAGCGGTAACACATTTCAGGAGGTTAATGCCTTAACCCCTAAGCAAGAGAAACTTATAATGATTTGTGCAAGGAATTTAACCCTGAGGGCTAGAAAAAGTCTGCAAGCCAGTGGTAGAGGTTTTCATTACCCAATTGTGTAAATGAACTTGAATCACTGCCTGTGCTTTGAGTTTTTTTTATTGCAGTGCTTGTTTATTGTTGCCATTGTCAGGCTGACTTACGGCAGTTCCTCTCATGGGGAAAGAGTTCTCTAACTGTAGATGCTGAGTCTCGTATAGGCACAAGACTTCATCCTGTTTCCTAATTAGCTGCAATGTGTAATTTAAGACATTCAGGAGGATGAAATAAACATGTCTACTATATTTTTCCCCGTCAAGTGTATGGGCAAAGATAAGCAATGAAAATACATTTTTTTCCCCTTAACACCTAAAAGAATGATATGTCGTAACAGTCTTTGCTAAGAAAATGTTACACGCCTCTAAGAAAATATTAAGACACTTAATTGTTTCAATTGTGTTAAATTATGTATATAAATAGAAATAAATTCATGAGGTGGGGGAGAGGAGGAATTTTGTCTTGCCCAGCTTCTCTGTGAATTATACATGACTTGCCTTTGTTTTTAGCTGCTATAGACTCTTCTGGTATATACTGTTTATTAAAGACCAATCATGCATCTTATACTCTGTGCCAGGGATTTATTAATTTTATCAAACATTGGTAAATGCAGTAAGATCCGAGTAAGACAGTGTTGCTTATATCCTGTTTATTTGATTGTGAGATGTTTATTTTTTAGGTTGCTTTCTGTAATTCGTAGACCTTTAAGTCATTAGGAAGTTACTGTTGTTTCTTCTGGTTTATAATATTTTTATTTCACTCTGTCAGACTTTTAAGTTTAACTGTCCTATCTCTTTAAATTAAGAGTTTAAATAAAATCTTATCATGTTGCCTGAAATGACTGATCCAGTAATTTTATGTTTATTAATTTATCATATTCCTAACTATCATTCCATTTAATTCAGTAGAAATGCTATTAAATAGATCAGGAAAGAAATCTAATTCTGTAAAAGCAAACATTTCTTTGTTTTATTACTACCGAGGGAAGCTTGGTGACGCAATTTTGCAGTTTCTTGTTCAAAATATTGCTTGTAGACCAACAATTATTTTCTTTTACCTCCATACAGAATCAGTATCGTTTTGAAGGAACTGGGTTTCCAACTATTCCTCAGCTTATAGAACATCATTACACAACAAAGCAAGTTATTACAAAGAAATCAGGTGTTGTTCTGCTGAATCCTGTTGTTAAGGTAATGCATACATTCCAAGAACTCCAGTTAACAAAAGAATTTAGGGGGGTTGTATTGTTACTAAAAATGTGTTCCTATGCAACTTCTCAGAAGGTTTTTCATTCTTGCTTGCTTTGTGACTCTTTTTCTGAGCTTTTCCAACCTTCTCTGCTCTGTGCAACACATTCCTTTAAAATAATGCTCCACCCTGATTCTTATAATAAATCTTTACTACCTTGAAAGAAAGGCATTCAGCATCTCACAAAATATCCTCCTGCTTTTCTTTTTGGTTTCCCATTTGGATTTCACTACTCCTAATTGAAAGTAGTAGAAGTTCATTGCTCATAAAGTTGTGATGAAGAAATTTTTTTGATAAAATGGTATTCTTTAGGTGGAGGAGTTTCCATGAAATTTGGAAGGGTTATGACAACTCCACTTTGTCTCTGTTTTATATATCAGATATAAGTCATACAGACACAGAATAAGCTAGTGTCTTTCCAGTGTCATTGCAAATTTGAATTAAAATTCTCTTTTTAATGAGTAAGCTGTTTTCAGGAGGGAAATTAAAATGGATGGAATTATTAAACTATATCACTGTTTAGAAAGCTTAAGAGTCTCCTTGGCTTCTTGCAGTAGTTTTGCAGGTAGTATCTACTTAGTTGATATTTCATTCATAAGCCAATTCTTTTCCATTTAAATCTTTGCACTTTAACTATAAGTAAATTTATCCATTTATCCTTGATTTTTTTTTAAAAAAAAAGACTAGTTTCAGGCATGTATAAAGCACCTTTTGTGTTTTACAAAACTTCAGGAAGCATAACAATTTATATTTCAGTTATATTCCTACTCCCATGTCCTAGTTCTTTTCTGCTAATAATCCTAAGAAATTAAAGCATAGCATATTCCCTTTCTCAAAATTAACATGATTTTTTTTACAATTAATGTGCTACCTATTATATGTAATTTTAAAATTTAAAGCATGGGGCTTTGTTATACACATTTTATGTTAATGTCTTGCTGATTACCAAATTGACACTTTATTGAATGTAAAACATTTCATAAATTCATTGTAGAACTTATGAGAAAGCGTAGGGCATTATTTCTGATGTGTGAATATTTGGATTTTGATATATAATACCATATTTGTATTAAAAGTTTAATAGTCTTTCTGCTTCCTGGCTTTTTTTTTTTCTGCCTTAATATAATGTTCATGAGAGCAGCCCTGTTTTAGCAAATATAAAACTATAGTGCAGTATGTTAATACATACTAAAGGATAACAGAACTTATTCTTAGTTATTCTCTGTTAAGATTAAACATGAGAACATCATCTGGAAAGCACAGTTTCTTCATTCTCTGTTGTTTACTTTGAAGACAGGGAGTTTCCATATTCCTGACATTTTTGTTTCATTTTATACTGGATTTTTATAAAGTTACATTTTAATTTATGCATAGTTTTGTGTAACTATGTATGGTCAAATACTCTATGGAAGAAATATGGACCCAAATGACTTTCCTGATCATTTCTCCGTTACTGTACTTGATCTCATGTCCTTTCAGGTGAAAATGCACATAGGGATAGTCTAAAATCCCTTGAACCATGCAGACATGTATGACTATTTGGTGGGTCTTTTGAGGGCTTGAATCCATACCACTACCACTACATTCAGATGTATCATAACCTCCTTACAAAGTGAGGGAGGACAATTGTTAACACAGATTTTTTAGATTTCTTACTGCCACTGGTTTCAAAGTCAGTTTTTTGGTTTGCTTATTTTTAGGAATAAAATGCAGTGGGCCCACTCCTCTCTGGACTTCTTGATTCAAATTAGTCATAGTATTAACTAAAATTAGTGGAAATATCAGTATTTCCTCTAGGATCGTGCTAGGTTTATGACCACTGGGTGGTTCATTTGAGCTGCAGTGAGAAAGAACTACTTTGACTACTAGGTTTCCTAAAGTGTTGCAAGTAATGGCATCTATCCATAAAATCTAGTCACACAGGCTCAATTCTTCATATGACTGACTTTGTCTGGTGTGTGTCAGTCTTAATATTCAAGAGTATTTCCTCTAGGATTGATGGACTTCTCAGCTTCCATTCTGATAGGTTATGTGAAGCAATGGAAAGGCTTTCCATGGTAATACTGACTGTTAGCGCTATGAAGAGTATTGGGTGACAGGAAACTTTATTGTATAGGGTTTTTAAAAATATAGTTATTACATATATTGTATGTAGACTTTCAAGAATTTATGGAATATGATCTGTGTCCAATAGCTGCTTACACTTTGTGTAAACTAAAACCGGTCTATAGTGTACTTATGTACACTATAGTGTACTTCATGACCAGCAATTTGAACCAAGTAAGACAGTATTGGAAAGGGTGTTAGTTAGATTATTTAAATTGTTATAGAGCAGCTGTTTTTAAAATCTTTAAATTGTTTTGTAATACCTTTCAGTCTGAGCTAGGATTTTATGATGAATTTAGTTCTCCTCTCTGATAAAAACTGGTGGTTGGAGAAAGTATTTCAGAGCAAGGAAAAGAGTGTTATGAGCTTTTTTTTGTAATTTGCATGGAGCTCTGCATTTCATATGGGCAAGTAGAGACATCGTAAGTTATTTTCAGAAATAGCATATGCACTCTGACACCTAGTGTTGGGGGTGTTCTATGCATTGTATGCTATTAGAATATCTTTGATCATTTCCTTAAAAATCATTTGACATCTGCGAAGACTGTTTTTTCTTTGTTCGTATTATAGCTGCAAAGCAGTCTTTGACTTTTCATGCTATCTTTAATCTTTCTATGCAAATTGCTGTCCCTGCAATAACCTATTTAGAAAGTGAAAGTTAAATATGACAGAGAACTTAACAGAAAAAAATGATGCTATGTAGTTTGTTTTTGCTTTCCTTCCTTCCCACAGCCATTCATCCTCGTTTACCATATTAGTAGCATTAGCGTTCACCTTCTGTGACGTTGCCCTTGAAAGGAACGTTCTTAATTGTGCCACAAAAGGCCTGTCCCACGTCCCATTTCATGTAGACCAAATCTGCCTGCTTGGAATTTTAATGACACTGTAATAATAGAATTTAAATTAGAAAAACTGAGGGCATTAAAAAGATATCTGCAGGTGATTTCCTTAATGGAAAAGTCTCTCATATTTATTTATAATCTTTTAGGAAAAAATGCACGATATGTTCTTCAATTTATTATCAATGGAATGACTGGTACATAAAGCCCCTGAGTAACCTCAATACATAGCCAAGGACTTTATTACTAGAAATGCTATTTTAACCATGTTAAATATATTTTAACTTTCTAATAACTTTGACCTCATGTTGTGGAATTTTTTAAATTTTCTGAAATATATTTTTTGCGTTTAAGAAATCTGTAGTAAGTTGTGGATATGATTCAATTTGACTACTAGAAAAGAGAATTATCAAGGAAGTAAGGAATACCATTTTTATTTTGATATATCTGCATTACTGCCTTTGCTTGGATCAGAAATACACCTTTGAAGCAAATCTACCCAGTGCCACATAGGGTGCTATGTTTCCATCACTGAGCAGTCTCTGAGGATTCAAACTTTACTCCTTTCAGCTGAAAAATGCCAGGAAGATGCACAACTGCTGATGGGAGGGAGTTCAGTAATACTGCTTTTCCCCCAGAATGTATGTTTCAGGTCCTCAGCACCAACTGTTTCACTCTGGAGATCTGATACTATTCTACTAGTAGTAACGTAGTCCTAGTCTCTGGATGACAGCATCACAGAACGGTAGGGGTTGGAAGGGACTCTGGAGATCATCTCATCCAAATGTGCTGCTTGAGCAGGCACACCTAGAGCAGGAGGCACAGGACTGCATCCAGGCAGGTTTTGAATATTTCCAGAGAAGGAGACTCCACAACCTCCCTGAACAGCCTGTTTGTCTGCTCTGTCACCCTCACAGGAAAGAAGTTTTTCCTCATATTCAGGTGGAAATTCCTGTGTTCCAACCTGTGCCCATTGCCCCTTGTCCTGTCACTGGGCACTATTGAAAAGAGCCTAGTCCCATCATCCTGACACCTGCCCTTTAGATATTTATAAGTATTGATGAGATGTCCCCTCAGTCTTTTCTTGTCCAGGCTAAACAAACCCGGCTCTCCCAGCCTTCCCTCATAAGGGAGATGCTCCACTCCCCTGATCATCTTGGCAGCTCTCTGTTGGACTATCTCCAGTAGTTCCCTGCCTTTCTTGAAGTGGGGAGCCCAGAACTGGACACAGTACTCCAAATGTGGCCTCACTAGGCAGAGTAGAGGGGGAGGATAACCTCCCTTGACCTGCTGGCCACACTCCGTTTGATCTAGCCCAAGACACTGTTGGCCTTCTTGGCCACAAGGGCACATTTCTGGCTCATGGTCAACTTGTTGTCCACCAGCACTCCCAGGTCTGTCTCAGCAGAGATGCTTTCCAGCAGGTCAGCCCCCAATCTGCACTGGTGCATGGGGTTGTTCCTCCCCAGGTGCAGGACCCTACACTTGCTTTTGTTGAATTTCATGAGGTTCCCCTCGGTCCAGCTCTCCAGCCTGTCCAGGTCTCGTTGGATGGCAGCACAGCCTTATGGTTTATGAGCCACTCCTCCCAGCTTGGTATCATCAGCAAACTTGCTGAGGGTACACCTTGTCCGTTCATCCAAGTCATTGATGACTATGTTGAACAGGACAGGACCCAGCACAGACCCCTGGGGAACACCACTAGTGACAGGCCTCCATCCAGACTCTGCTCCATTGATTACGACCCTGTGAGCTCTGTTGTTCAGCCGGTTCTCAATCCACCTCACTGTCCACTCATCTAACCCACAGTTCCTAAGCTTACCTATGAGGATGTTATGGGAGACAATGTCAAATGCCTTACTGAAGTCAAGGTAAACAACATCCACTGCCCTCCTTTCATCGACCCAGCCAGTCACGCTATCGTAGAAGGCTATCCAGTTGGTCAAGCGTGATCTCCCTCTGGTGAATCCATGTTGGCTACTTCTGATAACTTTCTTTTCCTCTGCGTGCCTGGAGATGACCTCCAGGATGAACTGCTCCATCACCTATGTGGGAATGGAGGTGAGGCTGACTGGCCTATAGTTTCCTGGGTCCCCCTTCTTGCCCTTTTTGAAGGCTGGAGTGACATTTGCTTTCCCTCCAGTCCTTAGGCATCTCTCCTGTCCTCCATGACCTTTCAAAGATGATGGTGAGTGGCTTGGCAAGAACATCCACCAGCTCCCTCAGCGCTCACTGGTGCATCCCATTGGGGCCCATGGATTTGCGAGGATCCAGTTTGCCTAATGATCTCTAACCTCAATCCTCAATCAAGGAGAAGTCTTCTTTTCTCCAGATTTTCTCTCTCTCCTCTGGGGGCTGGGATGCCTGACAGCCAGCCTTAGCAGTAAAGATGGAAGCACAGAAGGCATTCAGTAACTCAGCCTCCTCTGCATCCTGCATCACCAGGGCACCCACCTTGTTCGTAAGTGGGCCCACAGTTTCCCCAGTCTTCCTTTTACTGCTGATGTATTTGAAGAAGCCTTTCTTACTTAACCTTGACATCCCTTGTCAGATTTAGTACCAAGTTGGCCTTGGCCTTCCTCGTTGCATCTCTGCATAGCCTGACAACGTTCCTATATTCCTCCCAAGTGGCCAGTCCCTCTTCCCACATACTGTAAACCTCCTTCTTCCACTGGAGTTTTTCTAGCTCTTTACTCATCCATGTGGGTCTCCTGGCTTCTTTGCTTCACTTCTCTTCCTCACAGGAATGCACCGATCCTCAGCTTGGAGGAAGTGGTACTTGAATATTGACCAGCTCTCTTGGACCTCCCTGCCTTCTACAGCCCTAACTCATGGGATTCCTCCAAGCAGGTCTCTGAAGAGGCCAATGTTAATTCTCCTGAAGTCCAGGGTTGTAATCCTAATTGCTGCCCTGCTTCTACCACACAGATTCTTGAACTCCACCATCTCGTGGTCACTGCAGCCAAGGCTACCCCAAACCTCACATCCTCAACCAGACCTTCTTTGTTTGTTAGAGTACGGTCCAGCAGCACATCTGGCCTCATTGGATCCACCACCTGTGTCAAAAAGTTGTCCTCGATGCTCTGCAGGAACCTTCTGTATCGTGCATGTCTTGCCATGTTGCGCTTCCAGCAAATATCAGGGTGGTTGAAGTCCCCCATGATAACCAGAGCCTGCGGTTGTCAGCCTACTTCCAGCTGTCTGTAGAAGGCCTTCCTCTTCCAGATCAGGTGGTCTGTAGCAAATGCCCACAACAGTGTCACCCATATATGCCTTCTCCTTAATTTTTCCCCACAAGCTTTAGACTCTTTCTTTCTTCACCCCTAGGAAGAGCTTGATACATTCCAGTTGCTCCCTCACATAAAGAGCAGCTCCCCCACCTTGCCTTGCTGGCCTGTCTTTTCTAAAAAGCATTTAGCCATCCATGACAGCATGCCAGTCATGTGAGCTATCCCATCTTGTCTCTGTAATTGCAATCAGATCGTGGCCCTGCAGCTGCACACAGACAGATCTCTAGCTCTTCTTGTTTGTTCCCCATGCTGCATACGTTGGTGTACAGGCATTTCAGAGAGATAATTGACCATGCAGGTTTCCCTGGAGGGGTGCATGAGGACCCACTATAGCCATGCACACCCTTGAGGTGGTTGGTCTTTTGATTGTCGTCTTGTGAGGCAGCTAAGGCACCTTTGTTGCTGCTCTGGTTGGCCTGGCTTATTCCCCCATTGGATGTGATGGCATTGGCATGGCCACTTTGGACCTCACCCCAAGTCCTTCAGTTTAAAGCCTGCCTCACCAAGTTGGCCAACCTGCTGCCAGAGATTCCCTGCCTCTTCCAGAGAGGTTGTTTCCATCCCTCCCTAACAGGCTATGGTTCACAAAGAATGTCCCATTGTCATAAAAGCCAAAACCCTCGCGACGGCACCAGCCACGTAGCCAGGAGTTGATGTGCATTATTCATCTATTACTGGCTGCCCATTTTTCTCCAATTGGTAAAATGCAGGAGATGACGACGGGCACTAATAGTTTTCACTTACTGCCCCAGGTCTTCCTTGGTTCTGCCTAGTCTCTGGCTTATAGCATAATTTGTGCCCACATGGAAGAGTAATAGCAGGTGCTCTTGACAAGTTGTGACACCATCTCAGCAATGTTTCGGATCCTTTGTAGTAAATTCAAATTCTGAGGTCATGAAAAAAGAAAACCCACTAGTCTATCAGAAGGATTAGGCTATGTATTTGTTGGTAGTAACTTTCATTTTAAAATCTTGGATCTATTTTGATGTGATAAAGAAGCCTATGATATGGCCTCAAACATTTTCTGTCCATGGGAAAATTATGAACTGTAAATAACATTGAGTGAGGTGAATAAAAGTGTTAAAAAAGATGTATTTTGTAGTAGTGGTTCTAATATTGCTGAATAAGTTTGCAAATGACATGAGAATTCCATGTGGATCTGGTGCTGTCTTGCAAGATATGAGTATGTTAATGAGTTAGAAATTGAAAGAAATGATGGAGAGAGATAAATTTAAATGAGAAGATAAAGGTAGAGAGATTCTTTTCATGAAAATGTACTCATAAAAATCTGACATGACCCTGATTTTTCAGCCACTGAACCTATTTGAGCTATAGTTTGTGTTTAGAAGTTTTTGATCTCAGCTTTCAACGACGGAAAGCATAAACAGTGTCTCTGCTTCATGTTTCAGCTTCTTAGTATCACAGGAATAATACTGTCTCTCTTAGCAATTAATTAACATACACCTATCCATGTAAAGCTAACCAAAAGTTGTTTTCCTGGTTTTTGGCTCTGCTTAGTGTTGACTGGTTTTGCAGGTGTTCTATTTGGTTTTGCTTTGATTTGCAAAACAAGCTGAAGGTCACTGTTGTAGACAACACGTGCTCATGGTGCAGGCAGTGCGTTTCTCAGGCCAGCAAGGCTGACATGGAGGAATTGAAGAAGGTTGCTGAATAGCCTTGCTTTCAGGCAAGCCTTCTTAAGCTCGCTGAGAGAAGTTGGAGAGAAGCAAAGAAACTTAGCAAGGAGGCTTTCAGGCTGAACACAAAGTAGTCCTGTCACTTAATTAGAGATTCTCATCTTGTGACAGGAAAAAATTAAGGTGCTGAAAAGGGAAGCAACTGCAATAATTGGTGCTGCCTTTTGGAAAGATCATCTTGCGTTTGTCTGACGTGAAAACAGCTCTTCAGGAGCAGAAATCTCAGCTGAAAGGAAGAAACAGACTCTAGCAGTGAGTGATTCAGTTATCACAATTTTACCTGGCTAGGTCTCTAGCTCCAAAGAGGGTCCCACTGTGAATTACTTGTGTGGTACCCTCGCATCTGGCGGTTATGTCTCTATGTTGATTTTTGGCCCAAAGCTGTAATCCTCATGAGCATGATTAAAGTCTGAGATATGCTTTTTTAAATTTTAAAATATATCTTTTATTTTCTTCAAGGAAATTAAATCCACAGTGAGAAGTGAGGATTTATGATAAGTAAAAGATGTACTTACAGAAAATTACTGTATTTATTGCGTAAACATGAAATTAATCTTTTGCCACTTATTTGCCAGTCAGTATTATTATGATCATGCAGACAGAAGGCCTGTGATTCATATGTCAGGGAAATTGGCAGTACTGTTTTAGTATAATAGAAGAATTTAGGCAGATTTTTAGTAGGCTCTTTAGTTTTATTCTGGAATCTGAAGAAAAGCCTGCAGCTATTGGTATTTGGTAACAAGAGTTTCATTTCTTAATACAAGAGATGCATTTCAGTTATGTTCCTATTTCCTCAGATTTTAGAGGTGTTAGAGGATTTGCTTTTTAAGGTTTTGTAGCATAGAGGGTTGCAATATTTTTGTCAGGCAACAAAAGGAATACATCTTCCATAATGGTGGCCTTTACTTGTCAAGGAGTTGCATCCTAATAAGAAAAGGGAAAAAGAAAAGTAATTTTCTCTTCGTGTTAACGAAGTACTAAATTAGATTTATGTATAATTTCAGGTATTTCAACTACTTTTAAAATTTAGAGGAATTTTTTCTCAAAAAATCTCTTAAAAGTATGTTGTAATAACAGAGGCATATGAGGCTACCTGAATAAAGAGTAACAAAGATTGTTTTATGTCCAGTGACCAAAGCCTTCTCTAGCTTTTTTCTAAAAGCTATAGCATTAAAAATCTGCTCTAATGAATGTTTCTGGTTCAGTCTTGTCTTTATGGTAGTTCTTCCCCTGATGAGTTTTAGAATAAAATTGGAAGATAAGCCTCTTAAAGGGTGTAAGCATTAGCTTTTGCTCAAACCTATAAAAAAGTATATTTTATCAAGTATATGAATTCCATTTTAGTAAACAAAGTATCATTTTTGAGCAATCTCTTAATGAAAAATATCTGTGCTAGAAATATTAAATGGGCATCTGATTTGCATGTTCATTCCTGGTTTCTGTACATTCATATAAAACATTAGAGAGCACCATGTCGCTGTGTGGGGTGCAAATTGAGCAAAAGGAATTACCTCATCAAACACGACTGAAACAGTAGGAAGTAGAAAGAAGAAATTTATGAAGCGGGAGATGGAAGTAATCAATTCTTACTAAAAGGTAAAAAAGTATGTTTTTAGGGGGGAGGGAAAATTATTAAATGGGAGATTTCAGAGGAAGGAGTTTTGACCAAAACTGATGACTAGGAAAATAAACTACTTCAATGAAAGCAACCTTCAGCAAAGATTATTTGGATTTACCAGATTTTATTGCTAACATTTTGTATATACATGTGAAAATCAAAGGATTGACAGTGTTCTGTAGAATTATGGGCCTAAGTCACACCTTTACGGAACACTTATAAAAACTGGGGCTTTGCACTGTGCCTTTTCAGTGTCTTTATCAGAAGCTTTATAATCAGATGTTAATACAGCACAATAATAAAATCTTACTAGAATTGGGTAGGATTGCAGTAGTAAATTGCTTTTCTGTTGAAGTAACATCCTGATTTTTTATGGACTCTGACTGCTTCCCCAGATTTGGAATTCCAATACTCTGTAATAATTATTTTTTATAAAACTGTGCATTACAAATTTGTGTAGGCCTCTAATTATAGAATCATAGAATGGTTTAGGTTGGAAGGGACTTTTAGAGGTGATCTTGTCCAGCCCCCCTGTTTTTATTGGTGCATTCGGTGTGACTTTAATAGAAATGTTTTCAATTTACAGTATTTTCATAGGATGTGGCTGCCAAATATAAACCTTACTTGAACATATGCTCACAGGTCAGAAAAACCGCAGCATAAATTAGAGTAAGAATCAGAGTCTGTGCTCTTAAATACTTCTGTAGAATTATAGTTATCACAGAATCACAGAACCACAGGTTGGAAGGGACCTCAGGGATCATCTAGTCCAACCTTTCTAGGAAGAGCAGTCTAAACAAGATGGCCCAGCATCCTGTCCAGACGACTCTTGAAGGTGTCCAATGCACAATGAGGTACTGTGAAGTAGCTCGTGATTGCCCCCAGCTATTTTAGCCTCCACCACTTTAAGTGGAACAAAATGTTAAAAAGGAGTGAAATGTTGTGAAGAGGAACCAGGGAGAGTAGACCTCAATCGGCTATCAGTGACTTACAAGTCAAAGCTACTGTAAATTTTAAAATAGTCATGAGATTGACTGTCACTTTTTCTACAATGACAGTGCAGCAAAAATTCATACAGCATTTTTCCTCTCTCTAAGGAAAATAAAATAATTGGTGTGTTGTCTTTATATGTGTTTTACTACAGGTGAATAATAGCATATGGTCTACACACACATTGTCCACATTGTGCAAATTATTCTGGGGGAAAGAATAGACGTTATTCCTTAGAGTTTTGAGTCAACTTTTTATTTCAAGGCTCAAAAGAATGTCCAAGAAATGTTTTGCATTCTGATAATGAAAAGATGATTAATATGGGCAGATTCTTTCTACAAATCAGCAGAAGACATACATAGTATGCAAGCTAGGCATTTTGCTTTTTTTTTCCTTTTAAAACATGACCAGAAAACACTAGGAAAACACAAGAATGTTGGCAAAGGTGGTAGTAAGGAATATAACATGGGTTTTATTCCATTTTATTTTTTCAGACTGTTTTGTCATGAAGAATTTGCCTTTCCGATCTATTCTTTTTTGGTACCAGATGCCTTCATCTTTGTATATGGCATTGTGTAGATACTTAATAAAAGAAAAGAAGTCTTATTTTAGCGGCAAAATTTAAATGCAGATCTATGGCTTGGGATATTTTTGTTGTTGTTCATCAGGAATGTAATTTTATATAGGTTTTATCAATAAGTAAATACTTGTGTTGAAATAGTTTATGATGTGTATAACACCAAAATCTGCCAGATGCTTAAGTAATATGTTGTTGACATGTTTCTACGTGGGCAGAGGAAGACTGCTGAATAGTTGTTTTTCCTAACATTAGAGCTGTTAAAATTGTTTCTTATAGTAAATTAGTGCTTAGGCTGACATTGTTAAAATTGGAACTCTTTTAGTATTAAACGCTTACTACCTCCCTACATGAGTGTAAATTAGTTTTTGTGGAGCTTCATGTGATTGCAGGATATCGTGTCTGTCATAGTTGGCTCCTTTGGATTTCATAGTGACTTACATATGTGTATCTTCATGTGAGGTGTCCACCAGTATGTATTGGAAGAATAAGATAATGATAGTTACATAGCTTGCAGACTGACAATGCTGAACATAAATTGGACCAGCAGTTCCAGTATGCGTACCACAAACTGAATGCGTTATTCAGATCACCCTAACATAAAAAGATCCTGCAGTGCTTTGGAGGCCAGCATATGGGTTCATATGGAATGGTAAGATGGTGCATGTGGTTCATGGATTCCCACCAAAGTCCTTTCCAAGAAACTTGCATGGAAGGTGATGGCATTACAGCAGACTTACTTTCCTGTGGTTTTCCTGGGTAGGAAAAAATAAGAGAACAGATGTCTGTTATTTCTGTAGCTGCCAACTTTAGTGTACCTACATCTTCCACGGAGTCACTGGCAGATATGTACCACTGCCCTGTAGCATGTCATTGTCTTCTTTAGATGCAAATTGTCTTCTCTATTCACATACATGGAAGGAAACCTCATGAATATGTAGTTTTCACTTTTGCGTGTGTGTATGTGACTGTGTGTAGAAGGGCAGTGGACTTAAGGCTTGTCTATTTTAAGCATCAAGAAAAATCTTACTATTGAATTAGATTTCATATACAGACTGCTAAGAATAAACATCTCTGAAGATTACTAATAAAATAAACATTATAGTGATCAAAATATATTTAGCAGTGTATGTGAATATTGGAAGGTGTTTTCTCTATGTGTACCGTATATGGCTATTTGCTTTCATAATGGGCTGCGTAACGTTAAGCTTTAAGTGTAGATATTGGGTGAAAGTAGGTCAAGCTGAAGCTGAGTGTTAAAGTGAAGGAGTGTGTCCTGTATTAACCATTCCAGACATGGAATGATCTTGTGTAAATGTGGAAAACATGATAAAGAGAATTAATTCTGTATTGACAGATACAGAATCAATTGCTGTGACAGACATCACAGCAATAATTTTGTATTCATTTTTAATGGTCCATTTACTTTTGGGCTTCATTTTCCAACAGGACTTTAAAGAACAGATTGATTCCTTTCTATGTTTGTATGAGTGTCTGTTTTATTCATTTTATTAAGAAAAGATGGTTGGATAATACAAGCTGAAGGATAGTCTTTGTAGCTCAAGAACAGGAGCTTAAGGGTGTGACTTACACATCAACCTCTAGTGCACATTTTTTGTGGAGCAAGTCGTGGATGTACATAAAATATTTCAGGAGTCCTCCAACAAAAACATCTAGAACCACAATTTATTCTTTACTCAAACAATTCTGAGTACGGTATGTATGTGCTAGAATTATATATGTTACCTAAATTTTAAGTCTGTTTTAAAGAAACAGTCTTAATGTGTTTTGGAAGTTAACGGTTATTGGAGCTGACCCTGAGAGAAATTACTTGCTAGTAACTGGGGCTTTTGCCAGTGTACTGTCCGTTGTACATGCATAAGGTTCCCCAAACGGTTGAGCTGTGGGGCTTTTTTGTCCTAGCCTTCTGTACATAGCATGCGTGCATCTCACCTTCCCCATGTCCGTTGCTCAGGGGATGGTGGGTACATATTCTTCCTTTCTTCAGCATTCTTTCACCAACTTTGGTTGCTGGAGTCTGCAACGGAGCAAAAGGTAAGCTGCAAGTAATACGCATTTAAGGATGGGAGAGCCTCAAAAAATTCTACCCGTAAACATTTATATATAGCTGATTTTTATACATATTGTACTGCGAGTGATTCCAAAATGAGCAGTTCAGCTGGAAATAGCTATTGAGTTCCTAAATAAAAGGCTACTCTTCTATGAAACAAAGCAAGCTCTTCCATAAGTATCTACAATGGCTTAGGGCTTGTTACAGATGCATGTGCATCTCCAGGAGCAACCTTGTAGCTGCTGCTAAAAATAAGATAACTCTTTATGGATTGCTTGCACCTAAGTTTCTTGGCAGCTCATTACAGAGGTATGATATTATCCTACAAGACTGAGCCACAAAATAATTAAACTTATTTGGTGAAGTCCATTGTCTTCTGACATTTCAGTTGTGGGGAAGCAGAGGGTACCCAAAGAAGAAGCATGCTAAGAAGTGTAGGGCTTTTCTTGCATCAGGTGTGTGCATCAAATATATGTAATAGTGCCTGAATTCTCAGGAAAGAAACTGGATGTTTGAGAGACGTTGATTAAGGAGGAATTCAGGAGCCAGATTAGGTAGGACATCAGAATGCCTTATTTACATGGTAAATACTGTATTTAATGTACTATTTAGGGTAGTGCATTGATCTCATAATCCGTTCATTTTGAAGTAACTGCTGTTATGAGTTCTGTCTTTTTGGTCACTTGGAATCCTAAAAGAGTTGCCACTGATTTACATAGTGTGTCCACTGTGAGTACTATGCTCAAGACAATCCTCCAAGGAGGGTGATAGGAGACATGGCATAAATTCTAGCTGGAGGCCAGTAACTAGTGGTGTACCCCAAGAGTCAGTACTGGGTCTGATGCTGTTGTACATCTTCATTAATGAGCTAGGTGATAGGGCAGAGTGCTCCCTCAGCAAGTCTGCTGGTGACACCAAGCTGGCACGAGGGGCTGATACACCAGAGGGCCGTGCTGCCATCCTGAGGGACCTGGACAGGCTGGAGAAATGGACCAACAGGACCCTCATGCAGTTCAACAGGGGGAAGTGCAAAGTCCTGCACCTGTGGAGGAACAACCCCAGGGACGAGTGCAGGCTTGGGGCTGCCCAGCCGGAAAGCAGCTTGGCAGGAAAGGACGTGGCGGTCCTGCTGGATGCCCAAGTGAACGTGAGACAGCAACATGTCCTTGTGTCAAAGAAGGCAGATTCCTGGGCTGCATGAAACAAAGCATTGCTAGCAAGTCGAGGGAGGTGGTCCTTCCCCTCTACTCAGCACTGGTGAGGCCACACCTGGAGTGCTGAGCCTGATGCTGGTCTTCCCAGTACCAGAGAGACTTGGGCATACTGAAGAGAGCCCCACAAAGGGCCACCAGGATGATGAATGTACTGGAGCATCTCTCTGATGAAGAAAAGCTGAGCAAACTGTGAATGTTCAGCCTGGAGAAGAGAGGGCTCGGGAAGATCTTATCAATGTATGTAAATACCTGAAGGGAGGGTGCAAAGAGGACGGAGCCAGGCTCTTTTCAGTGGTGCCCAGTGCCAGGACCAGAGGCAATGGGTCTAGACTGAAACACAGGAGGTTCCTCCTGAACATCAGGAAGCACCTTTTCCCTGTGTGGATGACCAAGCACTGGCACAGGTTGCCCAGAGGGGTGGTGGGGTCTCCATCCTTAGAGGTAATCAGAAGCTGTCTGGACACGGTCCTGGAAAAGTGGCTCTAGATGGCCCTGCTTGAGCATGGCAGGTGGACCTGATAAACTCGAGAGGGTTTGCAGACCTCAACCATCGTGTGACACTGTGGAGTCAAATTGAAGGACTACATCTATGTGAGGGTGAGGTGCTTGTGAATGTTAAAACACTACTTTCAGTGGATTTCTTTTTCTACAATTGAGCAAAGTGAAAAAGGTTGGTTCTTTCTGAGGCTGTTTCACAGAATGACCAGCAGAAAAACATGTAGGCTTACAGTACTTTTCAAGTAAGAAAAGCAAGGTAAAGAAGTTAAATGGTAGACATAGATGTTTTGCCCTTATCTCCTGGTGTTCAGATTTTAAATTTAAAAGTATGACTAGTAAATTTGTTTGCTTAATTATAGGCCTGTTGGTCCAAAGGAGTTCTGATACATTGAGGAGGACTCTGCATAATTAATTTTCAGACTTCTGAGTTTTAGAAAAAGATACAGTAAGATGCAACAAAAAATAGATTGCCAAAGACCACATAGGAAAATTTTGTAAAGCTGAAGTCATTAACAGAGGAGAAAAAAATACATTTGCTGAATACAGCATTCAGAAGAGTGCGTGAGTGGTAATAGAAGCTGCTAATATTTAGCAGAGCCACTTGGTGTGTCTGTACCACTTCACTCTGTGTGTCCTTCATTGACTGGCTTTTTTTTCTGCCACCAGAGATTTCCCAGAGCTTTTGCTATTCCAAATAATGATTTAGTGGGATGTGAGAAGCTAGCAATATCTTGTTAAAGAACAAGGTGTGTCTGATGTAAAAAACTTAATGCAACATGCTTCCTTTAAACTATTGGCATTTACATAATGTTGTACGACTTCTGATTCAAAGCCATCATCTGTCTCGGTTGGAATGCAGGCGAAGCTTACTGATATTCACACTAAAAAAAAATCTCATAAATTAAGGCTGCAGTTTCATGTTTTAGCTTACTCAAGGTTGCTGGTGCCAAAAATGTATGTACGTGTGGGAGGGGTGGGTGTTCTCACTCACTTTTCCACCCTGTGCAGCTTTGCCTTTTTCCTGTTCTTTCTCAATCACTAATTAAGCTAATATAACAGTTTATTTGAAATTTTGCCAGGTAAATTCTGTTCCATTTCTGTGGTTTTAACATGTTACGTGAAGATTATGAAAACTAATGCAAGATGAGCAGATGTGGCTAGGAAGGGATAGGATGAGGGATCCTAGGCTTTTGTTTTAAACAAAATATTAATTTGGCGGAAGCTGTAATGTGTAACTGCAGCTCTTTGAAAGGTATTGCATACTAACCACTATAATTTAGAAATTATTTTGGAAGGACTGTTGGATATATAAGGGAAGAGTCTTGCAGAGAGCATACCTTAGTGTGTGGATATTGCCAAATAGTGAGTTAAATGTTTTATCTCCTGGGGAAAAGAAACCATCTAACTGGAAACAAAAAAAGCTGGATGTTTTGAAGTTAAGTCAGGATGGGACCAGTACGGGCCTAAGTATGTTACATAGTTCAAGGAGACTCTCTTGGACATTTTTATATACATCTGTAGTCCCCAACCCCAGCTGTACATACTTCGTGTGGAGGTAAAAGTTGCCTGTATGGAAGTATTTTAACCTATTTTAACAATTTGAGTGTATTTATGCATGTGTGCATAATATGACTGTGCTTTTGCATTCCTCTCACTTTAAATCATACAGGAATTTTAAATTAAAAACTACGTTATCATGCAGTTTTGTTTGCCTTTGAGTGTACAGACGACTTCCACTGTTTTAGAGGGCATATCTGATAAAGGCAGATAATTTCTCTCCATATATTTGGTTAACAGGTGATTCAGAGTACTTCAGTTTGGGAGCTGAATTTACTCTATTGAGTAGAGAGGAATACTGTAAGTTTCCTTAACATGTTTGAAATATAATGGTTTTGATATAAACTTCACTTTCCTTTTCCAGTGCTTAAGGATTTCACATTCTATGTCTTGTTCCTTCTCAGTTTTTTTTTCTCCTTTATTTTTCTTTATTTCCTGAAAGATCCTCAGCATCTTTCTAGTCCTTTGATGAATGAGAGAATATAAACGTAGGGAAATACTGCACATCCTTCAAAAAAACAGTGAAGAAAACTGGGTTTGTGTGTTGACTTCTATGGTCATTTTGTCTATTGATTTTCAAGAAAGAATGCTCAAAGAAAAGCTGTGCAGTCAATCTGAGGTTATGCTGAATAGTAGTTTATGCAAATCTCAGTTCTATCCTCTTGCTTTATGGGCATTTAGAATTTGGTTTAGCAGAAAGGTTGAACTTCACAGTGGTTTTTTATGGAACAATAACAAGTCAGATGAAATAGTACTTTTTGCAGGGAGGTAAACCTATCTGCACTATTACTCTGTTTTACAGCTCACATTGATTTTCATCAGTGTGGTTTAATACTTTGCTGATAATAATACAAAACAGCTTCTATAACAATTTTTACAGCTCATGAATCTTTATTCTGAAACAGTTTTAAAGAAGTTGTCAGTGGGGTTTTTGAAAACCCCTTCTGTAAAACTCAGTTGTTCTTATGAAAAATCTTTTCCACTCGCTACCTTTATTTCTGTACTTAATCTGAAGTACTTGAAACACAGTTTATGATTCATGAAATTGATATGCACATTAGATCTACTGGCATAGGTGGCGTCAGAAATAGTACTTCTTCAAGAGGTAATTTCTTATCTCCACACTGATAGGCCCTATAGACATGTACACAACTGTTGCTTTCCTTTTTCCCTCTGATTCATCAAGTTCTGATAAGTGGTATTTGAACACCCATGTGACAAAAAATTATCTGTGATTATGATTTTCCCAGCCGTTAAAAAGAATCTTAGTCTAATTATCCTTAATACTGAAAATGAAAGATTGACTTTCCATTTTTGTTGTTGTAGAAAAATTGCTCTTAGCTGCAGTAATTCGTACTATTGTTATTTTCTGTTTCAGTTGGAAGAAGGAGAGCAAATACTGCTTGCGAAAAGATTTTTCTGAATGCAATTTTTTTCTGCTTACAACGTGAAGAAACAGGCATAATGCATGTTCATGTGCCATACTCATAAGATGCTGACAATATTCCTCTGTTTTATGTTTTTTTTTTAAGGGGAATGTTAACGTAGAATTTACTGAGGTGGGGAAAAGGGGAGGGATATTTAGGCTTTTTGGTAAATTCTCTGTGCTATGTTCAGATAGACTCTTAAGTTGGGAAGTCTCTTGTTTTCTTTTCTCTCAAAGCAATGTTTTGCTTTTGGTTGAGTCATTTTGGTGTTCCCTAAATCAATTAAAGTTTACCATTTCTAGAGGTTTTTAACCTATTTTGCTTTCATTACATCAGCTAATGATTAAAAGCAGTGGCAGAATTTGCCTTCAGATCCTGCCTTCATTAGCATTATGTCATCTAGCTTTATGATTTTGGTATGGTCTGAAGTAGCTTCAGTAAATAATGTAGCAGAGAATGTGAGATAAGTAAATAACAGTGATGATAACGTAGAAGTCTTACCTTTTCATACTGTCATGGAACCTGATCAAGAGTTGCTCACTCTTCCTCATTTACATATCTTCTTTTGGAGTCTGGGTAAGAATCTTGTTTTTGTTTGATTGTAGACTGTAACAGAGTATAAGCACAGGTGGCATTTTCTTTTTAATCCTTTTTCTCTTTCCTGTTAGAAATGGTAAGATTTTTAAAACAGAGTGTTTAAGCTGTGGCTCATAAATTCTTATATAATTCCTAAAATGTCTGTTTTTGAAATATTTAGTATCTAACTGCCTTACTGCTGG
This sequence comes from Phalacrocorax aristotelis, assembly GCF_949628215.1. Lineage (NCBI taxonomy): Eukaryota > Metazoa > Chordata > Aves > Suliformes > Phalacrocoracidae > Phalacrocorax > Phalacrocorax aristotelis. The sequence goes on along the minus strand of NC_134311.1, from coordinate 21,572,620 downwards.
TTGTTAATTTGAAAAAGAACCATTTTAGACTTCTTTATGATTGAAATTGTTACCAAAAATTACAGAAAAGTAATTTACAGAATTAAATTACAGAAAAGTACATCTTCTCATATCCACAATACTTTATTTTAAAAGTAAAAAGAGAAATTTCTGATTATTTTTGGAGTATTCTTTTTCACAGTTGAAGGCTTAATTTCTTTAATTACTGGTTTGTTTGGGGTATTTTTTTGCGAGTTACAGTCAACTCCTGAAATAACTGTCCTGTTTGAAAATGTTTGTCTTTGTTGAAAAGAAACAAGTATCCTGGATAGCCTCAGAAAGTCTGGAAAGGTACTCACTACCAAACTGTTGGTTATATAAACCTTCAGTATCATGAATGTTAGCTAGTACCTGAGCACTGGGGAAGGGTAGCAGTGTCAAGGCTGACCAAGTTCTCCACTGTGTAAATTGCCTAGTTGACAGCTTGCTTCTCAGTATTTAGGCAACAGTTGGTCTAGCAGTATCTTCAAAGGTTAGATATAATGACAGGACTCCAAACATGTTATTAGTCAACAGCTAGCTCAGTAAGAGCCCTGAGAGCATCCCTACTCTGGGCCAGAGCTCAGAACCAACATACGATAATGCATCTGAGGGCTGCTCTGTCCAGCCTTCAGCTGGATGTTCAACCCCTTGGGGTGAAGGTCTCAGGCAGGGCTGAACCCCGTCCCATGGGAGCCACTCTCGGCTGAGGCTCTGCTGCTCAGCCCCACCCAAGCCCCAGCTCCTGCTGCCTCACAGCCCTGCCTGTGCCTGGCCACATGCCCCGTCCATCTGGTCCTGGACACTGATCCCTGGCTGGCTCCTGGACTGACCCTGGCACTGCCTCCTCACTATGAACCTGCCCACCGGTCATGGGGCTGTGCCTGACGCTGGTTTCTCTCACTGACCTTCACCCTGACCCCAGCCCACACGCTAACTTCCTGCCTTGACCCCAGACCTGCTTTATCACCTGGCTGATCTGAACTTGGGGCTGTCCCCATGACCTATCCTGCTGCCTCTCTGAGGGCAATGTGGTGGGTCCTGGCTGGTGAGCCCCAACTCTACTGGCCAGGGATCTCCCATGGCTGCTCAGCCCCAGAGAGGTGCCAGCCCTCACTACACACTGTCACTCCAGCTGCTTAGTAACTAATGAGGAAGAATAAGCAGGGAATAGTAAAACAATTGAAGAAAATTGGTGGGAGGATTTGTCTTCAGAAGACAGTGATGCCTTTCCCAGCTGGGGAACAAGGAACCCGGTTTCCTGCTGTGGAAACAACCGTGTACTAAATGGGGCAGTCTCAGTAGGGTTCTTGCTTTCATCCCAAGAAGTCTCCACCTTGAGGCGGTTCCTTCCTGTGTGTTAGTTATCTTTGTCATTTCCCTCATATTCTTCCACAGAGAATCTTGAAAGCATGCTTTTGCCAAGTAGCAAAAAAACCCTTGATAAAGGGTTACCTCCCAAGAGGCAATGAAGCTTTATGCAAGCTGAGCCAATACAGTTACTGTGCTTGGCTAAGAAGTATGGCATTCATGTAATTCAATTTCCCCTCCTAGGGGAAACTGCAGGACATAAAGTAGAATATGGTAAAGTTTCTGGTTTTCTTAAGTAATCCCATTTGGAAATAAGGTATATCATTAAGATAACAAACAAGTGTGCTCAAGCACTAATTTCTGTAACTGGATTTGTCTGAAGTGCTTTTATATTCTGCGGTCCAAGATTAACAAAACAAAAATCTGAGCAAGCATGAGGTAAACAGATTTATACTGGTGTTACAAGAAGAGGACAACATCATAAGCAGGTTCCTTCTGGGCGGGGAATAGTAATGGCACTAATAGTCTCAATAGTTCTGTCTTCCTCTCTCGTCCAGATTAGTTTATGATTAGGTACAGAATTGTGGTGGATTTGCTCTATTTGATTTAGAAACAACACTCTTGAAATGGAAGTTTCTGTGACTCACACTGATGGGCATTACAGTGTCTGTTTATCTATAGATACACTATAGATTATTTAAGATTTATATTTTTATAATTTATATTTTTATGTTTCATATTTATATTTTTATATATTATTATTTTATCTCCCATTTTGTTGTCACATTTGTAACTTTTATTATCTTCTGTACACATGATTAATCTGTAGAGTAATAGCATTTAACAACTGGAGAAATACATTCTATTCACAGTCAGAATTAAACACTGATCAGAAGATCATGAAGTTCATGATCAGACAGAAAAAAGACATTATTTCAAACTTTTATTTATGATATGCAAATATGCATCTATTCCTTTGTGTGCTTGATTTATTTCATTATTTGCAGCTATCCAAAAATATTGAATGATGACATATTCGATGCAGTGCAATTTGAACAGAATTAGCGAGACAACATACTTGGAGTAGAAATAGTCTTGTCCTTGTTACTGTCCACCTTGCGATGCTGTTCATATTAGAGTTTATTAACTAAAGGCAATTATCTGAACTAGTGACCCTTTGTTTCAAAACAGTATTTAAATGGATATTTAACATATTGTAAATTAGAAAATTGGGTTTGTTTCTTTTTTAATGTCAGAACTGTACACTGGTATGGTATAGACAAGAGCATCCCTTCTCTTAGATTATTTACTATCTGCTGAAGAAACTGCTTTGGTGCGGTTTAATAGCGGTTGTATTATTCCACAAGTGCCTTAAGATATTAGATAAAACTGTACTGCATGTGAAGCTCCAACCTTTTTTAACTTATTATTTCTACCTGAAATGCATTCCTCAACTTGACTAGTGCTGTGGGACAGAGGGACAATCTGCAGCTTCAGAGTTGAACTCATGGTTGGACTTAGTGAACACAGTTGGAAGTGCTTCACTGCCATCACAGAATACAAAGCCCTGAGTTAGGTTTCAAGCCTCTCCTCGTAGTGCATGAGGACTCATGTACCTTATGAGGAAATTACAATCTGAGGAGAAAATTACAGGCTTAGCTGGTGCTAGGGCTTAAGCACTTCTCTATGCGTAGGGTTTACAGTGTTAAATGTGTCCTGCAGCACCTGAACTTTTCAACTTTTTTCAGAAAGTAATCTCAAGTGAATTAGTTTACTTTCCAAATAAAGGAATAGGGTGTGGTATGAAGGCTGCCTTCTTTTATCCAGAAGTTTGCAGGTGACACCAAGTTCGGTGGGAGTGTTGATCTGCTGGAGGACAGGAAGGCCCTACAGAGGGACCTGGACAGGCTGGATCGATGGGCTGAGGCCAATGGTATGAGATTCAACAAGGCCAAGTGCCGGGTCCTGCACTTGGGTCACAACAACCCCATGCAGCGCTACAGGCTTGGGGAGGAGTGGCTGGAGAGCTGCCTGGAGCAAAACGACCTGGGGGTGCTGGCTGACAGCTGCCTGAACATGAGCCAGCAGTGTGCTCAGGCGGCCAAGAAGGCCAACAGCTTCCTGGCTTGTATCAGGAATAGCGTGGCCAGCAGGAGCAGGGAGGCGATCGTGCCCCTGTACTTGGCACTGGTGGGGCCATACCTTGAATGCTGTGTTCAGTTTTGTGCCCCTCACTACAAGAAGGACATTGAGGTGCTGGAGCGTGTCCAAAGAAGGGCAACGAAGCTGGTGAAGGGTCTGGAGAGCAGGTCTTATGAGGAGCGGCTGAGGGAACTGGGGTTGCTTAGCCTGGAGGAGGCTGAGGGGAGACCTGATCACTCTCTACAACTACCTGAAAGGAGGTTGTAGCGAGGGTGGTGATTCTATGTTTCTTATCTCAATAATAACACTTACACAAAGTGAAAACTTTATAAGGGGGAGGGGACGGAGGGAAGGAGAGTTGTATTTTAATACTTTCTAGTGGGGAAAAAATTGCTCTTTTCATAGTCCTTAAGGCTTTCACTAAACCTGAGAGAGAGATACCTGGAGGGAGGAGCATAACAGAAAAGCTTACGGGTAAGCAGAGATAAATTAGATAGAAGTTCTGGGTTACAGCTTCTGTTCTGTTATTTGTGTTATGGAATGTATCTTCTGCTAATCTCATGTGGATAGTCTGGCAAATACTCCTGGTTTCAGAATATGTTGTAAATATACAAGTTAAAAGACTAAATGGATGATGAGAAGTGCATTCAAAAAGAAGGCAATGTGCCAAGGATAGCATAATTTTCTCTAGCTGTCTGCTTTTGAGGTCTGTGCAGATGGTGTCTGATGAGTAGTAAAAGAACAGTTCTGAAGAGAGTCCAGCTAGAATGAGAAAGGATCACTGGAGCAGCACCTGCCTCCTTTTCAGGCTGCTCAGCCACGTAGCCACAGGAGTGACACATGTGATACGTCACCTAAATTTAAGATGTAGTTTGTATATCTACAAAAGCAATTAAATATTTCCATTCATAGAAAGCTCTCATAAGCAGCAAACTATTTATATACCATTTAGATGCATATTCATTTACTGAACCTTGTGAAACTGATACTAGCAGGGCAACAAGAAGAACTTCAGTAAGAAAGCCTATCAAACTTTGAATAATTGTTTGATTGTGAAAAATCTGGCAGAACCATGATAATGTGATGGATGGGTTACACTGGTATAATAAATGACAAAGTTTTAATAAGAAAAGTACAGGTAGTGATTAGTGTATTGATATGGTGATAACAAATGCTTCAACAGATCATTTGATTCCCGTTTGTGGTGCCATTTTCTTTAATTAGTTCTCTAAAGGATTATGTATCATATTTTTTCTTCATAAACAAGCCTTTGAAATGCCATGTTGTCAATATTTTCAAAAAGTCATTCACTAAAGTACTGAATCCTTGGAATTAAGTGGTAATAAATCCATTAAATATTAAGTTCTGTAACTTTTTGGCTTTTACAGTACTTATTTCAGGGTTAAAAACCATTATGTTATTACCTCCAAGTAGTAATTTTTGTGCGGTTTTTCATTACAGCTTTCTTGCAAGTTATTTTCTTAAACCTAAGTTTTACCGGTAAAGCAAATTGTGCAGTTTGATGGCACTTCCTATCTGTTTATGGTGTAACAGCTTCTGAATGAGGCATCCAGTCAGCAAAAAATATCTAGAAAATCTTCAGTGGACAGGACATTTACGATTTTTAGCAAAATCAAAAGGAGGAGAGGAGGGAATTACGTTGCTTATGATATCTGATCTTTGAGGCAGTAGTTTTAATGAAGAATCTTGTTTATAGAAGAAAAGTCAATTGAGATAGTTAGTTACTCGCAAGTGTCCCAATGCCACACCCAGGGAAGAGGAATGGCAAAACGTGGATCCTATCACAGAGCATGGTGACGTACAGGAATTCACATGATGGGGCTGACAGAAGTTGTGTGCTGGAAGTTTGGGTGAATAAAGGCATTCAGAGAGTCTCTAGAATATGCACTGAGCACAGCTTACAGGGTCAAGGGTCTGTGTGGTTTTGTGACATAATACATAAGAAAAAAGCCCATAGAAATTGCAGTAGTACTGATTCCCATCCCCCCTTTTTTCTCTGCTGAATTGTGTCCTTCAGAAAATGTGAGGATAGTAATGAGTAGCCGCCTTCCCAGCAAAGAGCACTGTGCATCATAATTCTGTACTCCTTTCATTCTTTCAGTTACCAAGAACATCTCTGGATTATGGGCTGGATGGTTTTCTCCTTGCAAAAAGAGGGAGCCATGAATCAGTACAAGCCTCCATCTTCCTTAGGAGTTGACAGCAGACTTTACTGGTTGTGTAGGTCAAAGAAAGTAGTGCTGATTCACAGTGCTGTCTGTGGGAATGTTTTGTTAAATATTTAGCCCCTATCTGAAGGAGAAGAATTTTCACTGTTTGAAAAAAAAATTCTATATATTCTACCTTCTTTTAAGGTGTTCTTAAGATTTATTGTTACAAAAAGGTCCTTCATGAAACTCAGTACTCAGGTTGTACTCAGTGTTCTGTACTAGTGACCTAAGATTCAGCCACAGCAGGGGATAGGTACATAGATACATAGATGATTTTTTAAATGCGTTTCTTACCTGGAGAGGCAAAATTTCCCTTTTTGGTTGTCTGTCTCACTAATAACTAAAAAAACAATAATTATACATTCTGCATTTTCTTTTAAATTTGGAAGTGTATTAAAGACAGTGATGACTGTTGCAGTGACTTCTGTTAGGATTTAGTCTTTGGCAGAAAACTTTTTAACGTAATACCTGGTTCCTGGCAGATAACATGACCTGACCTAGCATACTACAAGCCAGCTGTTCCTATAACAAGAGAACAAATTCCCCACACAACGTCCATGTTGCTGAATTAGAGAGAGATGGGTTTGATGGATAAGGAATAGGTTACATGGCTGCATCCAAAGAGTTACAGTGAAGGGCTCAATGTCCAAATGGGAGATCAGTAACACATGGTGTCCCTCAGGGGTTCGTACTGGGACTGGTAGTGTTCAATATCATTATTAATGACATAGACAGTGGGATTGAGTGCACGCTCAGCAAGTTTGCAGATGACACCGAGCTGAGTAGTGTAGCTGATACACTTGAGGGAAGGTATGCCATCTAGAGGGACCTTGACAGGCTTGAAGAGTGGGACCTACTGAACCTCATGAAGGTCAACAAGGCGAAGTGCAAGGTCCTGCATCCGTGTCAGAGCAACGCCCAGTGTCAGTACACTCTGGGGGGTGAATGTATTGAAAGCAGCCCTGAGGAGAAGGACTTAGGGGTGTTGGTTACTGAGAAGCTCAGCATGACCCAGCAATGTGCACTTGCAGCCCAGAAAGCCAACCATATCCTGGGCTGCATCAAAAGAAGCGTGGCCAGCAGGTCAGAGAGGTGATTCTCCCCTTCTACATCACTCTCATGAGACCCCACTTGGAGTTCTGTGTTCAGCTCTGGGATCTCCAGTACAAGAATGGCATGGACCTGTTGGCCATGAAGATGATCAGAGGCCTGGAATACCTCTGCTATGAAGACAGGCTGAGAAAGTTGGGGTTGTTCAGCCTGGAGAAGTGAAGGCTTTTGGGAGACCTTATTGTGGCCTTTATTGTGGCCTTCAATATTTAAAGGGGACTTACAAGAAAGATGGAGAGAGACTTTTTGCCAGAGCCTGTAGTCACAGGAAAAGGAGAAATAGTTTTAGACAGAATTAGGGTAGGTTTAGATTGGATACAAGGAAGAATTTTTTTTTGTAATGCTGGTGAGACACTGGAACAGGTTGCCCAAAGAAGTTGTGGGTGCCCCATCATTGGAAAGTTCAAGGTCAGGTAGGATGGGCCTTTGAGCAACCTGGTCTAGTGAAAGATGTCCCTGCCCATGGCAGGGTTAGACCTAGATGATCTTTAAAGGTCCCTTTCAAACAAAACCATTCTGTGATTTTATGGTTTATTTACATACAGAAGGTTTTTCTCTGTCTTTGAGTCAAAGGCTCATTTAGGTTGGAAGGGTATTCTTGAGATTCTCTAGTACAACCCCCCATATTCAGGCAGGTTCAACTACTGTTGGTTTCCCAGGACTGTGTCCAGTTGGGTTTTGAATGTCTCCACAGATAAAGACTCTGAAATCTCTCTGGGTAGCCTGTTTTGGTCTTTGACCACCCTCACACTAAAAACGTGTTTAGTCCTGTTCAGAATGAATTTCCCGTTTTCTAATTTGTGCCCATTGCTTCGTGTGCTGTCACTGAGCACCACTGAGAAGAGTCTGGCTCCAATTTCTTCATTGCTTGCCATCAGGTATTCACACACATTGGAAAGATCCCATTTTGCACCAGGAGGTGCTGTAAGAAAAGCACTCAAGAGTCTGTAAGGTATAATTTAAAATACTATTAGAACTAACACCATAAGAAGAGAACAGTATAGACAATCTTGCATCCCTTTAGACAGTGGAAGCCCTGTGTGGGTGTAGCAGTGAATGGGCCACTGATCCACATGAAGCATGCTGGCAATCCCTGCCTGTAGCAGAGATTCTCACATTTTGGTAATTCGAGCTAAACCAGGACTTTCTTAAAAGGAAACAACTGTTCGTTATTTATGCTGGCAAAGAGAAAGGACATCCATGTGAGAACTTCTTGGAGCACTTGTAAATTAAGGCAAGGCCATGCAGGTGGCATAATTGCTGGTACCCAGTAAGAACTGCCTGCAGCCTCTGTTGCAGTCTGCTGGCTGAGTTTATCCTGCATCCAATGAAGTTACACAGCTCAGCACAGGCCTGGGCTCACTCTGGTTACCTCTTGTGTGGATCACTAACACTTTGATGTACGACAAGTCTTCCACTTCAGGATTACCTCAGGTCCTCCATGGTTCAGAAAACCTAGTAATCCGATATACTAGGTGTTCCTCAAAGCCAGCATGTTTGGCTTGGTTTTCTGTGAGCTTTAATGAGAAATTATTTAATGTGCTTTTTTAGATATTTGCCTTTTCCATTAGCAGTGAAGAATGCTTAGGACATGAATAGTAATAATAGTGTTTGTGAGGTGATAATTAGATGAGGTGCTAATAGAGAAATAAAATGGAAAAGTAGTAAATACGGATTAGATTTAAAATACCCTACTCTAACATTTCAGCTAAGTATTTATTAAATATGACTGTGTAGCAAGAAGTTTATAATTGTTTTTGATATGTCTTTAGGCTGTCGCAGAGTATTTGCTGTATTGGTCATCAAAATTGAACAGATACCTTAACTGGCAGTTGTTATGTTGTCTTTTCAAGTAGTTGCCTGTAATATTTCAAACTACCGCAGAAGACGTAAGACACAAATATGTGTCTTGCTCCTAAGGAGAAAAATGAGTTATTTTTCATGTACAGTGGAGAAAAAAGTTTTTTTGATCTAGCAATAAATTATTTCGTACACTAAAATGAACTTTTCTCATCTGATTTTGATTCAGGTAATTGTTAAAAACGAGGCACTAGTTGTCATTTCCAGAGCTTGTGTGAAAATTTGCATAGTGCTCTATCTACATACCTACTGTCATGGTGTAGTCTTAATCTTCTGATAGAAATTTGCTATACGATATATTTAAATATTTTACAGTAAAATATTGCCATACTAAACTCCATTATATAAACACTTAGATTTATTACTTCCTGGCATGCTTTTGCTTGAGCGGTCTGAATATAAGGCTTCTTTAGCTAAATTTCTGCCGAAATACATATTATAGAAGCTATCTTACATATTTGCACAGACTGAAAATCCTTCTTTCCTTTCTTTTCCATAGGATAAGAAATGGGTTCTCAATCATGAAGATGTCACACTGGGAGAATTACTTGGCAAAGTAAGTAATCAAGTGAGGTAAATAACCTTTAAATAAATACATATTAATCATTAATCCTATACATTTCCTAGTTCCCTTATCTTTTAAATTACTGTGGTATGCAATTTTTCTATCAATTCCTTTAATACACAAGAGACAGCATTGTGCTTTAAACAAATGTAAATCACATTTACTGTTAAATGATATAATGTGTGTGCTGAAAGTGTTTAACTAGCATGAACATTTTTCTCTTTTGGAAGGCTTTTAAGCTACCTAGCTATCGATAAAGCAAAATGTGGCTATTATACATTGTGTAGTCTTACAAAATACATTGTTGCAAAATATAAATAAAAAACAGATTTATGTTTATGCACTTAGGTATAAAACTTATGTATCTATATATAAAATTTGGTATAACATGATGATTAAATCAATATTTCTTAAAATAAATGTTTGTTGCTTTTGTATGATTGTTGACTTCCAGAGGGCAGACTTTGGCCTGTTCAGGACACTGGTTGACGGAGTCCCTTGGGGGACAGTCCTGAAGAGCAAAGGGGTTCAGGAAGGCTGGGCACACTTCAGGAAGGAAGGCTTGCAGGTGCAGGAGCAGACTGTTCCCATGTGCCGAAAGACAAACCGGCGGGGAAGACGACTGGCCTGGCTGAACAGAGAGCTTTTGTTGGAATGCAGGAAAAAAAAGGAGAGTTTACCACTTTTGGAAGAAGGGGCAGGCAACTCAAGAGAGTACAGGGATCTTGTTAGGTCATGCAGAGAGAAAATTAGAAAGGCAAAAACCCAGCTAGAGCTCAATCTGGCCACTGTTGTGAGGGATAACAAAAACTGTTTTTACAAATACATTAACAAGAAAAAGAGAGCCACGGAGAATCTCCATCCTCTATTGGATGCATGGGGGAACATTGCCACCAGGGATGAGGAAAAGGCTGAGGTACTTAACGCCTCCTTTGCCTCAGTCTTTAATAGTGAGACCAGTTATGCCCAGGGAATTCAGCCCCCTGAGCTGGAGGGCAGGGACAGAGAGCCAAGTAAACCTCCCATAATCCAGGAGGAAGCAGTTTATGACCTGCTGAGCTGCGTGGATACTCACAGGTGTATGGGGCTGGGTGGGACCCACCTGAGAGTACTGACAGAGTTGGTGGAAGAGCTCAGCAAGCCACCCTCCAACATTTACCATTAGTCCTGGTTAACAGGGGAGGTCCCAGATGACTGGAGGCTTGCTGATGTGACACCCCTCTACAAGAAGGGCTGGAAGGAGGATCCAGGGAACTACAGGCTTATCAGCCTGACCTCAATACCGGGGAAGGTTATGGAGCGGTTCATCTTGAGTGATCTCACCAA